>NW_028227281.1:463196-621402 GCF_978045245.1 Mus caroli | reverse complement strand
TTATTGCCATGTTCTGGGTCCCTTCAGTGTGAATTTTTAATTTTCTACATTTTTCAGGTTCTCTCGCCATATTTGGGGTTCTTCAGTGTGAGTTTTTAATTTTCTAATTTTTCAGGGTTTCTCGACATATTCTGTGTCCTACAGCGTGAGTTTTGAGTTTTCCTCCTTTTTCAGGTTTTCTCGCCATATGCCGGGCACTTTAGAGTTAATTTTTAATTTTCCACGTTTTTCAGGTTTTTCTGTCATATTCTGGGTCCTACAGTGTGATTTTTCTCTTATCAACGTTTTTTAGCTTTTCTTGACATATTCCAGGACCTTCAGTGTGAATTTTAAATTTTCCACGTTTTTCAGTATTTCTCGCCATATTCTGTGTCCAACATTGTGAATTTTTAATTTTCACGTTTTTCAGGGTTTCTCGGCATATTCTGGGTTCTGCAGTGTGATTTTCTCATTTTTCACATTTTCAGGTTTTCTAGCCATATTTGGGGTCCTTCTGTGTGAGTTTGTACTTTTCTATTTTTTCAGGGTTTCTTGCCATATTGTGGGTCCTACAGCGTGTATTTTTAATTTTCCATGTTTTCTGGGTTTCTAGGCATATTCTGGGTCCTACAGTGTGATTTTCTCATTTTCGATGTTTTTCAAGTTCTTTCACAATTCTGGGTCCTTCAGTGTGAATTTTTAATTTTCTACTTTTTTCAGGTGCTCTCTCCATATTTGGGGTCCTTCAGTGTAAGTGTATAATTTTCTAATTTTTCAGGATTTCTCAAAATATTCTGTGTCCTAGAGCGTGTATTTTTAATTTTCCACGTTTTTCAAGTTTTTTTCGTCATATTTTGGGTCCTGCAGTGTGATTTTCTCATTTTCCACGTTTTTCAAGTTTTTTCATAATTCTGGGGCCTACAGTGTGATTTTCTCATTTTTCAACTTTTCAGGTTTTCTCGCCATATTTGGGGTCCTTCCGTGTGATTTTTTACTTTTCTAATTTTTTCAGTGTTTCTCGACATATTCTGGGTCCAACAGCGTATATTTTTAATTTTCCACGTTTTCAGGGTTTCTCGGCATATTCTGGTCCTACAGTGTGATTTTCTCATTTTCGACGTTTTTCAATTTTTTTTTTTTTCCAAATCTGGGTTCTGTAGTGTGATTATTCTCATTTCCATCTTTTTCAGGATTTCTCGCCATATTCTCGGTCCTATAGTGTGAGTTTTGAATTTTCCTTGTTTTTCAGGTTTTCTTGCCATATGAGGGGTGTGAATTTTTAATTTTCCACTTTTTACATGATTCTTCCCATATTCTGTGTCCGATAGTGCGAATTTTTAATTTTCACGTTTTTCATGGTTTATTGGCATATTCTGGGTCCAGCAGTGTGATTTTCTCATTTTCCACGTTTTTCAAGTTTTTTGCGTAATTCTGGGTCCTTCAGTGTGATTTTTTACTTTTCTAATTTTTTCAGTGTTTCTCGACATATTCTGGGTCCTACAGTGTATATTTTTAATTTTTCCACGTTTTCAGGGTTTTTCAGGGTTTTTCTGGGTCCTACAGTGTGATTTTTCTCATTTTACGACATTTTTTCAGGTTTTTTCCCAATTCTGGGTCCTACAGAGTGATTTTCTCATTTTCCACCTTTTTCAGGATTTCTCGCCATATTAGGGGTCTTCAGTGTTAGTTTGTCAATTTCTACTTTTTTTAGGGTTTTCTAGCCATATTCTGGGTCCTACAGCGTGTATTTTTAATTTTCCACGTTTTTCAGTATTTCTCGACATATTCTGTGTCCGACAGTGTGAATTTTTAATTTTCACGTTTTTCAGGGTTTCTCTGCATATTCTGGGTCCTGCCGTGTGATTTTCTCATTTTCCACCTATTTCAGGTTTTCTCGCCATATTTGGGGTCCTTCAGTATGATTTTTTACTTTTCTAATTTTTCAGGGTTTCACTCCATATTCTGGGTCCTACAGCGTGTATTTTTAATTTTCCACATTTTTTTCAGGTTTTCTAGCCATATTTTGAGTCCTTCAGTGTGAGTTTGTAATTTTCTACATTTTTCAGGGTTTCTCGCCATATTCTGAGTCATAGAGCGTGTATTTTTAATTTTCCATGTTTTCAGGGTTTCTAGGCATATTCTGGGTCCTACAGTGTGATTTTCTCATTTTCGATGTTTTTTCAAGTTCGTTCGCAATTCTGGGTCCTTCAGTGTGAATTTTTAATTTTCTACTTTTTTCAGGTTCTCTCTCCATATTTGGGGTCCTTCAGTGTAAGTTTATAATTTTTCTAAATTTTCAGGATTTCTCAACATATTCTGTGTCCTAGAGCTTGTATTTTTAATTTTCCACGTTTTTCAAGTTTTTTCGTCATATTCTGGGTCCTGCAGTGTGATTTTCTCATTTTCCACGTTTTTCAAGTTTTTTCGTAATTTCTGGGTCCTTCAGTGTGATTTTCTCATTTTTCAACTTTTTCAGGTTTTCTCGCCATATTTGGGGTCCTTCCGTGTGATTTTTTACTTTTCTAATTTTTCAGTGTTTCTCGACATATTCTGGGTCCTACAGCGTATATTTTTAATTTTCCACGTTTTTCAGTATTTCTCGACATATTCTGTGTCCGACAGTGTGAATTTTTAATTTTCACGTTTTTCAGGGTTTCTCTGCATATTCTGGGTCCTGCCGTGTGATTTTCTCATTTTCCACCTATTTCAGGTTTTCTCGCCATATTTGGGGTCCTTCAGTATGATTTTTTACTTTTCTAATTTTTCAGGGTTTCACTCCATATTCTGGGTCCTACAGCGTGTATTTTTAATTTTCCACATTTTTCAGGTTTTCTAGCCATATTTTGGGTCCTTCAGTATGAGTTTGTAATTTTCTACATTTTTCAGGGTTTCTCGCCATATTCTGAGTCATAGAGCGTGTATTTTTAATTTTCCATGTTTTCAGGGTTTCTAGGCATATTCTGGGTCCTACAGTGTGATTTTCTCATTTTCGATATTTTTCAAGGTCTTTCGCAATTCTGGGTCCTTCAGTGTGAATTTTTAATTTTCTACTTTTTTCAGGTTCTCTCTCCATATTTGGGGTCCTTCAGTGTAAGTTTATAATTTTCTAAATTTTCAGGATTTCTCAACATATTCTGTGTCCTAGAGCTTGTATTTTTAATTTTCCACGTTTTTCAAGTTTTTTCGTCATATTCTGGGTCCTGCAGTGTGATTGTCTCATTTTCCACGTTTTTCAAGTTTTTTCATAATTCTGGGGCCTACAGTGTGATTTTCTCATTTTTCAACTTTTCAGGTTTTCTCGCCATATTTGGGGTCCTTCCGTGTGATTTTTTACTTTTCTAATTTTTCAGTGTTTCACTCCATATTCTGGGTTCTACAGCGTGTATTTTTTCATTTTCCACATTTTTCAGGTTTTCTAGCCATATTCTGGGTCCTTCAGTGTGATTTTCTCATTTTTCAACTTTTTCAGGTTTTCTTACCATATTTGGGGGTCCTTCCGTGTGATTTTATACTCTTCTAATTTTTCAGTGTTTCTCGACATATTCTGGGTCCTACAGCGTATATTTTTAATTTTCCACGTTTTCAGGGTTTCTCGGCATATTCTGGGTCCTACAGTGTGATTTTCTCATTTTCAACATTTTTTCAATTTTTTTTCCAAATCTGGGTTCTGTAGTGTGATTATTCTCATTTTCCATCTTTTTCAGGATTTCTCGCCATATTCTGGGTCCTATAGTGTGAGTTTTGAATTTTCCTTGTTTTTCAGGTTTTCTCGCCATATGAGGGGTCCTTCAGTGTGATTTTTTAATTTTCCACGTTTTCAATATTTCTCGCCATATACTGGGTAATACAGTGTGAATTTTTAATTTTCCACTTTTTTCATGATTCTTGCCATATTCTGTGTCCGACAGTGTGAATTTTTAATTTTCACGTTTTTCAGGGTTTATCGGCATATTCTGGGTCCAGCAGTGTGATTTTCTCATTTTCCACGATTTTCAAGTTTTTTCGCAATTCTTGGGGTATTTCACTGTGAGTTTTTAATTTTCTACTTTTTTCAGGGTTTCTCGACATATTCAGGGTCCTACACCGTGTATTTTTTAATTTACCACGTTTTCAGGGTTTCTCGGCACATTATGGGTCCTACAGTGTGATTTTCTCATTTTCGATGCTTTGCAAGTTTTTTCGCAATTCTGGGTCCTACAGTGTGATTATTGTCATTTTCCACCTTTTTCAGTTTTTCTGGCCATATTCGGGGTCCTTCAGTGTGAATTTTAATTTTCTACTTTTTTCAGGTTTTCTCGCCATATTCTGGGTCCCTCAGTGTGAGTTTTTAATTTTCCTCGTTTTTCAGGTTATCTCTACATATTCTGGGTCCTTCAGTGTGAATTTTTAATTTTCTACTTTTTTCAGGTTTTTTCGTCATATTCTGGGACCTACAGTGTGATTTTCTCATTGCCACGTTTTTCAGGTTTTCTTGCCATATTCCAGGTCCTTCAGTGTGAATTTTTAATTTTCACGTTTTTCAGTATTTCTTTCCATATTTTGGCGTAATACAGTGTGAATTTTTAATTTTCCACTTTTTTCATGGTGTCTCGCCATATTCTTTGTCCGACAGTGTGAATTGTTAATTTTCACGTTATTCAGGGTTTCTCGATATTCTTTTTCCTACAGCGTGTATTTTTAATTTTCCAAGTTTTTCAGGGTTTTTCGTCATATTCTGGGGTCCTACAGTGTGATTTTTCTCATTTATGACATTTTTTCAGGTTTTTTTCCCAATTCTGGGTCCTACAGAGTGATTTTCTCATTTTCCACCTTTTTCAGGATTTCTCGCCATATTAGGGGTCCTTCAGTGTGAGTTTGTAATTTTCTACTTTTTTCAGGGTTTCTAGCCATATTCTGGGTCCTACAGCGTGTATTTTTAATTTTCCACGTTTTTTCAGTATTTCTCGCCATATTCTGTGTCTGACAGTGTGAATTTTTAATTTTCACGTTTTTCAGGGGTTTCTCTGCATATTCTGGGTCCTGCCGTGTGATTTTCTCATTTTCTACATTTTTCAAGTTTTTGCGTAATTCTGGGTCCTACAGCGTGTATTTTTAATTTTCCACGTTTTTCAGGGTTTCTCAGCATATTCTGGGTCCTACAGTGTGATTTTCTCATTTTCGACGTTTTCCAATTTTTTTTCCAAATCCAGGTCCTACAGTGTGATTATTCTCATTTTCCACCTTTTTCAGCTTTTCTTGCCATATTCTGGGTCCTACATAGTGAGTTTTGAATTTTCCTCGTTTTTCAGGGTTTTTTGCCATGTTCTGGGTCCTTCAGTGTGAATTTTTAATTTTCTACATTTTTCAGGTTCTCTCGCCATATTTGGGGTTCTTCAGTGTGAGTTTTTAATTTTCTAATTTTTCAGGGTTTCTCGACATATTCTGTGTCCTACAGCGTGAGTTTTGAGTTTTCCTCGTTTTTCAGGTTTTCTCGCCATATGCCGGGCACTTTAGAGTTAATTTTTAATTTTCCACGTTTTTCAGGTTTTTCTGTCATATTCTGGGTCCTACAGTGTGATTTTTCTCTTATCAACGTTTTTTAGCTTTTCTTGACATATTCCAGGACCTTCAGTGTGAATTTTAAATTTTCCACGTTTTTCAGTATTTCTCGCCATATTCTGTGTCCAACAGTGTGAATTTTTAATTTTCACGTTTTTCAGGGTTTCTCGGCATATTCTGGGTTCTGCAGTGTGATTTTCTCATTTTTCACATTTTCAGGTTTTCTAGCCATATTTGGGGTCCTTCAGTGTGAGTTTGTACTTTTCTATTTTTTTCAGGGTTTCTTGCCATATTGTGGGTCCTACAGCGTGTATTTTTAATTTTCCATGTTTTCAGGGTTTCTAGGCATATTCTGGGTCCTACAGTGTGATTTTCTCATTTTCGATGTTTTTCAAGTTCTTTCACAATTCTGGGTCCTTCAGTGTGAATTTTTAATTTTCTACTTTTTTCAGGTGCTCTCTCCATTATTGGGGTCCTTCAGTGTAAGTGTATAATTTTCTAATTTTTCAGGATTTCTCAAAATATTCTGTGTCCTAGAGCGTGTATTTTTAATTTTCCACGTTTTTCAAGTTTTTTTCGTCATATTTTTGGTCCTGCAGTGTGATTTTCTCATTTTCCACGTTTTTCAAGTTTTTTCATAATTCTGGGGCCTACAGTGTGATTTTCTCATTTTTCAACTTTTCAGGTTTTCTCGCCATATTTGGGGTCCTTCCGTGTGATTTTTTACTTTCTAATTTTTCAGTGTTTCTCGACATATTCTGGGTCCAACAGCGTATATTTTTAATTTTCCACGTTTTCAGGGTTTCTCGGCATATTCTGGGTCCTACAGTGTGATTTTCTCATTTTCGACGTTTTTTCAATTTTTTTTTTTTCCAAATCTGGGTTCTGTAGTGTGATTATTCTCATTTCCATCTTTTTCAGGATTTCTCGCCATATTCTCGGTCCTATAGTGTGAGTTTTGAATTTTCCTTGTTTTTCAGGTTTTCTTGCCATATGAGGGGTCCTTCAGTGTGAATTTTTAATTTTTCCACTTTTTTTCATGATTCTTCCCATATTCTGTGTCCGATAGTGCGAATTTTTAATTTTCACGTTTTTCAGGGTTTATTGGCATATTCTGGGTCCAACAGTGTGATTTTCTCATTTTCCACGTTTTTCAATTTTTTGCGTAATTCTGGGTCCTTCAGTGTGATTTTCTCATTTTTCAACTTTTTCAGGTTTTCTCGCCATATTTGGGGTCCTTCCGTGTGATTTTTTACTTTTCTAATTTTTCAGTGTTTCTCGACATATTCTGGGTCCTACAGCGTATATTTTTAATTTCCACGTTTTCAGGGTTTTTCAGGGTTTTTCTGGGTCCTACAGTGTGATTTTTCTCATTTACGACATTTTTCAGGTTTTTTCCCAATTCTGGGTCCTACAGAGTGATTTTTCTCATTTTCCACCTTTTTCAGGATTTCTCGCCATATTAGGGGTCTTCAGTGTTAGTTTGTCATTTTCTACTTTTTTTAGGGTTTCTAGCCATATTCTGGGTCCTACAGCGTGTATTTTTTAATTTTCCACGTTTTTCAGTATTTCTCGACATATTCTGTGTCCGACAGTGTGATTTTTAATTTTCACGTTTTTCAGGGTTTCTCTGCATATTCTGGGTCCTGCCGTGTGATTTTCTCATTTTCCACCTATTTCAGGTTTTCTCGCCATATTTGGGGTCCTTCAGTATGATTTTTTACTTTTCTAATTTTTCAGGGTTTCACTCCATATTCTGGGTCCTACAGCGTATATTTTTAATTTTCCACATTTTTCAGGTTTTCTAGCCATATTTTGGGTCCTTCAGTGTGAGTTTGTAATTTTCTACATTTTTCAGGGGTTCTCGCCATATTCTGAGTCATAGAGCGTGTATTTTTAATTTTCCATGTTTTCAGGGTTTCTAGGCATATTCTGGGTCCTACAGTGTGATTTTCTCATTTTCGATGTTTTTCAAGGTCTTTCGCAATTCTGGGTCCTTCAGTGTGAATTTTTAATTTTCTACTTTTTTCAGGTTCTCTCTCCATATTAGTGGTCCTTCAGTGTAAGTTTATAATTTTCTAAATTTTCAGGATTTCTCAACATATTCTGTGTCCTAGAGCTTGTATTTTTAATTTTCCACGTTTTTCAAGTTTTTTTCGTCATATTCTGGGTCCTGCAGTGTGATTGTCTCATTTTCCACGTTTTTCAAGTTTTTTCATAATTCTGGGGCCTACAGTGTGATTTTCTCATTTTTCAACTTTTCAGGTTTTCTCGCCATATTTGGGGTCCTTCCGTGTGATTTTTTACTTTTCTAATTTTTCAGTGTTTCACTCCATATTCTGGGTTCTACAGCGTGTATTTTTCATTTTCCACATTTTTCAGGTTTTCTAGCCATATTCTGGGTCCTTCAGTGTGATTTTCTCATTTTTCAACTTTTTCAGGTTTTCTCGCCATATTTGGGGTCCTTCAGTGTGATTTTTTACTTTTCTAATTTTTCAGTGTTTCTCGACATATTCTGGGTCCTACAGCGTATATTTTAAATTTTCCACGTTTTCAGGGTTTCTCGGCATATTCTGGGTCCTACAGTGTGATTTTCTCATTTTCGACGTTTTTCATTTTTTTTTTTCCAAATCTTGGTTCTGTAGTGTGATTATTCTCATTTTCCATCTTTTTCAGGATTTCTCGCCATATTCTGGGTCCTATAGTGTGAGTTTTGAATTTTCCTTGTTTTTCAGGTTTTCTCGCCATATGAGGGGGTCCTTCAGTGTGATTTTTTAATTTTCCACGTTTTCAATATTTCTCGCCATATACTGGGTAATACAGTGTGAATTTTTAATTTTCCACTTTTTTCATGATTCTTGCCATATTCTGTGTCCGACAGTGTGAATTTTTAATTTTCACGTTTTTCAGGGTTTATCGGCATATTCTGGGTCCAGCAGTGTGATTTTCTCATTTTCCACGATTTTCAAGTTTTTTCGCAATTCTTGGGGTATTTCACTGTGAGTTTTTAATTTTCTACTTTTTTCAGGGTTTCTCGCCATATTCAGGGTCCTACACCGTGTATTTTTAATTTACCACGTTTTCATGGTTTCTCGGCACATTATGGGTCCTACAGTGTGATTTTCTCATTTCGACGCTTTGCAAGTTTTTTCGCAATTCTGGGTCCTACAGTGTGATTATTGTCATTTTTCACCTTTTCCAGTTTTTCTGGCCATATTCGGGGTCCTTCAGTGTGAATTTTTAATTTTCTACTTTTTTCAGGTTTTCTCGCCATATTCTGGGTCCCTCAGTGTGAGTTTTTAATTTTCCTCGTTTTTTCAGGTTATCTCTACATATTCTGGGTCCTTCAGTGTGAATTTTAGTTTTCTACTTTTTTCAGGTTTTTTCGTCATATTCTGGGACCTACAGTGTGATTTTCTCATTTCCTCGTTTTTTAGGTTTTCTTGCCATATTCCAGGTCCTTCAGTGTGAATTTTTAATTTTCACGTTTTTCAGTATTTCTTTCCATATTTTGCGTAATACAGTGTGATTTTTAATTTTCCACTTTTTTCATGGTTTCTCGCCATATTCTTTGTCCGACAGTGTGAATTGTTAATTTTCACGTTATTCAGGGTTTCTCGATATTCTTTTTCCTACAGCGTGTATTTTTAATTTTCCAAGTTTTTCAGGGTTTTTCGTCATATTCTGGGTCCTACAGTGTGATTTTTCTCATTTATGACATTTTTCAGGTTTTTTCCCAATTCTGGGTCCTACAGAGTGATTTTCTCATTTTCCACCTTTTTCAGGATTTCTCGCCATATTAGGGGTCCTTCAGTGTGAGTTTGTAATTTTCTACTTTTTTCAGGGTTTCTAGCCATATTCTGGGTCCTACAGCGTGTATTTTTAATTTTCCACGTTTTTCAGTATTTCTCGCCATATTCTGTGTCTGACAGTGGTGAATTTTTAATTTTCACGTTTTTCAGGGTTTCTCTGCATATTCTGGGTCCTGCCGTGTGATTTTCTCATTTTCTACGTTTTTCAAGTTTTTGCGTAATTCTGGGTCCTACAGCGTGTATTTTTAATTTTCCACGTTTTTCAGGGTTTCTCAGCATATTCTGGGTCCTACAGTGTGATTTTCTCATTTTCGACGTTTTCCAATTTTTTTTTCCAAATCCAGGTCCTACAGTGTGATTATTCTCATTTTCCACCTTTTTCAGGTTTTCTCGCCATATTCTGGGTTCTACAGTGTGAGTTTTGAGTTTTCCTCCTTTTTCAGCTTTTCTTGCCATATTCTGGGTCCTACATAGTGAGTTTTGAATTTTCCTCGTTTTTCAGGGTTTTTTGCCATGTTCTGGGTCCTTCAGTGTGAATTTTTAATTTTCTACATTTTTCAGGTTCTCTCGCCATATTTGGGGGTTCTTCAGTGTGAGTTTTTATTTTCTAATTTTTCAGGGTTTCTCGACATATTCTGTGTCCTACAGCGTGAGTTTTGAGTTTTCCTCGTTTTTCAGGTTTTCTCGCCATATGCCGGGCACTTTAGAGTTAATTTTTAATTTTCCACGTTTTTCAGGTTTTTCTGTCATATTCTGGGTCCTACAGTGTGATTTTTCTCTTATCAACGTTTTTTAGCTTTTCTTGACATATTCCAGGACCTTCAGTGTGAATTTTAAATTTTCCACGTTTTTCAGTATTTCTCGCCATATTCTGTGTCCAACAGTGTGAATTTTTAATTTTCACGTTTTTCAGGGTTTCTCGGCATATTCTGGGTTCTGCAGTGTGATTTTCTCATTTTTCACATTTTCAGGTTTCTAGCCATATTTGGGGTCCTTCAGTGTGAGTTTGTACTTTTCTATTTTTTTTCAGGGTTTCTTGCCATATTGTGGGTCCTACAGCGTGTATTTTTAATTTTCCATGTTTTCAGGGTTTCTAGGCATATTCTGGGTCCTACAGTGTGATTTTCTCATTTTCGATGTTTTTCAAGTTCTTTCACAATTCTGGGGTCCTTCAGTGTGGAATTTTTAATTTTCCACATTTTTCAGGTTCTCTCGCCATATTTGGGGTTCTTCAGTGTGAGTTTTTAATTTTCTAATTTTTCAGGGTTTCTCAACATATTCTGTGTCCTACAGCGTGAGTTTTGAGTTTTCCTCTTTTTTCATGTTTTCTCGCCATATGCCTGCCTCTTTAGTGTTAATTTTTAATTTTCCACGATTTCAGGTTTTTTCCGTCATATTCTGGGTCCTACAGTGTGATTTTTCTCATTTCCACGTTTTTCAGCTTTTCTTGACATATTCCAGGACCTTCAGTGTGAATTTTAAATTTTCCACGTTTTCAGTATTTCTCGCCATATTCTGTGTCCAACAGTGTGATTTTTTAATTTTCACGTTTTTCAGTATTTCTTTCCATATTTTGTGTAATACAGTGTGAATTTTTAATTTTCCACTTTTTTCATGATTTCTCGCCATATTCTTTGTCCGACAGTGTGAATTGTTAATTTTCACGTTATTCAGGGTTTCTCGATATTCTTTTTCCTACAACGTGTATTTTTAATTTTCCAAGTTTTTCAGGGTTTTGCGTCATATTCTAGGTCCTACAGTGTGATTTTTCTCATTTATGACATTTTTCAGGTTTTTTCCCAATTTTGGGTCCTACAGAGTGATTTTCTGATTTTCCACCTTTTTCAGGATTTCTCGCCATATTAGGGTCCTTCAGTGTGAATTTTTAATTTTCTACTTTTTTCAGGGTTTCACGACCTATTCTGTGTCCTACAGCGTGAGTTTTGGGTTTTCCTCGTTTTTCAGGTTTTCTCGACATATGCCTGGCTCTTTAGTGTTAATTTTTAATTTTCCACGATTTTCAGGTTTTTCCGTCATATTCTGGGTCCTACAGTGTGATTTTTCTCATTTCCACGTTTTTCAGCTTTTTCTTGACATATTCCAGGACCTTCAGTGTGAATTTTAAATTTTCCACGTTTTTCAGTATTTCTCGCCATATTCTGTGTCCAACAGTGTAAATTTTTAATTTTCACGTTTTTCAGGGTTTATCGGCATTTCTGGGTCCTGTAGTGTGATTTTCTCATTTTCCACGTTTTTCAAGTTTTTTCGTAATTCTGGGTCCTACAGTGTGATTTTCTCATTTTCAACCTTTTTCAGGTTTTCTCGCCATATTTGGGGTCCTTCAGTGTGATTTTTTACTTTTCTGATATTTCAGGGTTTCTGGCCATATTCTGGGTCCTACAGCATGTATTTTTAATTTTTCAGGTTTTTCAGGGTATCTCGGCATATTCTGGGTCCTAGAGTATTATATTCACATTTTCGACCTTTTTCAATTTTTTTTTTTCAAATCTGGGTCCTACTTTGTGATTATTCTCATTTTCCACCATTTTCAGGTTTTTCCATCATATTCAGGTTCCTACAGTGTGATTTTCTCATTTCCACGTTTTTCAGGTTTTCTTGACATATTCCAGGTCCTTCAGTGTGAATTATTAATTTTCCACGTTTTTCATTATTTCTCGCCATATTCTTTGTCCGACAGTGTGAATTTTTAATTTTCACGTTTTTCAGAGTTTCTCTGCATATTCTGGGTTCTGCAGTGGGATTTTCTCATTTTCCAACTTTTTCAGGTTTTCTAGCGATATTTGGTGTCCTTCAGTGTGAATTTGTAATTTTCTAGTTTTTTCAGGGTTTCTCTCTGTATTCTGCGTCCTACAGCATGTATTTTTTAATTTTCCACGTTTTCAGGGTTTCTTGGCATATTCTGGGTCCTACAGTGTGATTTTCTCATTTTCCACTTTTTTCAAGTTTTTTCGCAATTCTGGGTCCTTCAGTGTGAATTTTTAATTTTCTACTTTTTTCAGGTTCTCTCGCCATTTTTTTGGTCCTTCAGTGTGAGGTTTTAATTTTCTTATTTTTCAGGGTTTCTCGACATATTCTGTGTCCTACATCGTGTATTTTTAATTTTCCACGCTTTTCAAGTTTTTACTTCATATTCTGGGTCCTACATTGTGATTTTCTATTTTTCCACCTATTTCAGGTTTTCTCGCCATATTCTGGTTCCTACAGTGTGAGTTTTGAATTTTTCTCATTTTTCAGGTTTCCTAGCCATATTCCGGGTCCTTCAGTTGAATATTTTAATTTTCCACGTTTTTCAGTATTTCTCGCCATATTTTGGGTGAATTTTTAATTTTTACATTTTTCAGGGTTTCTGGCATATTCTGGGTCTTGCAGTGTGATTTTCTCATTTTCCACTTTTTTCGAGTTTTTTCGGAATTCTGCGTCCTACAGTGTGATTTTCTCATTTTACAACTTTTTAAGGTTTTCTCGCCATATTTAGGGTCCTTCAATGTGATTTTTTACTTTTCTAATTTTTCAGTGTTTCTCTACATATTCTGTGTCCTCCAACGTGTATTTTTAATTTTCCTCGTTTTTCAGGGTTTCTCGGCATACTCTGGGTCCTACAGTGTGATTTTCTCATTTTCGACGTTTTTCACTTTTTTTTTTCCAAGTCTGGGTACTACATTGTGATAATTCTCACTTTCCACCTTTTTCAGGTTTTCTCGCCTATATTCTGGATCCTACAGTGTGTTTTTGAATTTTCCTCATTTTTCAGTTTTTCTCGCCACATGCCGGGTACTTCAGTGTGAATTTTTAATTTTCCACGTTTTTCAGGTTTTTCCGTCATATTCTGGTTCCTACAGTGTGATTTTCTCATTTCCACGTTTTTCAGGTTTTCTTCACATATTCCAGGTCCTTCAGTGTGAATTTTTAATTTTCCTCTTTTTTCAGGTTTTATTGCCATATTCCGGGTCCTTTAGTGTGAATTTTTAATTTTCTACTTTTTTTATGTTCGCCATATTTAGGGTCCTTCAGTGTGAGTTTTTAATTTTCTAATTTTTCAGGGTTTCTCAACATATTCTGTGTCCTACAGCGTGTATTTTTAATTTTCCACGTTTTTCAGGTTTATTTCGTCATATTGTGGGTCCTACAGTGTGATTTCCTCATTTTCTACATTTTTCAAGTTTTTTCGAAATTCTGGGTCCTAAAGTGTGATTTTCTCAATTTCCACCGTTTTTAGGGTTTCTCGGCATACTCTGGGTCCTACAGTGTGATTTTCTCATTTTCGACGTTTTTCACTTTTTTTTTTTTTCCAAATCTGGGTCCTACATTGTGAAAATTCTCACTTTCCACCTTTTTCAGGTTTTCTCGCCTTTACTCTGGATCCTACAGTGTGTTTTTGAATTTTCCTCGTTTTTCAGTTTTTCTCACCATATGCCGGGTACTTCAGTGTGAATTTTTAATTTTCCACGTTTTTCAGGTTTTTCCGTCATATTCTGGATCCTACAGTGTGATTTTCTCATTTCCACGTTTTTCAGGTTTTCTTCACATATTCCAGGTCCTTCAGTGTGAATTTTTAATTTTCCACGTTTTTCAGGTTTTTCCGTCATATTCTGGGTCCTACAGTGTGATTTTCTCATTTCCACGGTTTTCAGGTTTTCTTCACATATTCCAGGTCCTTCAGTGTGAATTTTTAATTTTCTACTTTTTTCAGGTTTTATTGCCATATTCTGGGTCCTTCAGTGTGAATTTTTAATTTTCCTCTTTTTCAGGTTTTATTGCCATATTCCGGGTCCTTTAGTGTGAATTTTTAATTTTCTACATTTTTTAGGTTCTCTCACCATATTTAGGGTCCTTCAGTGTGAGGTTTTAATTTTCTAATTTTTCAGGGTTTCTCGACATATTCTGTGTCCTACAGCGTGTATTTTTAATTTTCCACGTTTTTCAGGTTTTTTTTCGTCATATTGTGGGTCCTACAGTGTGATTTTCTCATTTTCGACGTTTTTCAAGTTTTTTCGCAATTCTGGGTCCTACAGTGTGATTATTCTCATTTTCCACCTTTTTCAGGTTTTCTCTCCATATTCGTGATACCTCAGTGTGAATTTTTAATTTTCTTTTTCAAAGTTTCTTGCCATATTCTGGGTCCTAGAGCGTGTATTTTTAATTTTCCACGTTTTTCATGGTTTCTGAGCATATTCTGGGTCCTACAGTGTGATTTTCTCATTTTCGATGTTTTTCATGTTTTTGTAATTCTGGGTAATATAGTGTGAATATTCTCATTTTCTACCTTTTTCATGTTTTCTCGGCATATTCAGGGTCCTTCAGTGTGAGTTTTTAATTTTCTACTTTTTTGAGCGTTTCTTGCCATATTCTGGGTGCTACAGAGTGTATTTTTAATTTTCCACGTTTCTCAGGGTTTCTCGCAATATTCTGGGTCCTACAGTGTGATTTTCTCATTTTCAATGATTTTCATGTTTTTTTTTTCGCTATTCTGGGTCCTACAGTGTGATTATTCTCATTTTCCACCTCTTTCAGGTTTTCTCGCCATATTCGGGGTCCTTCATTGTGAGTTTTAAATTTTCTACTTTGTTGAGGGTTTCTTGCCATATTCTCGGTGCTACAGAGTGTATTTTTAATTTTCTACGTTTCTCAGGGTTTCTCGCCAGATTCTGGGTCCTAAAATGTGATTTTCTCATTTACGACATTTCAAGTATTTTCGCAATTCTGGGTCCTAATCTGTGATTATTCTCATTTTCCACATTTTTTAGGTTTTCTTGCCATATTTGGGGTTCTTCAGTGTGAGTTTTTAATTTTCTACTTTTTTGAGGGTTTCTTGCCATATTCTGGGTACTACAGAGTGTATTATTAATTTTCCACGTTTCTCAGGGTTTCTTGCCATATTCTGGGTCCTACAGTGTGATTTTCTCATTACGATGTTTTTCAAGTTTTTTTTTGTGCAATTCTGGGTCCTACACTGTGATTATTCTCATTTTCCAGTTTTCTACTTTTTTCAGGGTTTCTCGCCATATTCCGGGTCCTTCAGTTGAATTTTTAATTTTCCCGTTTTTCAGGGTTTCTAACCATATTCTGGGTCCGATAATGTGAATTTTTAATTTTCACGTTTTTCAGGATTTCTCGGCATATTCTAGGTCCTGGAGTGTGAATTTTTAATTTTCAAGTTTTTCAGGATTTCTCTAAATATTCTTGGTCCTGCAGTGTGATTTTCTCATTTTCCACTTTTTTCAAGTTTTTTTGTAATTCTGGGTCCTACTGTGTGATTTTCTCATTTTCCACCTTTTTCGGGTTTTCTTGCCATATTTGGGGTCCTTCAGTGTGAGTTTTTATTTTTCTACTTTTTTCAGGATTTCTCGCCATATTCTGGATCCTACAGTGTGATTTTCTCATTTTCCACCTTTTTCAGGTTTTTCTGGTCATGTTTGGGCTCCTTCACTGTGAGTTTTTAATTTCCTACTTTTTTATTAAGTGTTTCTCGCCATATTCTGGGTCCGTGAGTGTGAATTATTAATTTTCACGTTTTTCACATTTTCTCGGCATATTCTGGATCCTGCAGTGTGATTTTCTCATTTTCCACCTTTTGCAGGGTTTCTCGCCATATTTGGGGTCCTACATTGTGAGTTTGTTATTTTCAACTTTTTTCAGGGTTACATGCCATATTCTGGGTCCTACAGCATGTATTTTTAATTTTCCACGTTTTCAGGGTTTCTAGGCATAAGCTGGGTCCTACAGATTGATTATTCTCATTTTCCACCCTTTTCAGGTTTTCTTGCAATATTCGGGGTCCTTCAGTGTGAATTTTTAATTTTCTACTTTTTTCAGGTTTTCTCGCCATATGCTGGGTCCTACTGTGTGATTTTCTCATTTCCATGTTTTTCAGGGTCACTTGCCGTATTCCAGGTCCTTCAGTGTGAATTTTTTTCCACGGTTTTCAGTATTTCTCGCCATATCTGGGTAATAAATTGTGAATTTTTAATTGTCCACTTTTTTCATGGTTTCTCACCATATTCTGTGTCCGACTGTGTGAATTTTTAATTTTCAGGTTTTTCATGGTTGTTCGGCATATTCTGGTTTCTGCAGTGTGATTTTCTCATTTTCCACATTTTTCAAGTTTTTTCATATTTCTGGGTCCTACAGTGTGATTTTCTCTTTTTTCACCTTTTTCATGTTTTCTTGCCATATTTGGGGTCCCTCAGTGTGAGTTTTTACATTTCTAATTTTTCAGGGTTTCTCGACATATTATGGGTCCTACAGCGTGTATTTTTAATTTTCCACGTTTTTCAGTGTTTCTCAGCATATTCTGGGTCCTACAGTGTGATTTTCTCAATTTTGAAATTTTTCAAGTTTTTTCGCATATCTTGGTCCTACAGTGTGATTATTCTCATTTTCCAACTTTTTCAGGTTTTCTAGCCATATTCTGGGTCCTACAGTGTGAATTTTGAATTTTCCTCGTTTTTCAGGTTTTCTCGCCATATTCTGGGTCCTTCACTGTGAATTTTTAATTTTCCACTTCTTTCAAGTTTTTTGTAATATTATGGGTCCTACGGTGTGATTTTCTCATTTTCCACCTTTTTCAGGTTTTCTCGCCATATTCGGGGTCCTTCAATGTGAGTTTTTAATTTTCTACATTCTTCAGGGTTTCTCGCCATATTCTGGGTCCTACAGAGTGTATTTTTAATTTTCCACGTTTTTCAAGGTTTCTCTGCATATTCTGGCTCCTACAGTGTGATTTTCCCATTTCCTCGTTTTTCAGGTTTTCTTGCCATATTCCAGGTCCTTCAGTCTGAATTTTTAATTTTCCACGTTTTTCAGTATTTCTTGCCATATTCTGGGCAATACAGTGTGATTTTCTCATTTTCCACTTGTTTCATGGTTTCTTGCCATATTCTGTGTCTGACAGTGTGAATTTTTTATTTTCACATTTTTCAGTGTTTCTCGGCATATTCTGGGTCTTGCAGTGTGATTTTCTCCTTTTCCACGTTTTTCAAGTTTTTTTGTAATTCTGGGTCCTACAGTGTGATTTTCTCATTTTCCACCTTTTTCAGGTTAACTCTCCATATTCGGGGTCCTTCAATGTGAGTTTTTAATTTTCTAGTTTTTCAGGGTTTCTCGGCATATTCTGGGTTCTGCAGTGTGATTTTCTCCTTTTCCACGTTTTTCAAGTTTTTTCGCTATTCTGTGTCCTACAGTGTGATTATACTCATTTTCCACCTTTTTCAGGTTTTTTGCCATATTCGGTGTCTTTCAGTGTGAGTTTTTAATTTTCTACTTTTTACTGTGTTTCTTGCAATATTCTGGCTCCAAAAAGTATATTTTTATTTTTTTCTCGTTATTCAGGGTTTCTTGGCATATTCTGGGTCCTACAATGTGATTTTCTCATTTTCCACTTTTTTAAAGTTTTTTCGCATTTCTATGTCCTACAGATTGTTTTTCTCATTTTCCACATTTTTTTCAGGTTTTCTCGCCTTCAGTGTGAGTTTTTAATTTTCTACTTCTTTCAGGGTTTCTTGCCATATTCTGAATCCTACAGCGTGTATTTTTAATTTTCCACGTTTTCAGGGTTTCTGGCATATTCTTGCTCCTACTGTGCGATTTTCTAATTTTTGACTTTTTTCAAGTTTTTTTTCCCCAATTCTCCATCCTACAGTGTGATTTTCTCATTTTCCACCTTTTTCAGGTTTTCTCAGCATATTCTGGGTCCTGCAGTGTGAATTTTTAATTTTCCACGTTTTTCAAGGTTTTTTTCCATATTCTGGTCCTATAGTGTGAATTTTTATTTTTCAACATTTTTCAGTGTTTCTCATCATATTCTGGGTCCTACAGTGTGAATTTCTCATTTTCCACCTTTTTCAGGGTTTCTTGCCATATTCTAGGTTCTTCAGTGGGAGTTTTTAATTTTCCATGTTTTTAAGGTTTTTTTTTCGTCATATTCTCAGTCCCACAGTGTGATTTTTTCATTTTCAAACTTTTTCAGGTTTTCTCGGCATATTCTTGTTCGTACAGTGTGAATTTAATTTTCCACATTTTTCAGTGTTTCTCGCCATATTCTGGGTCCCACAGTGTAAATTTTTAATTTTCGTCGTTTTTAAGGTTTTTTTTTTGGTAATATTCTTGGTCCGACAGTGTGAATATTTAATGTTTCACTTTTTTCAGCGTTTCTCGGCATATTCTGGGTCCTACAGTGTGATTTTCTCATTTTCCACATTTTTCAATTTTTTTCGTAATTCTGGGTCCTACAGTGTGATTTTCTCATTTTCCACCTTTTTCAGCCTTTCTAGCCATTTTTCGGGTCCTTCAGTGTGAGTTTTTAATTTTCTAATTTTTTCAGGGTTTCTCGCCGTATTCTGGGTCCTAAACGTTGTATTTTTAATTTTTCACGTTTTCAGGGTTTCTTGGCATATTCTGGGTCCTATAGTGTGATTTTCTCATTTTCGATATTTTCAAGTTTTTTCGTAATTCTGGGTCCTACAGTGTGATTTTCTCATTTTCCACCTTTTTCAGGTTTTCTCGCCATAATTGGGGTTCTTCAGTGTCAGTTTGTAATTTTCTACTTTTTTCAGGGTTTCTTGCCATATTTGGGGTCCTTCAGTGTGAGTTTTTAATTGTCTACTCTTTCAGGGTTTCTCGCCATAAACTGTGTCCTATAGTATGTATTTTTCATTTTCCACGTTTTTCAGGTTTTTTCTTCATATTCTGGGTCCTACATTGTGATTTTCTCATTTCCACATTTTCAGGTTTTCTTGCCATATTCCAGGTCCTTCAGTGTGGATTTTTAATTTTCCACGTTTTTCAGTATTTCTCCCCATATTATGGGTAATACAGTGTGAATTTTAATTATCCACTTTTTTTCATGGTTTCTCGCCATATTCTGTGTCCGACAGTGTGAATTTTTAATTTTCACGTTTTTCAGTGTTTCTTGAAATATTCTGGGTCCTGCAGTGTGATTTTCTCATTTTCCACCTTTTTCAGGTTTTCTCCCCATATTTGGGGTCCTTCAGTGTCAGTTTGTATTTTTCTACTTTCTTCAGGGTTTCTCACCATATTCTGGATCCTACAGTGTGATTTTCTCATTTTCCACCTTTTTCAGATTTTCTCGCCATGTTTGGGCTCCTTCACTGTGAGATTTTAATTTTCTACTTTTTTATTACCTTTTTCTCGCCATATTCTGGGTCCGTTAGAGTGAATTTTTAATTTTCACGTTTTTCACATTTTCTAGGCCTATTCTGGGTCCTGAAATGTGATTTTCTCATTTTCCACCTTTTTCAGGGTTTCTCACCATATTTGGGGTCCTACAGTGTGAGTTTGTAATTTTGAACTTTTTTCAGGGTTTCTCGCCATATTCTAGGTCCTAAAGCATGTATTTTTAATTTTCCACGTTTTCAGGGTTTCTGGGCAAAATCTGGGTCCTACAGTGTGATTATTCTCATTTTCCACCTTTTTCAGGTTTTCTCACCATATTCGGGGTCCTTCAGTGTGAATTTTTAATTTTCTACTTTTTTCAGGTTTTCTCGCCATATTCTGGGTCCTACAGCATGTTTTTTTAATTTTACACGTTTTCAGGGTTTCTGGGCATAATCTGGGTCCTACAGTGTGATTATTCTCATTTTCCACCTTTTTCAGGTTTTCAAACCATATTCGGGGTCTTTCAGTGTGAATTTTTAATTTTCTACTTTTTTCAGGTTTTCTCGCCATATTCTGGGTCCTTCAGTGTGAGTTTTTTTTATCTTCCTCCTTTTTCAGGTTTTTCGCCATATTCTGGGTCCTTCCGTGTGATATTTTAATATTTTATCTTTTTCAGGTTTTTTCGTCATATTCTGGGTTATACTGTGTGATTTTCTCATTTCCATGTTTTTTCAGGGTCTCTTGCCGTATTCCAGGTCCTTCATTGTAAATTTTTTCCCACGGTTTTCAGTATTTCTCTCCATATCTGGGTAATGAAGTGTGAAATTTTAATTGTCCAGTCTTTTCATGGTTTCTCACCATATTCTGTGTCCAATAGTGTGAATTTTTAATTTTCAGGTTTTTCATGGTTGTTCGGCATATTCTGGTTTCTGCAGTGTGATTTTCTCATTTTCCACGTTTTTCAAGTTTTTTCGTATTTTGGGTCCTACAAGTGTGATTTTCTCATTTTCGATGTTTTTCATGTTTTTGTAATTCTGGGTAATACAGTGTGATTATTCTCATTTTCTACCTTTTTCATGTTTTCGCGCCATATTCGGGATCCTTCAGTGTGAGTTTTTAATTTTCTACTTTGTTGAGGGTTTCTTGCCATATTCTCAGTGCTACAGAGTGTATTTTTAATTTTCCACGTTTCTCAGGGTTTCTCCCCATATTCTGGGTCCTAAAATGTGATTTTCTCATTTATGACGTTTTTCAAGTATTTTCGGAATTCTGGTTCCTACACTGTGATTATTCCCATTTTCCACATTTTTCAGGTTTTCTTGCCATATTTGGGTTCCTTCAGTGTGAGTTTTTAATTTTCTACTTTTATGAGGGTTTCTTGCCATATTCTGGGTACTACAGAGTGTATTATTAATTTTCCACCTTTCCCAGGGTTTCTTGCCATATTCTGGGTCCTACAGTGTCTGTCTGTCTCTCTGTGTGTCTGATCCCCTGGAACTGTAGATGGCCCAGCATATAGTTGCTGGTAGTTGATCCCAGGTTCTCTGGAAGAGGAGACAATGCTGTTAATTGTTGAGCCCTTTCAGTGGCTCCACCTATCTTTAAATTTTTAGAAGTATATGTTAGGCTGTGTTTATGTACATATTATGAAGACCATAAGAGGGATTTAGATTCTCCAGAATCTGACACCCTCTTCTGGAGTGTCTGAAGACAACTACAGTGTACTTATATCTAATAAATACATAAATAAATAAATAAATAAATAAATAAATAAACATTATTTTAAAAGGATAAGAAAGAAAGAAAGACCAGGCAGGCCTGCCCTCCTTATCTCTGTCTGTCTGTCTGTCTGTCTGTCTGATCCCCTGGAACTGGAGATGGGCCACCATACAGTTGCTGGTAGTTGATACCATGTTCTCTGGAAGAAGAGACAATGCTGTTAATTGTTGAGCCCTTTCAGTGGCCCCACCCATCTTTAAATTTTTAGAAGTGTATGTGAATCTGTGTTTATGTCCATCATATGCAGACCATAAGAGGGATTTATATTCTCCAGAATCTGACACCCTCTTCTGGAGTGTCTGAAGACAGCTACAGTGTACTTATATCTAATAAATACATAAATAAATAAATAAACATTTTTTAAAAGGATAAGAAAGAAAGAAAAACCAGGCAGGCCTGCAATCCTTGTCTGTCTGTCTGTATGTATGTCTGTCTGATCCTCTGGAACTGGAGATGGGCCACAATATAGTTGCTTGTAGTTGATCCCAGGTTCTCTGGAAGAGGAGACAATGCTGTTAGTTGTTGAGCCCTCTCAGTGGCCCCACCCATCTTTAAATTTTTAGAAGTATATGTGAGGCTGTGTTTATGTACATCATATGCAGACCATAAGAGGGATATAGATTCTCCAGAATCTGACACCCTCTTCTGGAGAGTCTGAAGACAGCTACAGTGTACTTATATCTAATAAATACATAAATAAATAAATAAACATTTTTTAAAAAGTATAAGAAAGAAAGAAAAATCAGGCAGGCCTGCCATCCTTATCTCTGTCTGTCTGTCTGTCTGTCTTATCCCCTGGAACTTGAGATGGGCCACCATATAGTTGCTGGTAGTTGATCCCACGTTCTCTGGAAGAAGAGACAATGCTGTTAATTGTTGAGCCCTTTCAGTGGGCCCACCCATCTTTTAATTTTTAGAAGTATATGTGAGGCTCTGTTTATGTACATCATATGCAGACCATAAGAGGGATTTATATTCTCCAGAATCTGACACCCTCTTCTGGAGTGTCTGAAGACAGCTACAGTGTACTTATATCTAAGAAATGCATAAATAAATAAATAAATAAATAAATAAATATTTTTTAAAAAGGATAAGAATGAAAGAAAGACCAGGCAGGCCTGCCATCCTTAGCACTGTCTGTATGTCTGTCTGTCTGATCCCCTGGAACTGGAGATGGGCCACCATATAGTTGCTGGTAGTTGATTCCAGGTACTCTGGAAGAGGAGACAATGCTGTTAATTGTTGAGCTTTTAGAGTGGCCCCACCCTTCTTTAAATTTTTAGAAGTATATGTGAGGCTGTGTTTATGTACATCACATGCAGACCATAAGAGGGATTTAGATTCTCCAGAATCTGACATCCTCTTCTGGAGTGTCTGAACAGCTACAGTGTATTTATATCTAATAAACAAATAGATAAATAAATAAATAAATAAATAAATAAACATTTTTTTAAAAAGGATAAGAAAGAAAGAAAGACCAGGCAGGCCTGCCATCCATATCTCTGTCTGTCTGTCTGTCTGTCTATCTGATCCCCAGGAACTGGAGATGGGCCACCATATAGTTGCTGGTAGTTGATCCAAGGTTCTCTGAAAGAGGAGAAAATGCTCTTAATTGTTGAGCCCTTTCAGTGGCCCCACACTTCTTTAAATATTTAGAAGTATATGTGAGGCCTGTTTATGAACATCATATTCAGATTATAAGAGGATTTAGATTCTCCAGAATCTGACACCCTCTACTGGAGTGTCTGAAGACAGCTACAGTGTACTTATATATAATAAATACATAAATAAATAAATAAATAAATAAATAAATAAATAAATAAATAAATAAATTAACATTTTTAAAAAGGATAAGAAAGAAAGTAAGACCAGGCAGGCCTGCCATCCTTATCTCTGTCTGTCTGTCTGTCTGTCTATCTGATCCCCGGGAACTGGAGATGGGCCACCATATAGTTGCTGGTAGTTGATCCCAGGTTCTCTGGAAGAGGAGACAATGCTGTTAATTGTTAAACCCTATCAGTGGACCTACCCATCTTTAAATTTTTAGAAGTGTATGTGAGGCTGTGTTTATGTACATCACATGCAGACCAGAAGAGGGATTTAGATTCATCAGAATCTGACACCTTCTTCTGGAGTGTCTGAAGACAACTACAGTGTACTTATATCTAATAAATACATAAATAAATAAGTAAATAAAGAAATAAACATTATTTAAACCAGATAAGAAAGAAAGAAAGACCAGGCAGGCCTGCCATCCTTATCTCTGTCTGTCTGTCTGTCTGTCTGTCGTTCTGATCCCCTGGAACTGGAGATGGGCCACCATATAGGTGCTGGTAGTTGATCCCAGGTTCTCTGGAAGAGGACACAATGCTGTTAATTGTTGAGCGCTTTCAGTGGCCCCACCCATCGTTAAATTTTTATTAGTATATGTGAGGCTGTGTTTATGTACATCATATGCAGACCATAAGAGGGATTTAGATTCTCCAGAATCTGACACCCTCTCCTGGAGTGTCTGAAGACAGCTACAGTGTACTTATAACTAATAAATAAATAAATAAATAAATAAATAAATAAATAAATAAATAAATAAACATTTTTTAAAAGGATAAGAAAGAAAGAAGGACCAGGCAGGCCTGCCCTCCTTATCTCTGTCTGTCTGTCTGTCTGTCTGTCTGTCTGATCACCTGGAACTGGAGATGGGCCACCATATAGTTGCTGCTAGTTGATCCCAGGTTCTGGTAGAGGAGACAATGCTGTTAATTGTTGAGCCGTTTCAGTGGCCCCACACATCTTTAAATTTTTAGAAGTATATGTGAGGCTGTGTTTATGTACATCATATGCAGACAATAAGAGGGATTTAGATTTCCAGAATATGACACCCTCTTCTTAAGTGTCTGAAGACAGCTACAGTGTACTTATATCTAATAAATACATAAATAAATAAATAAATAAATAAATAAATAAATAAACATTTTTAAAATGTATAAGAAAGAAAGAAAAACCAGGCAGGCCTGCAATCCTTGTCTGTCTGTCTGTATGTATGTCTGTCTGATCCCCTGGAACTGGAGATGGGCCACAATATAGTTGCTGGTAGTTGATCCCAGGTACTCTGGAAGAGGAGACAATGCTGTTAATTGTTGAGCCCTTTCAGTGGCTCCACCTATCTTTAAATTTTTAGATGTATATGTGAGGCTGTGTTTATGTACATCATATGCAGACCATAAGAGTGATTTAGATTCTCCAGAATCTGACACCCTCTTCTGGAGTGTCAGAAAAAAACTACAGTGTACTTATATCTAATAAATAAATAAATAAATAAATAAATAAATAAATAAACATTTTTAAAAGGATAAGAAAGAAAGAAAAACCAGGCAGGCCTGCCCTCCTTATCTCTGTCTGTCTGTCTGTCTGTCTGATCCCCTGGAACTGGAGATGGGCCACTATATAGTTGCTGGTAGTTGATCCCAGGTTCTCTGGAAGAAGAGACAATGCTGTTAATTCTTGAGCCCTTTCAGTGGCCCCACCCATCTTTAAATTTTTAGATGTATATGTTAGGCTGTGTTTATGTCCATCATATGCAGACCATAATAGGGATTTATATTCTCCAGAATCTGACACCCTCTTCTGGAGTGTCTGAAGACAACTACAGTGTACTTATATCTAATAAATTCATAAATAAATAAATAAACATTATTTTAAAAGGATAAGAAAGAAAGAAAAACCAGGGAGGCCTGCCACCCTTGTCTGTCTGTGTCTTTGTCTGCCTGATCCCTTGGAACTGGAGATGGGCCACCATATAGTTGCTGGTATTTGTTCCCAGGTTCTCTGTTAGAGGAGACAATGCTGTTAATTGTTGAGCCCTTTCAGTGGCCCCACACATCTTTAAATTTTTAGAAGTATATGTGAGGCTGTGTTTATATACATCATATGCAGACCATAAGAGGGATTTAGATTCTCCAGTATCTGTCACCCTCTTGTGGAGTGTCTGAAGACAGCTACAGTGTACTTATATATAATAAATACATAAATAAATAAATAAATAAACATTTTTTAAAAAGGATAAGAAAGAAAGTAAAACCAGGCAGGCCTGCAATCCTTGTCTGTCTGTCTGTCTGTCTGTCTGATCCCCTAGAACTGGAGATGGGCCACCATATAATTGCTGGTATTTGATCCCAGGTTCTCTGGTAGAGGAGACAATGCTGTTAATTGTTGAGCCGTTTCAGTGGCCCCACACATCTTTAAATTTTTAGAAGTATATGTGAGGCTTTGTTTATGTACATCATATGCAGACCATAAGAGGGATTTAGATTCTCCAGAATATGACACGCTCTTCTGGATTGTCTGAAGACAGCTGCAGTGTACTTATATCTAATAAATAAATAAATAAATAAATAAATAAATAAATAAATAAATAAATAAATAAATAAACATTTTTAAAATGTATAAGAAAGAAAGAAAAACCAGGCAGGCCTGCAATCCTTGTCTGTCTGTCTGTATGTATGTCTGTCTGATCCCCTGGAAATGGAGATGGGCCACAATATAGTTGCTGGTAGTTGATCCCAGGTCCTCTGGAAGAGGAGACAATGCTGTTAATTGTTGAGCCCTTTCAGTGGCCCCACCCATCTTTAAATTTTTAGAAGTATATGTGAGGCTGTGTTTATGTACATCATATGCAGACCATAAGAAAGATATAGATTCTCCAGAATCTGACACCCTCTTCTGGAGAGTCTGAAGACAGCTACAGTGTACTTATATCTAATAAATGCATAAATAAATAAATAAATAAATGAATAAATGAATAAATAAATAAATAAATAAATAAATAAATAAATAAATAAACATTTTTTAAAAAGGATAAGAAAGAAAGAAAAAACAGGCAGTCCTGCCATCATTATCTCTGTCTGTCTGTCTGTCTGTCTTATCCCCTGGAACTTGAGATGGGCCACCATATAGTTGCTGGTATTTGATCCCACGTTCTCTGGCCGAAGAGTCAATGCTGTTAATTGTTGAGCCCTTTCAGTGGGCCCACCGATCTTTAAATTTTTAGAAGTATATGTGAGGCTGTGTTTATGTACATCATATGCAGACCATAAGAGGGATTTAGATTCTCCAGAAGATGACACCCTCTTCTAGAGTGTCTGAAGACAGCTACAGTGTACTTATATCTAATAAATACATAAATAAATAAATAAACATTTTTTAAAAGGATAAGAAAGAAAGAAAAACCAGGCAGGCCTGCAATCCTTGTCTGTCTGTCTGTATGTATGTCTGTCTGATCCTCTGGAACTGGAGATGGGCCACAATATAGTTGCTTGTAGTTGATCCCAGGTTCTCTGGAAGAGGAGACAATGCTGTTAGTTGTTGAGCCCTCTCAGTGGCCCCACCCATCTTTAAATTTTTAGAAGTATATGTGAGGCTGTGTTTATGTACATCATATGCAGACCATAAGAGGGATATAGATTCTCCAGAATCTGACACCCTCTTCTGGAGAGTCTGAAGACAGCTACAGTGTACTTATATCTAATAAATACATAAATAAATAAATAAATAAACATTTTTTAAAAAGTATAAGAAAGAAAGAAAAATCAGGCAGGCCTGCCATCCTTATCTCTGTCTGTCTGTCTGTCTGTCTTATCCCCTGGAACTTGAGATGGGCCACCATATAGTTGCTGGTAGTTGATCCCACGTTCTCTGGAAGAAGAGACAATGCTGTTAATTGTTGAGCCCTTTCAGTGGGCCCACCCATCTTTTAATTTTTAGAAGTATATGTGAGGCTCTGTTTATGTACATCATATGCAGACCATAAGAGGGATTTAGATTCTCCAGAATCTGACACCCTCTTCTGGAGTGTCTGAAGACAGCTACAGTGTACTTATATCTAAGAAATGCATAAATAAATAAATAAATAAATAAATATTTTTTAAAAAGGATAAGAATGAAAGAAAGACCAGGCAGGCCTGCCATCCTTAGCACTGTCTGTATGTCTGTCTGTCTGATCCCCTGGAACTGGAGATGGGCCACCATATAGTTGCTGGTAGTTGATTCCAGGTACTCTGGAAGAGGAGACAATGCTGTTAATTGTTGAGCTTTTAGAGTGGCCCCACCCTTCTTTAAATTTTTAGAAGTATATGTGAGGCTGTGTTTATGTACATCACATGCAGACCATAAGAGGGATTTAGATTCTCCAGAATCTGACATCCTCTTCTGGAGTGTCTGAACAGCTACAGTGTATTTATATCTAATAAACAAATAGATAAATAAATAAATAAATAAATAAATAAATAAACATTTTTTTAAAAAGGATAAGAAAGAAAGAAAGACCAGGCAGGCCTGCCATCCATATCTCTGTCTGTCTGTCTGTCTGTCTATCTGATCCCCAGGAACTGGAGATGGGCCACCATATAGTTGCTGGTAGTTGATCCAAGGTTCTCTGAAAGAGGAGAAAATGCTCTTAATTGTTGAGCCCTTTCAGTGGCCCCACACTTCTTTAAATATTTAGAAGTATATGTGAGGCCTGTTTATGAACATCATATTCAGATTATAAGAGGATTTAGATTCTCCAGAATCTGACACCCTCTACTGGAGTGTCTGAAGACAGCTACAGTGTACTTATATATAATAAATACATAAATAAATAAATAAATAAATAAATAAATAAATAAATAAATAAACATTTTTAAAAAGGATAAGAAAGAAAGTAAGACCAGGCAGGCCTGCCATCCTTATCTCTGTCTGTCTGTCTGTCTGTCTATCTGATCCCCGGGAACTGGAGATGGGCCACCATATAGTTGCTGGTAGTTGATCCCAGGTTCTCTGGAAGAGGAGACAATGCTGTTAATTGTTAAACCCTATCAGTGGACCTACCCATCTTTAAATTTTTAGAAGTGTATGTGAGGCTGTGTTTATGTACATCACATGCAGACCAGAAGAGGGATTTGATTCATCAGAATCTGACACCTTCTTCTGGAGTGTCTGAAGACAACTACAGTGTACTTATATCTAATAAATACATAAATAAATAAGTAAATAAAGAAATAAACATTATTTAAACCAGATAAGAAAGAAAGAAAGACCAGGCAGGCCTGCCATCCTTATCTCTGTCTGTCTGTCTGTCTGTCTGTCGTTCTGATCCCCTGGAACTGGAGATGGGCCACCATATAGGTGCTGGTAGTTGATCCCAGGTTCTCTGGAAGAGGACACAATGCTGTTAATTGTTGAGCGCTTTCAGTGGCCCCACCCATCGTTAAATTTTTATTAGTATATGTGAGGCTGTGTTTATGTACATCATATGCAGACCATAAGAGGGATTTAGATTCTCCAGAATCTGACACCCTCTCCTGGAGTGTCTGAAGACAGCTACAGTGTACTTATATCTAATAAATAAATAAATAAATAAATAAATAAATAAATAAACATTTTTTAAAAGGATAAGAAAGAAAGAAGGACCAGGCAGGCCTGCCCTCCTTATCCTTGTCTGTCTGTCTGTCTGTCTGTCTGTCTGATCACCTGGAACTGGAGATGGGCCACCATATAGTTGCTGCTAGTTGATCCCAGGTTCTGGTAGAGGAGACAATGCTGTTAATTGTTGAGCCGTTTCAGTGGCCCCACACATCTTTAAATTTTTAGAAGTATATGTGAGGCTGTGTTTATGTACATCATATGCAGACAATAAGAGGGATTTAGATTTCCAGAATATGACACCCTCTTCTTAAGTGTCTGAAGACAGCTACAGTGTACTTATATCTAATAAATACATAAATAAATAAATAAATAAATAAATAAATAAATAAACATTTTTAAAATGTATAAGAAAGAAAGAAAAACCAGGCAGGCCTGCAATCCTTGTCTGTCTGTCTGTATGTATGTCTGTCTGATCCCCTGGAACTGGAGATGGGCCACAATATAGTTGCTGGTAGTTGATCCCAGGTACTCTGGAAGAGGAGACAATGCTGTTAATTGTTGAGCCCTTTCAGTGGCTCCACCTATCTTTAAATTTTTAGATGTATATGTGAGGCTGTGTTTATGTACATCATATGCAGACCATAAGAGTGATTTAGATTCTCCAGAATCTGACACCCTCTTCTGGAGTGTCAGAAAAAAACTACAGTGTACTTATATCTAATAAATAAATAAATAAATAAATAAATAAATAAATAAATAAACATTTTTAAAAGGATAAGAAAGAAAGAAAAACCAGGCAGGCCTGCCCTCCTTATCTCTGTCTGTCTGTCTGTCTGTCTGATCCCCTGGAACTGGAGATGGGCCACTATATAGTTGCTGGTAGTTGATCCCAGGTTCTCTGGAAGAAGAGACAATGCTGTTAATTCTTGAGCCCTTTCAGTGGCCCCACCCATCTTTAAATTTTTAGATGTATATGTTAGGCTGTGTTTATGTCCATCATATGCAGACCATAATAGGGATTTATATTCTCCAGAATCTGACACCCTCTTCTGGAGTGTCTGAAGACAACTACAGTGTACTTATATCTAATAAATTCATAAATAAATAAATAAACATTATTTTAAAAGGATAAGAAAGAAAGAAAAACCAGGAAGGCCTGCCACCCTTGTCTGTCTGTGTCTTTGTCTGCCTGATCCCCTGGAACTGGAGATGGGCCACCATATAGTTGCTGGTATTTGTTCCCAGGTTCTCTGTTAGAGGAGACAATGCTGTTAATTGTTGAGCCCTTTCAGTGGCCCCACACATCTTTAAATTTTTAGAAGTATATGTGAGGCTGTGTTTATATACATCATATGCAGACCATAAGAGGGATTTAGATTCTCCAGTATCTGTCACCCTCTTGTGGAGTGTCTGAAGACAGCTACAGTGTACTTATATATAATAAATACATAAATAAATAAATAAATAAACATTTTTTAAAAAGGATAAGAAAGAAAGTAAAACCAGGCAGGCCTGCAATCCTTGTCTGTCTGTCTGTCTGTCTGTCTGATCCCCTAGAACTGGAGATGGGCCACCATATAATTGCTGGTATTTGATCCCAGGTTCTCTGGTAGAGGAGACAATGCTGTTAATTGTTGAGCCGTTTCAGTGGCCCCACACATCTTTAAATTTTTAGAAGTATATGTGAGGCTTTGTTTATGTACATCATATGCAGACCATAAGAGGGATTTAGATTCTCCAGAATATGACACGCTCTTCTGGATTGTCTGAAGACAGCTGCAGTGTACTTATATCTAATAAATAAATAAATAAATAAATAAATAAACATTTTTAAAATGTATAAGAAAGAAAGAAAAACCAGGCAGGCCTGCAATCCTTGTCTGTCTGTCTGTATGTATGTCTGTCTGATCCCCTGGAAATGGAGATGGGCCACAATATAGTTGCTGGTAGTTGATCCCAGGTCCTCTGGAAGAGGAGACAATGCTGTTAATTGTTGAGCCCTTTCAGTGGCCCCACCCATCTTTAAATTTTTAGAAGTATATGTGAGGCTGTGTTTATGTACATCATATGCAGACCATAAGAAAGATATAGATTCTCCAGAATCTGACACCCTCTTCTGGAGAGTCTGAAGACAGCTACAGTGTACTTATATCTAATAAATGCATAAATAAATAAATAAATGAATAAATGAATAAATAAATAAATAAATAAATAAATAAATAAATAAATAAATAAACATTTTTTAAAAAGGATAAGAAAGAAAGAAAAAACAGGCAGGCCTGCCATCATTATCTCTGTCTGTCTGTCTGTCTGTCTTATCCCCTGGAACTTGAGATGGGCCACCATATAGTTGCTGGTATTTGATCCCACGTTCTCTGGCCGAAGAGTCAATGCTGTTAATTGTTGAGCCCTTTCAGTGGGCCCACCGATCTTTAAATTTTTAGAAGTATATGTGAGGCTGTGTTTATGTACATCATATGCAGACCATAAGAGGGATTTAGATTCTCCAGAAGATGACACCCTCTTCTAGAGTGTCTGAAGACAGCTACAGTGTACTTATATCTAATAAATAAATAAATAAATAAATAAATAAATAAACATTTTTTTTAAAGTATAAGAAAGAAAGAAAGACCAGGCAGGCCTCCATCCTTATCTCTGTCAGTCTGTCTGTCTGTCTGTCTGATCGCTTGGAACTGGAGATGGGCCACCATATAGTTGCTGTTATTTCATCCCAGGTTCTCTGGAAGAGGAGACAATGCTGTTAATTGTTGAGCCCTTTCAGTGGCTCCACCTATCTTTAAATTTTTAGAAGTATATGTTAGGCTGTGTTTATGTACATCATATGCAGACCATAAGAGGGATTTAGATTCTCCAGAATCTGACACCCTCTTCTGGAGTGTCTGAAGACAACTACAGTGTACTTATATCTAATAAATACATAAATAAATAAATAAATAAATAAATAAATAAATAAACAATATTTTAAAAGGATAAGAAAGAAAGAAAAACCAGGCAGGCCTGCCCTCCTTATCTCTGTCTGTCTGTCTGTCTGTCTGTCTGATCCCCTGGAACTGGAGATGGGCCACCATATAGTTGCTGGTAGTTGATCCCAGGTTCTCTGGAAGAAGAGACAATGCTGTTAATTGTTGAGCCCTTTCAGTGGCCCCACCCATCTTAAATTTTTAGAAGTGTATGTGAATCTATGTTTATGTCCATCATATGCAGACCATAAGAGGGATTTATATTCTCCAGAATCTGACACCCTCTTCTGGAGTGTCTGAAGACAGCAAAAGTGTACTTATATCTAATAAATACATAAATAAATAAATAAACATTTTTTAAAAAGGATAAGAAAGAAAGAAAAACCTGGGAGGCCTGCCACCCTTGTCTGTCTGTCTCTTTGTCTGCCTGATCCCCTGGAACTGGAGATGGGCCACCATATAGTTGCTGGTAGTTGATCCCAGGTTCTCTGGTAGAGGAGACAATGCTGTTAATTGTTGAGCCCTCTCAGAGGCCCCACACATCTTTAAATTTTTAGAAGTATATGTGAGGCTGTGTTTATGTACATCATATGCAGACCATAGGAGGGATTTAGATTCTCCAGAATCTGACATCCTCTTCTGGAGTGTCTGAAGACAGCTACAGTGTACTTATATATAATAAATAAATAAATAAATAAATAAATAAATAAATAAACATTTTTTAAAAAGGATAAGAAAGAAAATAAAACCAGGCAGGCCTGCAATCCTTGTCTGTCTGTCTGTCTGTCTGAACCCCTGGAACTGTAGATGTGCGACCATATAGTTGCTGATAGTTGATCCCACATTGTCTGGAAGAGGAGACAATGCTGTTAATTATTGAGCCGTTTCAGTGGCCCCACACATCTTTAACTTTTTAGAAGTATATGTGAGGCTGTGTTTATGTACATCATATGCAGACCATAAGAGGGACTTAGATTCTCCAGAATATGACACCCACTTCTGAAGTGTCTGAAGATAGCTACAGTGTACTTATATCTAATAAATACATATATAAATAAATAAACATTTTTAAAATGTATAAGAAAGAAAGAAAAACCAGGTAGGCCTGCAATCCTTGTCTGTCTGTCTGTATGTATGTCTGTCTTATCCCCTGGAACTTGAGATGGGCCACAATATAGTTGCTGGTAGTTGATCCCAGGTCCGCTGGAAGAGGAGACAATGCTGTTCATTGTTGAGCCCTTTCAGTGGCCCCACCCATCTTTAAATTTTTAGAAGTATATGTGAGGTTGTGTTTATGTACATCATATGCAGACCATAAGAGGGATATAGATTCTCCAGAATCTGACACCCTCTTCTGGAGAGTCTGAAGACAGCTACAGTGTACTTATATCTAATAAATAAATAAATAAATAAATAAATAAATAAATAAATAAATGAATAAATAAATAAATAAATAAACATTTTTTAAAAAGGATAAGAAAGTATGAAAAATCAGGCAGGCCTGCCATCCTTATCTCTGTCTGTCTGTCTGTCTGTCTTATCCCCTGGAACTTGAGATGGGCCACCATATAGTTGCTGGAAGTTGATCCCACGTTGTCTGGAGGAGGAGACAATGGTGTTAATTGTTGAGCCCTTTCAGTGGGCCCACCCATCTTTAAATTTTTAGAAGTATATGTGAGGCTGTGTTTATGTACATCATATGCAGACCATAAGAGGGATATAGATTCTCCAGAATCTGACACCCTCTTCTGGAGTGTCTGAAGATAGCTACAGTGTTCTTATATCTAATAAATACATAAATAAATAAATAAATAAATAAATAAACAAACATTTTTTAAAAAGGATAAGAAAGAAAGAAAGACCAGGCAGGACTGCCACCTTGTCTGTCTGTCTGTCTGTCTGATCCCCTGGAACTGGAGATGGGCCACCATATAGTTGCTGGTAGTTGATCCCAGGTTCTCTGGAAGAGGAGTCAGTTCTGTTAATTGTTGAGCCCTTTCAGTGGCCCCACCCATCTTTAAATTTTTAGAAGTATATGTGAGGCTGTGTTCATGTACATCATATGCAGACCATAAGAGGGATATTGATTCTCCAGAATCTGACACCCTCTTCTGGAGAGTCTGAAGACAGCTACAGTGTACTTATATCTAATAAATACATAAATAAACAAACATTTTTTAAAAAGGATAATAAAGAAAGAGAGACCAGGCAGGCCTGCCATCCTTGTCTGTATGTCTGTCTGTGTGATCCCCTGGAACTGGAGATGGGCCACCATATAATTGCTGGTAGTTGATCCCAGGTTCTCGAGAAGAGGAGTCAGTTCTGTTAATTGTTGAGCCCTTTCAGTGGCCCCACCCATCTTTAAATTTTTAGAAGTATATGTGAGGCTGTGTTCATGAACATCATATGCAGACCATAAGAGGGATATAGATTCTCCAGAATCTGACACCATTTTCGGGAGTGTTTGAAGACAGCTACAGTGTACTTAAATCTAATAAATACATACTTAAATTAATAAACATTTTTTAAAAAGGATAAGAAAGAATGAAAGACCAGGTAGGCCTGCCATCCTTAACTCTATCTGTCTGTATGTCTGTCTGTCTGTCTGATCCCCTGGAACTGGAAATGGGCCACCATATATTTGCTGGTAGTTGATCCCAGGTTCTCTATAAGAGGAGACAATGATGTTAATTGTTGATCCCTTTCATTGGCCCCACACATCTTTAAATTTTTAGAGTAAATGTGAGGCTGTGTTTATGTACATCATATGCAGACCATAAGAGGCATATAGATTCTCCAGAATCTGACACCCTCTTTGGAGTGTCTGAAGACAGCTACAGTGTACTTATATCTAATAAATACATAAATAAATAAATAAATAAATAAATAAATAAATAAACATTTTTTAAAAGGGATAAGAAAGAAAGAAAAACCAGGCAGGCCTGCCATCCTTGTCTGTCTTTCTCTCTGTCTGTCTGTCTTGCCTAGCCCCTTGAGTAGCCTATCCTAGTCCCTTGCCTTGACTAGCCCAGCCCCTTGCCTAGCCCTGCCTATCCCTGTCTTTAACCAGGCTGGCCTTGAACTTAGAAACTGACTGCCTCTGCCTCCATAGTGCTCTCATTAAGAGCTCGAGCCACCACTGACTGTTGGGTTTTCTAAGTCTTACATAGGTATGGTCTGTTTCTCAGCTGTGAAACCCTAATTAACACATGTAGTCTGTCCTAGGTCAGCCATAGCTACAGACTGAGGCCTTTTCTAAAACAAAACAAAAGAAAACAAAAAATAGAAATAATAAAATAAATAAATTAAGCAACCACATGATATCTTTTCTTTCTTTCAGTGATACTCTGAGCTTGAAGCAGTTCACCCATGAGACCTCAGCTCCGGACATTGAGGCTCTTTCCCTAACAAGTATTATGGCTGAACCTGAGGGGTTCTACTGCTGATTTGTGTCCCCCACTTTAAAAAAATAGTTGTTTTCAAAGGCTGCAGGTTCTTAGCCCTGTTCCTTGTTACAGTTGAGTCACAGCCCTGAAAGTTCAGTGGTAGTTAAAGGCACTGAGAAGGGCTTCCTATAGACATCAAAGACCAAGTCTTTGTTTTTAAAAAGTTAATCTGGATTCCCCTACTCCCTGGCATCCTTAGAATTCCTAGAAAGGAAGGCAGGGACCTGGGCAGAAGGGTGCAAGGCTACCGGTGTTTGTAAGTGGTAACAGAAAGCTTTCTCTTGTTGGTACCCTACCCCAAGTTACACTGTCACTTCTTTTTCCTAGTTGTTGTTTTGTCGGTTTGTATTCTCAACATAGACCCTTTTCCTTCCTAACCTTGGCTGTCCTGAACCTTACTGTCCTTGAACTCAGTGATTTGTCTGTCTTGCTGGGATGAAACTGTGAGCTACCATCCAGAAGGAAGCACCCTGCTGAGGTTAGATTGGGGTCTCTTCCATTTTCCTCTATTAATATGCATATGGCAGGCCTGTTCTTTCTTTTTTACTTTTCCTTTTCTTTTTAAAGATTTATTTATTTATTATATTTAAGTATGCTGTAGCTATCTTCAGACAGTCCAGAAGAGGGTGTCAGATTCTGAAGAATCTAAATCATTCTTATTGTCTGCATATGATGTATATAAACACAGCCTCACATATACTCAAAAAAAAAAAAAAGAAAGAAAGATGTGGCTACAGAGAGGGCTCAACAATTAAGAGCATTGTCTCCTCTTCCAGAGAACCTGGGCTCAATTACCAGTATTATATATGGTGGCCCATCTCCAGTTCCAGGGGATCTAATACTCTGTTCTGGAGTCTGTTGGCACAGCATACACATGCAAAACATTCTTACACAATCATTGAGAGAGGAGAGAGAGTGGTTGAGAGAGAGGGGAGGTAATCATACCTCCTGACGAGTTTGAAGACCTGAGCTTCATCACTCACACAAATAAATAAATGCAAAATATTTTTTATAAATAAACTCTGCCAATTCCCTTTAAAAATTCCTAGAAAACAAGTTTTATAAGCAACAGTTATATTTACTATATCTAAAGGACAGTCATGAGCATATTCAATAAATAGAAAAAGGCCTGTTAGTCTTAGAAATGGAAAAGACAAACCAAGGAAGGTTTGAAATTACATAATGAGGCAGCTCAGCCCAGCTCTAAGGTTGGAAATAAGACTCGAGAATAGGATACACCTGAAGACAGCCAGCCATTGTTTTTTGTTTTGGAGGCTGAAAGGATACACCTGAAGACAGCCAATGCTGTGTGATGGTGATCTGGTATTTTTTTTTTTAATTTTTAAAAACTTTAACACTTTTTATAAAAATTTTATAAAAACTTTTTATTCTCTCTCTCTCTCTCTTTCTCTCTCTCTCTCTCTTTTTCTTTCTCTCTCTCTTTCTCTCTCTCTCTCTCTCTCTCTTTCTTTCTTACCCTAGCCCCTACCCTAGCCCTGTCTTTCACCAGGGTGGCCTCGAACTCAGAAACTGACTGCCTCTGCCTACAGAGTGCTCTCATTAAGAGCTTGAGCCACCACTGAATGTAGGGTTTTCTAAGCCTTACATTGCTCTTGGTGTCTGTTCTCAGCTGTGAAACCCTAATTAACACAAGTAGGCAGTCCTGGGTCAGCCAGAGCTACAGACTGAGGACTTTTCTAAAAACAAATAAAACAACACAAAACAACAAATAGAAATAATAAAATACATAAATTAAGCAACCACAGCATAGCTTATCTCTATCTAGGTGGTACTCAGAAATTCCAGCAGTTGGCCTGTGACACCTCAGCTCACTATAAGTGAGGCTGTGTTTATGTACATCATATGCAGACCATAAGAGGGATTTAGATTCTCCAGAATCTGACACCCTCTTCTGGAGTGTCTGAACAGCTACAGTGTACTTATATCTAATAAATACATAAATAAATAAATAAATAAATAAATAAATAAATAAATAAATAAACATTTTTTTAAAAAAAGGATAAGAAAGAAAGAAAGACCAGTCAGGCCTGCCATCCTTATCACTGTCTGTATGTCTGTCTGTCTGATCCCCTGGAACTGGAGATGGGCCACCATATAGTTGCTGGTAGTTGATCCCAGGTTCTCTGGAAGAGGAGACAATGCTGTTAATTGTTGAGCTTTTAGAGTGGCCCCACCCTTCTTTAAATTTTTAGAAGTATATGTGAGGCTGTGTTTATGTACATCATCTGCAGACCATAAGAGGGATTTAGATTCTCCAGAATCTGACACCCTCTTCTGGAGTGTCTGAACAGCTACAGTGTACCTATATCTAATAAATACATACAAAAATAAATAAATAAATAAATAAATAAATAAATAAACATTTTGTAAAAAGGATAAGACAGAAAGAAAGACCAGGCAGGCCTGCCATCCTTATCCTTATCCTTGTCTGTCTGTCTGTCTGATCCCCTGGGAGTGGAGATGGGCCACCATATAGTTTCAGGTAGTTGATCCCAGGTTCTCTGGAAGAGGAGACAATGCTGTTAATTGCTGAGCCCTTTCAGTGGCCCCCCCACCTTTAAATTTTTAGAAGTAAATGTGAGGCTGTGTTTATGTACATCATATGCAGACCATAAGAGGGATTTAGATTCTCCAGAATCTGACACCCTCCTCTGGAGTGTCTGAAGACAACTACATTGTACTTATATCTAATAAATACATAAATAAATAAATAAATAAATAAATAAACATTATTTTAAAAGGATAAGAAAGAAAGAAAGACCAGGCAGGCCTGCCCTCCTTATCTCTGTCTGTCTGTCTGTCTGTCTGATCACCTGGAACTGGAGATGGGCCACCATATAGTTGCTGGTAGTTGATCCCAGGTTCTCTGGAAGAAGAGACAATGCTGTTAATTGTTGAGACCTTTCAGTGGCCCCACCCATCTTAAATTTTTAGAAGTGTATGTGAATCTGTGTTTATTTCCATCATATGCAGACCATAAGAGGGATTTATATTCTCCAGAATCTGACACCCTCTTCTGGAGTGTCTGAAGACAGCTACAGTGTACTTATATCTAATAAATACATAAATAAATAAATAAACATTTTTTAAAAAGGATAAGAAAGAAAGAAAAACCAGGGAGGCCTGCGACCCTTGTCTGTCTGTCTCTTTGTCTGCCTGATCCCCTGGAACTGGAGATGGGCCACCATATAGTTGCTGGTAGTTGATCCCAGGTTCTCTGGTAGAGGAGACAATGCTGTTAATTGTTGAGCCCTCTCAGTGGCCCCACACATCTTTAAATTTTTAGAAGTATATGTGAGGCTGTGTTTATGTACATCATATGCAAACCATAAGAGGGATTTAGATTCTCCAGAAGATGACACCCTCTTCTAGAGAGTCTGACGACAGCTACAGTGTACTTATATCTAATAAATACATAAATAAATAAATAAATAAATAAATAAATAAATAAACATTTTTTTAAAGTATAAGAAAGAAAGAAAGACCAGGCAGGCCTCCATCCTTATCTCTGTCTCTCTGTCAGACTGTCTGATACCCTGGAACTGGAGATGGGCCACCATATAGTTGCTGGTAGTTTATCCAAGGTTCTCTGGAAGAGGAGGCAATGCTGTTAATTGTTGAGCCATTTCTGGGGCCCCATCCATCTTTAAATTTTTAGAAGAAAATGTGAGTCTGTATTTATGTACATCATATGCAGACCATAAGAGGGATATAGATTCTCCAGAATCTGACACCCTCTTCTGGAGTGTCTGAAGACAGCTACAGTGAACTTATATCTAATAAATAAATAGATAAATAAATAAATAAATATTTTTTAAAAAGGATAAGAAAGAAAGAAAGACCAGGCAGGCCTGCCATCCATATCGCTGTCTGTCTGTCTGTCTGTCTGTCTATCTGATCCCCGGAAACTGGAGATAGGCCACCATATAGTTGTTGGTAGTTGATCCAAGGTTCTCTGGAAGAGGAGACAATGCTATTAATTGTTGAGCCCTTTCAGTGGCCCCACACTTCTTTCAATATTTAGAACTATATGTGAGGCTGTGTTTATGTACATCATATTCAAATTATAAGAGGATTTAGATTCTCCAGAATCTGACACCATCTACTGGAGTGTCTGAAGACAGCTACAGTGTACTTATATATAATTAATAAATAAATAAATAAATAAATAAACAAACAAACATTTTTTAAAAAGGATAAGAAAGAAAGTAAGACCAGGCAGGCCTGCCATCCTTATCTCTGTCTGTCTGTCTGTCTGTCTGTCTGATCCCCTGGAACTGGAGATGGTCCCCCATATAGTTGCTGGTAGTTGATCCAAGGTTCTCTGGAAGAGGAGACAATGCTGTTAATTGTTGAGCCCTTTCAGTGGCCCCACACTTCTTTAAATTTTTAGAAGTATATGTGAGGCTGTGTTTATGTACATCATATTCAGATTATAAGAGGATTTAGATTCTCCAGAATCTGACACCCTCTACTGGAGTTTCTGAAGAGAGCTACAGTGTACTTATAATAAATAAATAAATAAATAAATAAATAAATAAATAAACATTTTTAAAAAGGATAAGAAAGAATGTAAAACCAGGCAGGCCTGCCATCCTTATCTCTGTCTGTCTGTCTGTCTGTCTGTCTCATCCCCTGGAACTGGAGATAGGCTACCATATAGTTGCTGGTAGTTGATCCCAGGTTCTCTGGAAGAGGAGACAATGCTGTTAATTGTTGAACCCTATCAGTGGCCCTACCCATCTTTAAATTTGTAGAAGTGTATGTGAGGCTGTGTTTATGTACATCATATGCAGACCAGAAGAGGGATTTAGATTCATCAGAATCTGACACCCTCTTCTGGAGTGTCTGAAGACAGCTACAGTGTACTTATATCTAATAAATAAATAAATAAATAAATAAATAAATAAATAAATAAATAAATAAACATTATTTAAACCGGATAAGAAAAAAGAAGGACCAGGCAGGCCTACCATCCTTATATCTGTCTGTCTGTCTGTCTGTCGTTCTTATCCCCTGGAACTGGAGATGGGCCAACATATAGGTGCTGGTAGTTGATCACAGGTTCTCTGGAAGAGGAGACAATGCTGTTAATTGTTGAGCACTTTCAGTGGCCCCACCCATCGTTAAATTTTTAGTAGTATATGTGAGGCTGTGTTTATGTACATCATATGCAGACCATAAGAGGGATTTAGATTCTCCAGAATCTGACACCCTCTTCTGGAGTGTCTGAAGACAGCTACAGTGTACTTATATCTAAGAAATGCATAAATAAATAAATAAATAAATAAATAAATAAATAAATAAATAAACATTTTTTTAAAAGGATAAGAAAGAAAGTAAAACCAGGCAGGCCTGCAATCCTTGTCTGTCTGTCTCTCTGTCTGTCTGATCCCCTGGAACTGGAGATGGGCCACCATATAGTTGCTGCTAGTTGATCCCAGGTACTCTGGTAGAGGAGACAATGCTGTTAATTGTTGAGCCGTTTCAGTGGCCCCACACATCTTTAAATTTTTAGAAGTATATGTGAGGCTGTGTTTATGTACATCATATGCAGACCATAAGAGGCATTTAGATTCTCCAGAATCTGACACCCTCTTCTGAAGTGCCTGAAGACAGCTACAGTGTACTTATATCTAATAAATACATATATAAAAAAATAAACATTTTTAAAATGTATAAGAAAGAAAGAAAAACCAGGCAGGCCTGCAATCCTTGTCTGTCTGTCTGTATGTATGTCTGTCTGATCCCCTGGAACTGGAGATGGGCCACAATATAGTTGCTGGTAGTTGATCCAAGATCCTCTGGAAGATGAGACAATGCTGTTAATTGTTGAGCCCTTTCAGTGGCCCCATCCATCTTTAAATTTTTAGAAATATATGTGAGGCTGTGTTTATGTACATCATATGCAGACCATAAGAGGGATATAGATTCTCCAGAATCAGACACCCTCTTCTGGAGAGTCTGAAGAAAGCTACAGTGTACTTATATCTAATAAATAAATAAATAAATAAATAAATAAATAAATAAATAAATAAATGAATAAATAAATAAATAAACATTTTTAAAAAGGATATGAAAGAAAGAAAAATCAGGCAGGACTGCCATCCTTATCTCTGTCTGTCTGTCTGTCTGTCTGATCCCCTGCAACTTGAGATGGGCCACCATATAGTTGCTGGTATTTGATCCCACGTTCTCTGGAAGAGGAGACAATGGTGTTAATTGTTGAGCCCTTTCAGTGGGCCCACCCATCTTTAAATTTTTAGAAGTATATGTGAGGCTGTGTTCATGTACATCATATGCAGACCATAAGAGGGATATAGATTTTCCAGAATCTGACACCCTCTTCTGGAGAGTCTGAAGAGAGCTACAGTGTACTTATATCTAATAAATACATAAATAAATAAATAAACATTTTTTAAAAAGGATAAGAAAGAAAGTAAAACCAGGCAGGCCTGCAATCCTTGTCTGTCTGTCTGTCTGTCTGTCTGATCCCCTGGAACTGGAGATGGGCCACCATATAGTTGCTGCTAGTTGATCCCAGGTACTCTGGTAGAGGAGACAATGCTGTTAATTGTTGAGCCGTTTCAGTGGCCCCACACATCTTTAAATTTTTAGAAGTATATGTAAGGCTGTGTTTATGTACATCATATGCAGACCATAAGAGGCATTTAGATTCTCCAGAATCCGACACCCTCTTCTGGAGTGTCTGAACAGCTACAGTGTACTTATATCTAATAAATACATAAATAAATAAATAAATAAATAAATAAATAAATAAATAAATAAATAAACATTTTTTAAATAGGATAAGACAGAAAGAAAGACCGGGCAGGCCTGCCATCCATATCTCTGTCTGTCTGTCTGTCTGTCAATTTGATACCTGGGAACTGGAGATGGGCCATGAATAGTTGCTGGTAGTTGATCCCAGGTTCTCTGGAAGAGGAGACAATGCTGCTAATTGTTGAGCCCTTTCAGTGGCGCCACCCATCTTTAAATATTTAGAAGTATATGTGAGGCTGTGTTTATGTACATCATATGCAGACCATAAGAGGGACTTAGATTCTCCAGAATCTGACACCCTCTCCTAGAGTGTCTGAAGACAGCTAGAGTGTACTTATATCTAATAAATAAATAGATAAATAAATAAATAAATAAATAAACATTTTTTAAAAAGGATCAGAAAGAAAGAAAGACCAGGCAGGCCTGCCATCCATATCTCTGTCTGTCTGTCTGTCTGTGTATCTGATCCCCGGGAACTGGAGATGTGCCACCATATAGTTGCTGGTAGTTGATCCAAGGTTCTCTGGAATAGGAGACAATGCTGTTAATTGTTAAGCCCTTTCAGTGGCCCCACACTTCTTTAAATATTTAGAAGAATATGTGAGGCTGTGTTTATGTACATCATATTCAGATTATAAGAGGATTTAGATTCTACAGAATCTGACACCCTCTACTGGAGTGTCTGAAGACAGTTACAGTGTACTTATATATAAAAAATTCATAAATAAAAAAATAAATGAATAAATAAATATATAAATAAACATTTTTTAAAAAGGATAAGAAAGAAAGTAAGACCAGGCAGGCCTGCCATCCTTATCTCTGTCTGTCTGTCTGTCTGTCTGATCCCCTGGAACTGGAGATGGGCCACCATATAGTTGCTGGTAGTTGATACAAAGTTCTCTGGAAGAGGAGACAATGCTGTTAATTGTTGAGCGCTTTCAGTGGCCCCACACTTTTTAAATATTTACAAGTATATGTGAGGCTGTGTTTATTTACATCATATTCAGATTATAAGAGGATTTAGATTCTCCAGAATCTGACACCCTCTACTGGAGTGTCTGAAGACAGCTACAGTGTACTTATATATAATAAATACATAAATAAATAAATAAATAAATAAACATTTTTTAAAAAGGATAAGAAAGAAAGTAAGACCAGGCAGGCCTGCCATCCTTATCTCTGTCTGTCTGTCTGTCTGTCTGTCTGATCACCTGGAACTGGAGATGGGCTACCATATAGTTGCTGGTAGTTGATACCAGGTTCTCTGGAAGAGGATACAATGCTGTTAATTGTTGACCCCTATTTGTGGCCCTACCCATCTTTAAATTTTTAGGAGTGTATGTGATGCTGTGTTTATGTACATCATATGCAGACCAGAAGAGGGATTTAGATTCATCAGTATCTGACACCCTCTTCTGGAGTGTCTGAAGACAGCTACAGTGTACTTATATCTAATAAGTACATAAATAAATAAATAAATAAATAAATAAACATTATTTAAACCGGATAGGAAAGAAAGAAAGACCAGGCAGGCCTGCCATCCTTATCTCTGTCTGTCTGTCTGTCTGTCTGTCTGTCTGTCTGTCGTTCTGATCCCCTCAAACTGGAGATGGGCCACCATATAGGTGCTGGTAGTTGATCCCAGGTTCTCTGGAAGAGGAGACAATGCTGTTAATTTTTGAGCCCTTTCAGTGGCAACACCCATCGTTAAATTTTTAGAAGTATATGTGAGGCTGTGTTTATGTACATCATATGCAGTCCATAAGAGGGATTTAGATTCTCCAGAATCTGACACCCTCTTCTGGATTGTCTGAAGACAGCTACAGTGTACTTATATCTAATAAATAGATAAATAAATAAATAAATAAACATTATTTAAACCGGATAAGAAATAAAGAAAGACCAGGCAGGCCTACCATCCTTATCTCTGTGTGTCTGTCTGTCTGTCTGTCTGTCGTTCTGATCCCCTGGATCTGGAGATGGGCCACCATATAGTTGCTGTTAGTTGATCCCAGTTTCTCTGGAAGAGGAGACAATGGTGTTAATTGTTGAGCGCTTTCAGTGGCCCCACCCATCTTTAAATTTTTAGAAGTATATGTTAGGCTGTGTTCATGAACATCATATGCAGACCATATAGGGATTTAGATTCTCCAGAATCTGACACCCTCTTCTGGAGTGTCTGAAGACAGCTACAGTGTACTTATATCTAATAAACATATAAATAAATAAATAAACATTTTTTAAAAAGGATAAGAAAGAAAGAAAGACCAGGCAGGCCTGCCATCCTTATCTCTGTCAGTCTGTCTGTCTGTAAGTCTGTCTGAACCCTTGGAACTGGAGATGGCCATGATATAGTTGCTGTGAGTTGATCCCAGGTTCTCTGGAAGAGGAGACAATGCTGTTAATTGTTGAGCCCTTTCAGTGGCTCCACCTATCTTTAAATTTTTAGAAGTATATGTTAGGCTGTGTTTATGTACATCATATGCAGACCATAAGAGGTATTTAGTTTCTCCAGAATCTGACACCCTTTTCTGGAGTGTCTGAAGACAACTACAGTGTACTTATATCTAATAAATAAATACATAAATAAATAAATATATAAACATTATTTTAAAGGGATAAGAAAGAAAGAAAGACCAGGCAGGCCTGCCCTCCTTATCTCTGTCTGTATGTCTGTCTGTCTGTCTGTCTGATCCCCTGGAACTCGAGATGGGCCACCATATAGTTGCTTGTAGTTGATCCCAGGTTCTCTGGAAGAAGAGACAATGCTGTTAATTGTTGAGACCTTTCAGTGGCCCCACTCATCTTTAAATTTTTAGAAGTGTATGTGAATCTGTGTTTATGTCCATCATATGCAGACCATAAGAGGGATTTATATTCTCCATAATCTGACACCCTCTTCTGGATTGTTTGAAGACAGCTACATTGTACTTATATCTAATAAATACATAAATAAATAAATAAACATTTTTTAAAAAGGATAAGAAAGAAAGAAAAACCAGGGAGGCCTGCCACCCTTGTCTGTCTGTCTCTTTGTCTGTCTGATCCCCTGCAACTGGAGATGGGCCACCATATAGTTGCTGGTAGTTCATCCCAGGTTCTCTGGTAGAGGAGACAATGCTGTTAATTGTTGAGCCGTTTCAGTGGCCCCACACATCTTTAAATTTTTAGAAGTATATGTGAGGCTGTGTTTATGTACATCATATGCAGACCATAAGAGGGATTTAGATTCTCCAGAATCTGACAGCCTCTTCTGGAGTGTCTGAAGACAGCTACATTGTACTTATATATAATAAATAAATAAATAAATAAATAAATAAATAAATAATAAACATTTTTTAAAAAGGATAAGAAAGAAAGTAAAACCAGGCAGGCCTACAATCCTTGTCTGTCTATCTGTCTGTCTGTCTGATCCCCTGGAACTGGAGATGGGCCACCATATAGTTGCTGCTAGTTGATCCCAGGTTCTGTGGTAGAGGAGACAATGCTGTTAATTGTTGAGCCGTTTCAGTGGCCCCACACATCTTTAAATTTTTAGAAGTATATGTGAGGCTGTGTTTATGTACATCATATGCAGACCATAAGAGGGATTTAGATTCTCCAGAATATGACACCCTCTTCTAAAGTGCCTGAAGACTGCTACAGTGTACTTATATCTAATAAATACATATATGAATAAATAAACGTTTTTAAAATGTATAAGAAAGAAAGAAAAACCAGGCAGGTCTGTAATCCTTGTCTGTCTGTCTTTCTGTATGTCTGTCTGATCCCCTGAAACTGGAGATGGGCCACAATATAGTTGCTGGTAGTTGATCCCAGGTCCTTTTGAAGATGAGACAATGCTGTTAATTGTTGAGCCCTTTCAGTGGCCCCACCCATCTTTAAATTTTTAGAAGTATATGTGAGGCTGTGTTTATGTACATCATATGCAGACCATAAGGGGGATATAGATTCTCCAGAATCTGACACCCTCTTCTGGAGTGTCTGAAGACAGCTACAGTGTACTTATATCTAATAAATACATACATAAATAAATAAATAAATAAATAAATAAATGAATGAATAAATGAATAAATGAATAAATAAATAAATAAACATTTTTAAAAAGGATAAGAAATAAAGAAAAATCAGGCAGGCCTGCCATCCTTATCTCTGTCTGTCTGTCTGTCTGTCTGATCCCCTGCAACTTGAGATGGGCCACCATATAGTTGCTGGTATTTGATCCCAAGTTTTCTGGAAGAGGAGACAATGGTGTTAATTGTTGAGCCCTTTCAGTGGGCCCACACATCTTTAAATTTTTAGAAGTATATGTGAGGCTGTGTTTATGTACATCATATGCAGACCATAAGAGGGATTTATATTCTCCAGAATATGACACCCTCTTCTGGAGAGTCTGAAGACAGCTACAGTGTACTTATATTTAATAAATACATAAATAAATATATAAATAAATTTTTTTTTTAAAAAAGATAAGAAAGAAAGACCAGGCAGGCCTGCCATCCTTATAACTGTCTGTATGTCTGTCTGTCTGATCCCCTGGAACTGGAGATGGGCCACAATATAGTTGCTGGTTGTTGGTCCCAGGTTCTCTGGAAGAGGAGACAATGCTGTTAATTGTTGAACCCTTTCAGTGGCCCCACCCATCCTTAAATTTTTAGAAGTGTATGTGAGGCTGTGTTCATGTACATCATATGCAGACCATAAGAGGGATATAGATACTCCAGAATCTGACACCCTCTTCTGGAGAGTCTGAAGAAAGCTACAGTGTACTTATATCTAATAAATACATAAATAAATAAAAAAATGAATAATTGAATAAATAAATAAATAAATAAATAAACATTTTTTTAAAAGGATAAGAAAGCAAGAAAAATCAGGCAGGCCTGCCATCCTTATCTCTGTCTGTCTGTCCTTCTGTCTGTCTTATCCCCTGGAACTTGAGATGGGCCACCCTATAGTTGCTTTTAGTTGATCCCACGTTCTTTGGAAGAAGAGAGAATGCTGTTAATTGTTGAGCCCTTTCAGTGGGCCCACCCATCTTTTAATTTTTAGAAGTATATGTGAGGCTGTGTTTATGTACATCACATGCAGACCATAAAAGGGATTTAGATTCTCCAGAAGATGACACCCTCTTCTAGAGTGTCTGAAGACAGCTACAGTGTACTTATATCTAATAAATACATAAATAAATAAATAAAAAATAAATAAATAAATAAACATTTTTGAAAAAGGATAAGAAAGAATGTAAGACCAGGCAGGCCTGCCATCCTTATCTCTGTCTGTCTGTCTGTCTGTCTGATCCCCTGGAACTGGAGATGGGCCACCATATAGTTGCTGGTAGTTGATCCAAGGTTCTCTGAAAGAGGAGACAATGCTGTTAATTGTTGAGCCCTCTCAGTGACCCCACACATCTTTAAATTTTTAGAAGTATATGTGAGGCTGTGTTTATGTACATCATATGCAGACCATAAGAGGGATTTAGATTCCAGAATTTGACACCCTCTTCTGGAGTGTCTGAAGACAGCTACAGTGTACTTATATCTAATAAATACATAAATAAATAAATAAATATTTTTTAAAAATATAAGAAAGAAAGAAAAGCCAGGGAGGCCTGCCACTCTTGTCTGTCTGTCTCTTTGTCTGCCTGATCCCCTGGAACTGGAGATGGGCCACCATATAGTTGCTGGTAGTTGATCCCAGGTTCTCAGGTAGAGGAGACAATGCTGTTAATTGTAGAGACCTCTCAGTGGCCCCACACATCTTTAAATTTTTAGAAGTATATGTGAGGCTGTGTTTATGTACATCATATGCAGACCATAAGAGGGATTTAGATTCTCCAGTATCTGACACCCTCTTCTGGAGTGTCTGAAGACAGCTACAGTGTACTTATATCTAATAAATACATAAATAAATATATAAATAAACATTTTTTATAAAGGGTAAGAAAGAAAGAAAGACCAGGCAGGCCTGCCATCCTTATCAATGTCTGTATGTCTGTCTATCTGATCCCCAGGAATTGGTAATGGGCCACCATATAGTTGCTGGTAGTTGATCCCAGGTACTCTGGAAGAGGAGACAATGCTCTTAATTGTTGAGCTTTTAGAGTGGCCCCAGCCTTCTTTAAATTTTTAGAAGTATATGTGAGGCTGTGTTTATGTACATCATATGCAGACCATAAGAGGGATTTAGATTCTCCAGAATCTGACACCCTCTTCTGGAGTGTCTGAACAGCTACAGTGTACTTATATCTAATAAATAAATAAATAAATAAATAAATAAATAAATAAATAAATAAATAAATAAATAAATAAAAAATAAACATTTTTTAAAAAAGATAAGACAGAAAGAAAGACCAGGCAGGCCTGCCATCCATATTGCTGTCTGTCTGTCTGTCTGTCTGTCAGTCTGATTCCTGGGAACTGGAGATGGGCCACGAATAGTTGCTGGTAGTTGATCCCAGGTTCTCTGGAAGAGGAGACAATGCTGTTAATTGTTGAGCCCTTTCCATGGCCCCACCCATCTTTAAATATTTAGAAGTATATGTGAGGCTGTGTTTATGTACATCATATGCAGACCATAAGAGGGATTTAGATTCTCCAGAATCTGACACCCTCTTCTGGAGTGTCTGAAGACAGCTACAGTGTACTTATATCTAATAAATAAATAGATAATAAATAAATAAATAAATAAATAAATAAATAAACATTTTTTAAAAAGGATAAGAAAGAAAGTAAGACTAGGCAGTCCTGCCATCCTTATCTCTGTCTGTCTGTCTGTCTGTCTGTCTGATCCCCTGGAACTGGAGATGGGCCACCATATAGTTGCTGGTAGTTGATCCAAGGATCTCTGGAAGAAGAGACAATGCTGTTAATTGTTGAGCCCTATCAGTGGCCCCACACTTCTTTAAATATTTAGAAGTATATGTGAGGCTGTGTTTATGTACATCATATTCAGATTATAAGAGGATTTAGATTCTCCAGAATCTGACACCCTCTACTGGAGTGTCTGAAGACAGCTACAGTGTACTTATATATAATAAATACATAAAAAAATAAATAAATAAACATTTTTTAAAAAGGATAAGAAAGAAAGTAAGACCAGGCAGGCCTGCCATCCTTATCTCTGTCTGTCTGTCTGTCTGTCTGATCCCCTGGAACTGGAGATGGGCCAACATATAGTTGCTGGTAGTTGATACAAAGTTCTCTGGAAGAGGAGACAATGCTGTTAATTGTTGAGCGCTTTCAGTGGCCCCACACTTTTTAAATATTTACAAGTATATGTGAGGCTGTGTTTATTTACATCATATTCAGATTATAAGAGGATTTAGTTTCTCCAGAATCTGACACCCTCTACTGGAGTGTCTGAAGACAGCTACAGTGTACTTATATATAATAAATACATAAATAAATAAATAAATAAACATTTTTTAAAAAGGATAAGAAAGAAAGTAAGACCAGGCAGGCCTGCCATCCTTATCTCTGTCTGTCTGTCTGTCTGTCTGTCTGATCACCTGGAACTGGAGATGGGCTACCATATAGTTGCTGGTAGTTGATACCAGGTTCTCTGGAAGAGGATACAATGCTGTTAATTGTTGACCCCTATTTGTGGCCCTACCCATCTTTAAATTTTTAGAAGTGTATGTGAGGCTGTGTTTATGTACATCATATGCAGACCAGAAGAGGGATTTAGATTCATCAGTATCTGACACCCTCTTCTGGAGTGTCTGAATACAGCTACAGTGTACATATAATAAATAAATAAATAAATAAATAAATAAATAAATAAATAAATAAATAAACATTATTTAAATCGGATAAGAAAGAAAGAAAACCAGGCAGTCCTGCCATCCTTATCTCTGTCTGTCTGTCTGTCTGTCTGTCTGTCGTTCTGATCCCCTGGAACTGGAGATGGGCCACCATATAGGTGCTGGTAGTTGATCCCAGGTTCTCTGGAAGAGGAGACAATGCTATTAATTGTTGAGCGCTTTCAGTGGCCCCACCCATCGTTAAATTATTAGTAGTATATGTGAGGCTGTGTTTATGTACATCATATGCAGACCATAAGAGGGATTTAGATTCTCCAGAATGTGACACCCTCTTCTGGAGTGTCTGAAGACAGCTTCAGTGAACTTATATCTAATAAATAAATAAATAAATAAATAAATAAATAAATAAATAAACATTTTTTAAAAAGTATAAGAAATAAAGAAAGACCAGGCAGGCCTGCCATCCTTATCTCTGTCTCTCTGTCTGTCTGTCTGTCTGTCTGATCCACTGGAACTGGAGAAGGGCCACCATAAGGTGCTGGTAGTTTATCCCAGGTTCTCTGAAAGAGGAGACAATGCTGTTAATTCTTGAGCCCTCTCAGTGGCCCCACACATCTTTAAATTTTTAGAAGTATATGCGAGGCTGTGTTTATGTACATCATATGCAGACCATAAGAGGGATTTAGATTCTCCAGAATCTGACACCCTCTTCTGGAGTGTCTGAACAGCTACAGTGTACTTATATCTAATAATAAATAAATAAATAAATAAATAAATAAATAAATAAATAAACGAACATTTTTTTAAAAAAAGGATAAGAAAGAAAGAAAGACCAGGCAGGCCTGCCATCCTTATTACTGTCTGTCTGTCTTTCTGTCTGATCCCCTGGAACTGGAGATGGGCCACCTTTTAGGTGCTGGTAGTTGATCCCAGGTTCTCTGGAAGAGGAGACAATGCTGTTAATTGTTGAGTCCTTTCAGTGGCCCCACCTATTTATAATTTTTAGAAGTATATGTGAGGCTGTGTTTATGTACATCATATTCAGACCATAATAGGGATTTAGATTCTCTAGAATCTGACACCCTGTTCTGGATGTCTGAAGACGGCTACAGTGTACTTATATCTAATAAATAAATAAATAAATAAATAAATAAATAAATAAATAAATAAAATATAAACATTTTTTAAAATATAAGAAATAAAGAAAGACCAGGCAGGCCTGCCATTCATATCTCTGTCTCTCTGTCTGTCTGTCTGTCTGATACCCTGGAACTGGAGATGGGCCACCATAAGGTGCTGGTAGTTTATCCCAGGTTCTCTGAAAGAGGAGACAATGCTGTTAATTGTTGAGCCCTCTCAGTGGCCCCACACAACTTTAAATTTTTAGAAGTATATGCAAGGCTGTGTTTATGTACCGAATATGCAGACCATAAGAGGGATTTAGATTCTCCAGAATCTGACACCCTCTTCTGGAGTGTCTGAAGACAGCTACAGTGTACATATATCTAATAAATACATAAATAAATATATAAATAAACATTTTTTTTAAAAGGATAAGAAAGAAAGAAAGACCAGGCAGGCCTGCCATCCTTATCACTGTCTGTATGTCTGTCTGTCTGATCCCCTGGAACTGGAGATGGGCCACCATATAGTTGCTGGTAGTTGATCCCAGGTACTCTGGAAGAGGAGACAATGCTGTTAATTGTTGAGCTTTTAGAGTGGCCCCACCCTTCTTTAAATTTTTAGAAGTATATATGAGGCTGTGTTTATGTACATCATATGCAGACCATAAGAGGGATTTAGATTCTCCAGAATCTGACACCCTCTTCTAGAGTGTCTGAACAGCTACAGTGTACTTATATCTAATAATAAATAAATAAATAAATAAATAAATAAACGAACATTTTTTTAAAAAAAGGATAAGAAAGAAAGAAAGACCAGGCAGGCCTGCCATCCTTATCACTGTCTGTCTGTCTGTCTGTCTGATCCCCTGGAACTGTAGATGGGCCACTTTTTAGGTACTTGTAGTTGATCCCAGGTTCTCTGGAAGAGGAGACAATGCTGTTAATTGTTGAGTCCTTTCAGTGGCCCCACCTATTTATAATTTTTAGACGTATATGTGAGGCTGTGTTTATGTACATCATATTCAGACCATAAGAGGGATTTAGATTCTCTAGAATCTGACACCCTCTTCTGGAGTGTCTGAAGACGGCTACAGTGTACTTATATCTAATAAATACATAAATAAATAAATAAATAAATAAATAAATAAATAAATAAACAATTTTTAAAAAGTATAAGAAATAAAGAAAGACCAGGCAGGCCTGCCATCCTCATCTCTGTCTCTCTGTCTGTCTGTCTGTCTGTCTGATCCACTGGAACTGGAGAAGGGCCACCATAAGGTGCTGGTAGTTTATCCCAGGTTCTCTGAAAGAGGAGACAATGCTGTTAATTGTTGAGTCCTCTCAGTGGCCCCACACATCTTTAAATTTTTAGAAGTATATGCGAGGCTGTGTTTATGTACATCATATGCAGACCATAAGAGGGATTTAGATTCTCCAGAATCTGACACCCACTTCTGGAGTGTCTGTAAGCAGCTACAGTGTACATATATCTAATAAATATATAAATAAATATATAAATAAACATTTTTTTAAAAAGGATAAGAAAGAAAGAAAGACCAGGCAGGCCTGCCATCCTTATCACTGTCTGTATGTCTCTCTGTCTGATCCCCTGGACTGGAGATGGGCCACCATATAGTTGCTGGTAGTTGATCCCAGGTACTCTGGAAGAGGAGACAATGCTGTTAATTGTTGAGCCCTTTCAATGGCCCCACACTTCTTTAAATATTTAGAAGTATATGTGAGGCTGTGTTTATGTATATCATATTCAGATTATAAGAGGATTTAGATTCTCCAGAATCTGACACCCTATACTGGAGTGTCTGAAGACCACTACATTGTACTTATATAAAATAAATACATAAATAAAAAAATAAATAAATAAATAAATAAATAAATAAACATTTTTAAAAAAGGATAAGAAAGAAAGTAAGACCAGGCAGGCCTGCCATCCTTATCTCTGTCTGTCTGTCTGTCTGTCTGTCTGATCCCCTGGAACTGGAGATGGGCTACCATAAAGTTGCTGGTAGTTGATCCCAGGGTTCTGGAAGAGGAGACAATGCTGTTAATTGTTGAGCCCTATCAGTGGCCCTGCCCATCTTTAAATATTTAGAAGTATATGTGAGGCTGTGTTTATGTACATCATATGCAGACCATAAGAGGGATTTAGATTCTCCAGAATCTGACACCCTCTTCTGTAGTGTCTGAAGACAGCTACAGTGTACTTAATTCTAATAAATACATAAATAAATAAATAAATAAAAATTTTTTTAAAAGGATAAGAAAGAAAATAAGACCAGGGAGGCCTGCCATCCTTATCTCTGTCTGTCTGTCTGTCTGTCTGCCTGAACCCCTGGAACTGGAGATGGGCCACCATATAGTTGCTGGTAGTTGATCCCAGGTTCTCTGGAAGAGGAGACAATGCTGTTAATTGTTGAGCCCTTTCAGTGGCTCCACCCATTTTTAATTTTTAGAAGTATATGTGATGCTGTGTTTATGTACATCATATTCAGACCATAAGAGGGATTTAGATTCTCTATAATCTGTCACCCTCTTCTGGAGTGTCTGAAGACGGCTACAGTGTACTTATATCTAATAAATACATATATGAATAAATAAATAAATAAACATTTTTAAAAACGAATAAGAAATAAAGAAAGACCAGGCAGGCCTGCCATCCTTATCTCTGTCTCTCTGTCTGTCTGTCGGTCTGATCCACTGGAACTGGAGATGGGCCACCATAAGGTGCTGGTAGTTGATCCCAGGTTCTCTATAAGAGGAGACAATGCTGTTAATTTTTGAGCCCTTTCAGTGGCCCCACACATCTTTTAATTTTTAGAAGTATATGTTAGGCTGTGTTTATGTACATCATATGCAGACCTTAAGAGGGATTTAGATTCTCCAGAATCTGACACCCTCTTCTGGAGTGTCTGAAGACAGCTACAGTGTACTTATATCTAATAAATACATAAATAAATATATAAATAAACATTTTTTAAAAAGGATAAGAAAGAAAGAAAGACCAGGCAGGCCTGCCATCCTTAGCACTGTCTGTATGTCTGTCTGTCTGATCCCCTGGAACTGGAGATGGGCCACCATATAGTTGCTGGTAGTTGATCCCAGGTACTCTGGAAGAGGAGACAATGCTGTTAATTGTTGAGCTTTTAGAGTGGCCCCACCCTTCTTTAAATTTTTAGAAGTATATGTGAGGCTGTGTTTATGTACATCATATGCAGACCATAAGAGAGATTTAGATTCTCCAGAATCTGACAACCTCTTCTGGAGTGTCTGAACAGCTACAGTGTACTTATATCTAATAAATAAATAAATAAATAAATAAATAAATAAATAAATAAATAAATAAATAAACATTTTTTAAAAAGGATATGACAGAAAGAAAGACCAGGCAGGCCTGCCATCCATATCTCTGTCTGTCTGTCTGTCTGTCAATCTGATCCCTGGGAACTGGAGATGGGCCACGAATAATTGCTGGTAGTTGATCCCAGGTTCTCTGGAAGAGGAGACAATGCTGTTAATTGTTGAGCCCTTTCAGTGGCGCCACCCATCTTTAAATATTTAGTAGTAAATATGAGGCTGTGTTTATGTACATCATATGCAGACCATAAGAGGGATTTAGATTCTCCAGAATCTGACACCCTCTTCTGGAGTGTCTGAAGACAGCTACAGTGTACTTATATCAAATAAATAAATAGATAAATAAATAAATAAATAAATAAAAATTTTTAAAAAGGATAAGAAAGAAAGAAAAACCAGGTAGGCCTGCCATCCATATCTCTGTCTGTCTGTCTGTCTGTCTACCTGATCCCCGGGAACTGGAGATGGGCCACCATATAGTTGCTGGTAGTTTATCCAAGGTTCTCTGGAAGAGGAGACAATGCTGTTAATTGTTGAGCCCTTTCAGTGGCCCCACACTTCTTTAAATATTTAGAAGTATATGTGAGGCTGTGTTTATGTACATCATATTCAGATTATAAGAGGATTTAGATTCTCCAGAATCTGACACCCTATACTGGAGTGTCTGAAGACAGCTACAGTGTACTTATAATAAATAAATAAATAAATAAATAAATAAATAAATAAATAAAAAATAAATAAATAAATAAACATTTTTGAAAAAGGATAGGAAAGAATGTAAGACCAGGCAGGCCTGCCATCCTTATCTCTGTCTGTCTGTCTGTCTGTCTGATCCCCTGGAACTGGAGATGGGCCACCATATAGTTGCTGGTAGTTGATCCAAGGTTCTCTGAAAGAGGAGACAATGCTGTTAATTGTTGAGCCCTCTCAGTGACCCCACACATCTTTAAATTTTTAGAAGTATATGTGAGGCTGTGTTCATGTACATCATATGCAGACCATAAGAGGGATTTAGATTCCAGAATTTGACACCCTCTTCTGGAGTGTCTGAAGACAGCTACAGTGTACTAATATCTAATAAATCCATAAATAAATATATAAATAAACATTTTTTTAAAAAGGATAAGAAAGAAAGAAAGACAAGGCAGGCCTGCCATCCTTATTACTGTCTGTCTGTCTGTCTGTCTGATCCCCTGGAACTGGAGATGGGCTACCATAAAGTTGCTGGTAGTTGATCCCAGGTTCTCTGGAAGAGGAGACAATGCTGTTAATTGTTGAGCCCTTTCAGTGGCTCCACCCATTTTTAATTTTTAGAAGTATATGTGATGCTGTGTTTATGTACATCATATTCAGACCATAAGAGGGATTTAGATTCTCTATAATCTGTCACCCTCTTCTGGAGTGTCTGATAACGGCTACAGTGTACTTATATCTAATAAATACATATATGAATAAATAAATAAATAAACATTTTTAAAAACGAATAAGAAATAAAGAAAGACCAGGCAGGCCTGCCATCCTTATCTCTGTCTCTCTGTCTGTCTGTCGGTCTGATCCACTGGAACTGGAGATGGGCCACCATAAGGTGCTGGTAGTTGATCCCAGGTTCTCTATAAGAGGAGACAATGCTGTTAATTTTTGAGCCCTTTCAGTGGCCCCACACATCTTTTAATTTTTAGAAGTATATGTTAGGCTGTGTTTATGTACATCATATGCAGACCTTAAGAGGGATTTAGATTCTCCAGAATCTGACACCCTCTTCTGGAGTGTCTGAAGACAGCTACAGTGTACTTATATCTAATAAATACATAAATAAATATATAAATAAACATTTTTTAAAAAGGATAAGAAAGAAAGAAAGACCAGGCAGGCCTGCCATCCTTAGCACTGTCTGTATGTCTGTCTGTCTGATCCCCTGGAACTGGAGATGGGCCACCATATAGTTGCTGGTAGTTGATCCCAGGTACTCTGGAAGAGGAGACAATGCTGTTAATTGTTGAGCTTTTAGAGTGGCCCCACCCTTCTTTAAATTTTTAGAAGTATATATGAGGCTGTGTTTATGTACATCATATGCAGACCATAAGAGAGATTTAGATTCTCCAGAATCTGACAACCTCTTCTGGAGTGTCTGAACAGCTACAGTGTACTTATATCTAATAAATAAATAAATAAATAAATAAATAAATAAATAAATAAATAAATAAATAAACATTTTTTAAAAAGGATATGACAGAAAGAAAGACCAGGCAGGCCTGCCATCCATATCTCTGTCTGTCTGTCTGTCTGTCAATCTGATCCCTGGGAACTGGAGATGGGCCACGAATAATTGCTGGTAGTTGATCCCAGGTTCTCTGGAAGAGGAGACAATGCTGTTAATTGTTGAGCCCTTTCAGTGGCGCCACCCATCTTTAAATATTTAGTAGTAAATGTGAGGCTGTGTTTATGTACATCATATGCAGACCATAAGAGGGATTTAGATTCTCCAGAATCTGACACCCTCTTCTGGAGTGTCTGAAGACAGCTACAGTGTACTTATATCAAATAAATAAATAGATAAATAAATAAATAAATAAATAAATAAAAATTTTTAAAAAGGATAAGAAAGAAAGAAAAACCAGGTAGGCCTGCCATCCATATCTCTGTCTGTCTGTCTGTCTGTCTACCTGATCCCCGGGAACTGGAGATGGGCCACCATATAGTTGCTGGTAGTTTATCCAAGGTTCTCTGTAAGAGGAGACAATGCTGTTAATTGTTGAGCCCTTTCAGTGGCCCCACACTTCTTTAAATATTTAGAAGTATATGTGAGGCTGTGTTTATGTACATCATATTCAGATTATAAGAGGATTTAGAATCTCCAGAATCTGACACCCTATACTGGAGTGTCTGAAGACAGCTACAGTGTACTTATAATAAATAAATAAATAAATAAATAAATAAATAAATAAACATTTTTGAAAAAGGATAAGAAAGAATGTAAGACCAGGCAGGCCTGCCATCCTTATCTCTGTCTGTCTGTCTGTCTGTCTGATCCCCTGGAACTGGAGATGGGCCACCATATAGTTGCTGGTAGTTGATCCAAGGTTCTCTGAAAGAGGAGACAATGCTGTTAATTGTTGAGCCCTCTCAGTGACCCCACACATCTTTAAATTTTTAGAAGTATATGTGAGGCTGTGTTCATGTACATCATATGCAGACCATAAGAGGGATTTAGATTCCAGAATTTGACACCCTCTTCTGGAGTGTCTGAAGACAGCTACAGTGTACTAATATCTAATAAATCCATAAATAAATACATAAATAAACATTTTTTTAAAAAGGATAAGAAAGAAAGAAAGACAAGGCAGGCCTGCCCTCCTTATTACTGTCTGTATGTCTGTCTGTATGATCCCCTGGAACTGGAGATGGGCCACCATATAGTTGCTGGTAGTTGATCCCAGGTACTCTGGAAGAGGAGACAATGCTGTTAATTGTTGAGCTTTTAGAGTGGCCCCACCCTTCTTTAAATTTTTAGAAGTATATGTGAGGCTGTGTTTATGTAAATCATATGCAGACCATAAGAGGGATTTAGATTCTCCAGAATCTGCACCGTCTTCTGGAGAGTCTGACGACAGCTACAGTGTACTTATATCTTAAATACATAAATAAATAAATAAATGAATAAATGAATAAATAAATAAATAAATAAACATTTTTTAAAAGGATAAGAAAGAAAGAAAAATCAGGCAGGCCTGCCATCCTTATCTCTGTCTGTCTGTCTGTCTGTCTTATCTTCTGGAACTTGAGATGGGCCACCATATAGTTGCTGGTAGTTGATCCCACGTTCTCTGGAAGAAGAGACAATGCTGTTAATTGTTGAGCCCTTTCAGTGGGCCCACCCATCTTTAAATTTTTAGAAGTATATGTGAGGCTGTGTTTATGTACATCATATGCAGACCATAAGAGGGATTTAGATTCTCCAGAAGATGACACCCTCTTCTAGAGTGTCTGAAGACAGCTACAGTGTACTTATATCTAATAAATACATAAATAAATAAATAAATAAATAAATAAATAAATAAATAAACATTTTTTTAAAAGGATAAGAAAGAAAGAAAGACCAGGCAGGGCTGCCCTCCTTATCTTTGTCTGTCTGTCTGTCTCTCTGTTTGTCTGTCTGTCTGATCTCCTGGAACTGGAGATGGGCCACCATTTTGTTGCTGATAGTTGATCCCAGGTCTTCTGAAGAGGAGACAATGCTGTTAATTGTTCAGCCCTTTCAGTGGCCCCACCCATCTTTAAATTTCTAGAAGTAAATGTGATGCTGTGTTTATGTACATCATATTCAGACCCTTAAAGAGGGATTTATATTCTTCAGAATCTGACACCGTCTTTTGGAGTGTCTATGACGGATACAGTGTACTTATATCTAATAAATACATAAATAAAGAAATAAACATTTTTTTAAAAAGATAAGAAAGAAAGAAAGACCAGGCAGGCCTGCCATCCTTATCTCTGTCTGTCTGTCTGTCTGTCTGTCTGATCCTCTGGACCTGGAGATGGGCCACCATAGAGTTGCTTGTAGTTGATCCCAGGTTCTCTGGAAGAGGAGACAATGCTGTTAATTGTTGAGCCCTTTCAGTGGCCCCACCCATCTTTAAATTTTTAGAAGTATATGCGAGGCTGTGTTTATGTACCGAATATGCAGACCATAAGAGGGATTTAGATTCTCCAGAATCTGACACCCTCTTCTGGAGTGTCTTAAGACAGCTACAGTGTACTTATATCTAATAAATTCATAAATAAACAAATGAACATTTTTAAAAAAGGATAATAAAGAAAGAGAGACCAGGCAAGCCTGCCATCCTTGTCTGTCTGTCTGTCTGATCCTTTGGAAATGGAGATGGGCCACCATATAATTGCTGGTAGTTGATCCCAGGTTCTCTGGAAGAGGAGTCAGTGCTGTTAATTGTTGAGCCCTTTCAGTGGCCCCACCCATCTTTAAATTTTTAGAAGTATATGTGAGGCTGTGTTCATGTACATCATATGCAGACCATAAGAGGGATATAGATTCTCCAGAATCTGACACCCTCTTCGGTAGTGTTTGAAGACAGCTACAGTGTACTTAAATCTAATAAATACATAATTAAATTAATAAACATTTTTTAAAAAGGATAAGAAAGAATGAAAGACCAGGTAGGCCTGCCATCCTTAACTCTATCTGTCTGTCTGTCTGTCTGTCTGATCCCCTGGAACTGGAGATGGGCCACCATATAGTTGCTGGTAGTTGATCCAAGGTTCTCTGGAAGAGGAGACAATGCTCTTAATTGTTGAGCCCTTTCAGTGGCCCCACACTTCTTTAAATATTTAGAAGTATATGTGATCTGTGTTTAAGTTCATCATATTCAGATTATAAGAGGATTTAGATTCTCCAGAATCTGACACCCTCTACTGGAGTGTCTGAAGACAGCTATAGTGTACTTATAATAAATAAATAAATAAATAAATAAATAAATAAATAAATAAATAAACATTTTTTAAAAAGGATAAGAAAGAAAGTAAGACCAGGCAGGCCTGCCATCCTTATCTCTGTCTGTCTGTCTGTCTGTCTGATCCCCTGGAACTGGAGATGGGCTACCATATAGTTGCTGGTAGTTGATCCCAGGTTCTCTGGAAGAGGAGACAATGCGGTTAATTGTTGAGCCCTATCAGTGGCCCTACCCATCTTTAAATTTTTAGAAGTATATGTGAGGCTGTGTTCATGTACATCATATGCAGACCATAAGAGGGATATAGATTCTCCAGAATCTGACACCCTCTTCGGGAGTGTTTGAAGACAGCTACAATGTACTTAAATCTAATAAATACATACTTAAATTAATAAACATTTTTTAAAAAGGATAAGAAAGAATGAAAGACCAGGTAGGCCTGCCATTCTTAACTCTATCTGTCTGTATGTCTGTCTGTCTGTCTGATCCCCTGGAACTGGAGATGGGCCACCATATAGTTGCTGGTAGTTGATCCCAGGTTCTCTATAAGAGGAGACAATGTTGTTAATTGTTGATCCCTTTCATTGGCCCCACACATCTTTAAATTTTTAGAAGTAAATGTGAGGCTGTGTTTATGTACATCATATGCAGACCATAAGAGGGATATAGATTCTCCAGAATCTGACACCCTCTTCTGGAGTGTCTGAAGACAGCTACAGTGTACTTATATCTAATAAATACATAAATAAATAAATAAATAAATAAATAAACATTTTTTAAAAGGGATAAGAAAGAAAGAAAAACCAGGCAGGCCTGCCATCCTTGTCTGTCTTTCTCTCTGTCTGTCTGTCTTGCCTAGCCCCTTGAGTAGCCTAGCCTAGTCCCTTGCCTTGACTAGCCCAGCCCCTTGCCTAGCCTAGCCTAGCCTAGCCCTGCCTTGCCTAGCCCTGCCTATCCCTGTCTTTAACCAGGCTGGCCTCGATCTCAAAAACTGACTGCCTCTGCCTCCAGAGTGCTCTCATTAAGACCTCGAGCCACCAATGATTGTTGTGTTTTCTAAGTCTTACATAGGTATGGTCTGTTTCTCAGCTGTGAAACCCTAATTAACACGTGTAGTCTGTCCTAGGTCAGCCATAGCTACAGACTGAGGCCTTTTCTAAAACAAAACAAAAGAAAACAAAAAATAGAAATAATAAAATAAATAAATTAAGCAACCACATGATATCTTTTCTTCTTTCAATGATACTCAGAGCTTGAAGCAGTTCACCCATGAGACCTCAGCTCCGGACATTGAGGCTCTTTCCCTAACAAGTATTATGGCTGAACCTGAGGGGTTCTACTGCTGATTTGGGTCCCCCACTTTAAAAAAATAGTTGTTTTCAAAGGCTGCAGGTTCTTAGCCCTGTTCCTTGTTACAGTTGAGTCACAGCCCTGAAAGTTCAGTGGTAGTTAAAGGCACTGAGAAGGGCTTCCTATAGACATCAAAGACCAAGTCTTTGTTTTTAAAAAGTTAATCTGGATTCCCCCACCCGCTGGCATCCTTAGAATTCCTAGAAAGGAAGGCAGGGACCTGGGCAGAAGGGTGCAAGGCTACTGGTGTTTGTAAGTGGTAACAGAAAGCTTTCTCTTGTTGGTACCCTACCCCAAGTTAAACTGTCACTTCTTTTTCCTAGTTGTTGTTTTGTCGGTTTGTATTCTCAACATAGACCCTTTTCCTTCCTAACCTTGGCTGTCCTGAACCTTACTGTCCTTGAACTCAGTGATTTGCCTGTCTTGCTGGGATGAAACTGTGAGCTACCATCCAGAAGGAAGCACCCTGCTGAGGTTAGATTGGGGTCTCTTCCATTTACCTCTATGAACATGCATATGGCAGGCCTGATCTTTCTTTTTTACTTTTCCTTTTCTTTTTAAAGATTTATTTATTTATTATATTTAAGTATGCTGTAGCTATTTTCAGACAGTCCAGAAGAGGGTGTCAGATTCTGAAGAATCTAAATCATTCTTATTGTCTGCATATGATGTATATAAACACAGCCTCACATATACTCAAAAAAAAAAAAAGAAAGAAAAAAGATGTGGCTACAGAGAGGGCTCAACAATTAAGAGCATTGTCTCCTCTTCCAGAGAACCTGGGCTCAATTACCAGTATTATATATGGTGGCCCATCTCCAGTTCCAGGGGATCTAATACTCTGTTCTGGAGTCTGTGGGCACAGCATACACATGCAAAACATTCTTACACAATCATTGAGAGAGGAGAGAGAGGGGTTGAGAGAGAGGGGAGGTAATCATACCTCCTGACGAGTTTGAAGACCTGAGCTTCATCACTCACACAAATAAATAAATGCAAACTATTTTTTTATAAATAAACTCTGCCATTGCCCTTTAAAAATTCCTAGAAAACAAGTTTTATAAGCAACAGTTATATTTACTATATCTAAAGGACAGTCATGAGCATATTCAATAAATAGAAAAAGGCCTGTTAGTCTTAGAAATGGAAAAGACAAACCAAGGAAGGTTTGCAATTACATAATGAGGCAGCTCAGCCCAGCTCTAAGGTTGGAAATAAGACTCGAGAATGGATACACCTGAAGACAGCCAGCCATTGTTTTTTGTTTTGGAGGCTGAAAGGATACACCTGAAGACAGCCAATGCTGTGTGATGGTGATCTGGTATTTTTTTTTTTTTAATTTTTAAAAACTTTAACACTTTTTATAAAACTTTTATAAAAACTTTTTCTTTCTTTCTTTCTTTCCTCACCCTAGCCCCTACCCTAGCCCTGTCTTTCACCAGGGTGGCCTCGAACTCAGAAACTGACTGCCTCTACCTACAGAATGCTCTCATTAAGAGCTTGAGCCACCACTGAATGTAGGGTTTTCTAAGCCTTACCTTGCTCTTGGTGTCTGTTCTTAGCTGTGAAACCCTAATTAACACAAGTAGGCAGTCCTGGGTCAGCCAGAGCTACAGACTGAGGACTTCTCTAAAAACAAATAAAACAAAACAAAACAACAAATAGAAATAATAAAATACTTAAATTAAGAAACCACAGCATAGCTTTTCTCTCTCTAGGTGGTACTCAGAAATTCCAGCAGTTGGCCTGTGACAACTCAGCTCAGTATATGTGAGGCTGTGTTTATGTACATCCTATGCAGACCATAAGAGGGATTTACATTCTCCAGAATCTGACACCCTCCTCTGGAGTGTCTGAAGACAGCTACAGTGTACTTATATCTAATAATAAATAAATAAATAAATAAATAAATAAATATTTTTTAAAAAGGATAAGAAAGAAAGAAAGACCAGGCAGGCCTGCCATCATTATCTCTGTCTGTCTGTCTGTCTGATCCCCTGGAACTGGAGATGGGCCACCTTGTAGGTGCTGGTAGTTGATCCCAGGTTCTCTGGAAGAGGAGACAATGCTATTAATTGTTGAGCCCTTTCAGTGGCCCCACCCATTTTTAATTTTTAGAAGTATATGTGAGGCTGTGTTTATGTACATCATATTCAGAACATAAGAGGGATTTAGATTCTCCAGAATCTGACAACCTCTTCTGGAGTGTCTGAAACAGATACAGTTTACTTATATCTAATGAATACATATATAAAAAATAAATATTTTTAAAAAGGATAAGAAAGAAAGAAAGACCAGGCAGGCCTCCATCCTTAACTCTGTCTGTCTGTCTGTCTGTTTGATACCCTGGAACTGGAGATGGGCCACCATATAGTTCCTGGAAGTTGATCCCAGGCTCTCTGGAAGAGGAGACAATGCTGTTAATTGTTGAGCCATTTCAGTGGCCCCACCCATCTTTAAATTTTTAGAAGTAAAGTTGAGGCTGTGTTTATGTACATCATATGCAGACCATAAGAGGGATTTAGATTCTCCAGAATCTGACACCCTCTTCTTGATTGTTTGAAGATAGCTACATTGTACTTATATCTAAGAAATACATAAATATATGAATAAACATTTTTTAAAAAGGATAAGAAAGAAAGAAAGACCAGGTAGGCCTGCCATAATTATCCTTGTCTGTCTGTCTGTCTGTCTGATCAGCTGGAACTGGAGATGGGCCACCATATAGTTGCTGGTAGTTGATCCCAGGATCTCTGGTAGAGTTGACAATGCTGTTAATTGTTGAGACCTTTAAGTGGCCCCACACATATTTTAATTTTAAGAAGTATATGTGAGGCTGTGTTTATGTACATCATATGCAGACCATAAGAGGGATATCGATACTCCACAATCTGACACCCTCTTCTGGAGTGTCTGAAGATAGCTACAGTGTACTTATATCTAATAAATAAATAAATAAATAAATAAATAAATAAATAAACAAACAAACATTTTTTAAAAAGGATAAGAAAGAAAGAAAGACCAGGCAGGACTGCCATCCTTATCTCTGTCTGTCTGTCTGTCTGTCTGATCCTCTGGAACTGGAGATGGGCCACCATAGAGTTGCTTGTAGTTGATCCCAGGTTCTCTGGAAAAGGAGACAATGCTTTTAATTGTTGAGCCCTTTCAGTGGGCCCACACATCTTTAAATTTTTAGAAGTATATGTGAGGCCGTGTTTATGTACATCATATGCAGACCATAAGAGGGATTTAGATTCTCCAGAATATGACACCCTCTTCTAGAGTGTCTGAAGACAGCTTCAGTGTACTTATATCTAATAAATACATAAATAAATAAATAAACATTTTTTAAAAAGTATAAGAAAGAAAGAAAGACCAGGCAGGCCTGCCACCATGTCTGTCTGTCTGTCTGTCTGTCTATCTGTCAGATACCCTGGAACTGGAGATGAGCCACCATATAGTTGATGGTAGTTGATTCCAGGTTCTCTGGAAGAGGAGACAATGCTGTTAATTGTTGAGTCCTTTCAGTGGCCCCACCCATCTTTAAATTTTTAGAAGTATATGTGAGGCTGTGTTCATGTACATCATATGCAGACCATAGGAGGGATATAGATTCTCCAGAATCTGACACCCTCTTCTGGAGTGCCTGAAGACAGCTACAGTGTACTTATATCTAATAAATAAATAAATAAATAAATAAATAAATAAATAAATAAATGAATAAATAAATAAATAAATAAACCTTTTTTAAAAAGGATAAGAAAGAAAGAAAAATCAGGCAGGCCTGCCATCCTTATCTCTGTCTGTCTGTATGTCTGTCTTATCCCTTGGAACTTGAAATGGGCCACCATATAGTTGCTGGTAGTTTATCCCACGTTCTCTGGAAGAAGAGACAATGCTGTTAATTTTTGAGTCATTTCAGTGGGCTCACCCATCTTTACATTTTTAGAAGTATATGTGAGGTTGTGTTTATGTACATCATATGCAGACCATAAGAGGGATTTAGATTCTCCAGAAGATGACACACTCTTCTAGAGTGTCTGAAGACTGCTACAGTGTACTTATATCTAATAAATTCATAAATAAACAAATAAACATTTTTAAAAAAGGATAATAAAGAAAGAGAGACCAGGCAAGCCTGCCATCCTTGTCTGTCTGTCTGTCTGTCTGTTCCCCTGGAACTAGAGATGGGCCACCATATAAATGCTGGTAGTTGATCCCATGTTCTCTGGAAGAGGAGTCAGTGCTGTTAATTGTTGAGCCCTTTCAGTGGCCCCACCCATCTATAAATTTTTAGAAGTATATGTGAGGCTGTGTTCATGTACATCATATGCAGACCATAAGAGGGATATAGATTCTCCAGAATCTGACACCCTCTTCGGGAGTGTTTGAAGAGAGCTACAGTGTACTTATATCTAATAAATACATACTTAAATTAATAAACATTTTTTAAAAAGGATAAGAAAGAATGAAAGACCAGGTAGGCCTTCCATCCTTAACTCTATCTGTCTGTATGTCTGTCTGTCTGTCTGATCCCCTGGAACTGGAGATGGGCCACCATATAGTTCCTGGTAGTTGATCCCAGGTTCTCTGGTAGAGGAGACAATGCTGTTAATTGTTGAGCCCTTTCAGTGGCCCCACCCATCTTTAAATTTTTAGAAGTATATGTGAGGCTGTGTTCATGTACATCATATGCAGACCATAAGAGGGATATTGATTCTCCAGAATCTGACACCCTCTTCTGGAGAGTCTGAAGACAGCTACAGTGTACTTATATCTAATAAATACATAAATAAATAAATAAATAAATAAATGAATAAATAAATAAATAAATGAACATTTTTTAAAAGGATAAGAAATAAAGAAAAATCAGGCAGGCTTGCCATCTTTATCTCTGTCTGTCTGTCTGTCTGTCTTATCCCCTGGAACTTGAGATGGGCCACCATATAGTTGCTTGTAGTTCATCCAAGGATCTCTGGAAGAGGAGACAATGCTGTTAATTGTTGAGCCCTCTCAGTGGCCCCACACATCTTTAAATTTTTAGAAGTATATGTGAGGCTGTGTTTATGGACATCATATGCAGACCATAAGAGGGATTTAGATTACCCAGAAGATGACACCCTCTTCTAGAGTGTCTGAAGACAGCTAAAGTGTACTTATATCTAATAAATACATACTTATATTAATAAACATTTTTTAAAAGTATAAGAAAGAAAGAAAGACCAGGCAGGCCTCCATCCTTATCTCTGTCAGTCTGTCTGTCTGTCTGATCCATTGGAACTGGAGATGGGCCACTATATAGTTGCTGTTAGTTGATCCCAGGTTCTCTGGAAGAAGAGACAATGCTGTTAATTGTTGAGCCCTTTCAGTGGCTCCACCTATCTTTAAATTTTTAGAAGTATATGTTAGGCTGTGTTTATGTACATCATATGCAGACCATAAGAGGGATTTAGATTCTCCAGAATCTGACACCCTCTTCTGGAGTGTCTGAAGACAACTACAGTGTACTTATATCTAATAAATACATAAATAAATAAATAAATAAATAAATAAATAAATAAATAAATAAACATTATTTTAAAAGGATAAGAAAGAAAGAAAAACCAGGCAGGCCTGCCCTCCTTATCTCTGTCTGTCTGTCTGTCTGTCTGATCCCCTGGAACTGGAGATGGGCCACCATATAGTTGCTGGTAGTTGATCCCAGGTTTTCTGGAAGAAGAGACAATGCTGTTAATTGTTGAGCCCTTTCAGTGGCCACACCCATCTTAAATTTTTAGAAGTGTATGTGAATCTGTGTTTATGTCCATCATATGTAGACCATAAGAGGGATTTATATTCTCCAGAATCTGACACCCTCTTCTGGAGTGTCTGAAGACAGCTACAGTGTACTTATATCTTATAAATACATAAATAAATAAATAAACATTTTTTAAAAAGGATAAGAAAGAAAGAAAAACCAGGTAGGACTGCCACCCTTGTCTGTCTGTCTCTTTGTCTGCCTGATCCCCTGGAACTGGAGATGGGCCACCTTATAGTTGCTGGTAGTTGATCCCAGGTTCTCTGTTATAGGAGACAATGCTGTTAATTTTTGAGCCCTTTCAGTGCCCCCACACATCTTTAAATTTTTAGAAGTATATGTGAGGCTGTGTTTATGTACATCATATGCAGACCATAAGAGGGATTTAGATTCTCCAGAATCTGGCACCCTCTTCTGGAGTGTCTGAAGACAGCTACAGTGTACTTATATGTAATAAATAAATAAATAAATAAATAAACATTTTTTTTTAAATGTATAAGAAAGAAAGAAAGACCAGGCAGGCCTCCATTCTTATCTCTGTCTGTCTGTCTGTCTGTCTGATACCCTGGAACTGGAGATGGGCCACCATATAGTTGCTGGTAGTTTATCCAAGGTTCTCTGGAAGAGGAGACAATGCTGTTAATTGTTGATCCCTTTCTGTGGCCCCACCCATCTTTAAATTTTTAGAAGTATATGTGAGGCTGTGTTTATGTACATCATATGCAGACCATAAGAGGGATTTAGATTCTCCAGAATCTGACACCCTCTTTTGGAGTATCTGAAGATAGCTACAGTGTACTTATATCTAATAAATAAATAAATAAATAAATAAATAAATAAATAAATAAATAAACATTTTTTAAAAAGGATAAGAAAGAAAGAAAGACCAGGCAGGGCTGCCATCCTTATCTTTGTCTGTCTGTCTGTCTCTCTGTTTGTCTGTCTGTCTGATCTCCTGGAACTGGAGATGGGCCACCATTTTGTTGCTGGTAGTGAAAGACTCCAGGACTCCCAAAGGGAGGCACTTACTCAAGCCTCGGGTCAGCCGCGCACCCAAGAAGACACTGAGACCGAACTTAAGATGTATAGAGAGTAAGATTTAATACAGCAACGACAAGAAAGCACACAAAAAGCACATATACCAGATATCTGGGGTCGAAACTCATGCAGCCAGCAAGGTGCAGAGGAGATTCGGCAATTGGCCCAGACTTGTCACAGGCTTTTATAGGAGAAGGGTAAGGAGAAAAGTACAAGTTTTACGTCACCAAGGTGTTCTGCCAAGGAGCTTTACATAACCAAGGGGTCGTGTCCTATATTTTGGCAATGTACTCGATCTATTGGAACATTCTGGGGTAGTACCAGGAGGCCCCTATCTCAAAAATGTTCTTGGAACAGTCTTCAGTTAGGAGGGTTTGGACTGAGTTCGCTCCAGGAGACCCTTATCTCAGAAATGCTCCTGGAACCGTTCTCACTTGGGAGGGGTCGGACTCTGGGGTGAAGAGTTCAAGAATGTACTCTGAGGTAAAAAGTTCAGGTGTGTTCCGGGAACAACCTCTAGATGGGAGGGGTAAGAGAACTCTGAGTTGGAGAGTTCATGGAGAGTTCAGCTTTTCTTCTTTCATTCCCCCCTTCTTTTAGTGAATAGCTCTAATCTTAGAGCGAGTCCTGCATTTATCCCCCTCCACAGAGTCCAATCTCTTTCTGTTTTGTAACATCACTTTGGACAGGGAAGTCAAAAATAGACCGTTTTATAGTTCTAAGATCAACATCCATAGCTGTACATAACCAACAGGATTGAGTCATATTAGGATTAGTTCTAAAACTTAAGAAAGCTCTTAGTCTATGTGGCCATTGGGGAGGTCGTGTCCAGCAGGGGATGAGATGGCCACATTATTTTTGTGGTAGTTCTGATTTTTTAGATGGCGCTGTAGATGGCCTTCCTTAGCGTAGGCCTTGTGGCACAGGTGGCATTCATAGAGCCGGCCCCCTGTGTGCAGATGCATATGGTTTTTGAGGTCGTAGTTATGCAGGAAGCGGGCTGGACAGTGGGGGCATGAGTAGGGTCGCTCTCCTGTGTGCTCTCGCATGTGGATCTTCAGCTTATCATTCCTGGTGAAGCGGATACCGCAGACCTCACAGGCAAAAGGCTTTTCACCATTGTGGGTCCTTATGTGCCGAGGCAGTTTGCCTGCCCCGTGGATTATCTTGTGACAGACTGGGCACTCTTGGGGCATCTGTGAAAGGCGTTTAGGCACTAGCTTGTTTTGGTCATTTAGGCCTGGTGTCAGGGCATCCTGGTGCAGCGAACTTAGGTAAGCCCTCAGGTCAGGGTCAATGAGATCTTCATCTGAGCCCAGCTCTTCTGATGATAGTGGAGGTTCGTTACTCTGGGCCAGCCCGTAGCCTGGTGGGTTGAGCATTTTTGAGGTTGAGGCTGTGGGGGTGGCAGTGGCAAAAGCCTCCAGGTACTGTCGGGCTCGCTCACAGTCATCTTTATCTGGGCTGGGGGCTTCCAGTCCACTGCCTTGCAAAATCTCCAAGCAAGTAGTGACGACACATGGGATTTCCAGTAGCCGAGCAGCTTGGAGTACAGCCGGCACATTGGCGTTGCTGGTGGTCAGTGTGGCTGTGTAAGCAAACTCGAGCAGGGCACTTAGGGCCTCCGGCCCTACAAAGTTCAGCTCACACACACTGGCTTTTGCTCCCCCAGAAGCCGTTTCAACACTCTCTGTTTTTATTACTGTTCTCTCTCTCTCTTCTGTAAAGAGCCTCTTGAAGTAGTGGCTACAGGCAGCCAGCACAGCCCTGTGGGTTTGGTACTCAAAACCCTGTGTCCTGATGGTGAGGTCGCACAGATGACCCAGCTGGCGCTGCTCGTTTAGGCAGCTCAGGAGCTCGCTGCTGTGATCTGGGAATGGGATTCCAATTAGGTCATCCTCGGGGCTCCCCATCTTTTTCTTTTTAGTCGTTGGGTCTGTTTGCTGGAGCTGGGCAACAGAGCAGGGTGTAGAAAGAGTCAACACAGGGATCCAATATCCTGCTAGACTTAGTCAAGGGGGGGCGGTCCCCCATGTAAAATTTCATAAGAAGTAAGACCGAAACGTCCAGGTGTGTTTCGGACTCTGAGAAGCACAAAGGGAAGGAGGGTCACCCAGTCTTTACCGTCAGTCTCAATAGCTAGTTTAACAACATAGGTTAAGACAGTGATGGGCATAGGAGTCTCATAAAGGATCTTAAACAGAGTAAAACTGAATCAAGAAATAGGGCATAGGGAAGGAACACCAAGTCCATGCCAGTCTCCACGATTAATTTTATCAAGGTCTGTCTTAGAGTTTTAGACTAATTTTTATCTATCCTGAGCTCTGAGGTCTATACACACAATGTAATTTTTATTTGACCTCTAAATGCTTGGCCACACCCTGACTTACCTGGGCAACAGAGCAGGGCCATTATCTGACACTATTGCCTTTGGCACTCTGAACCTTGGAAAAATTTTCTTTAATAATCTTCTTGATGACTATGTGAGCAGTCTCATTTATCCATATTGAGAACGTCTTCTGCAAATGTCAACAGCTTTCTTTGTTTGTATTGTTCCATACAGTGGCAAAAGCATACCTGCTGTCAGTGTCATTTATAAAGCTTGTATCAAAACCACAAGTTCAGCTTTCTGGGCTGAAGTCCCTTTAGGGAGGCTGCTGGCCTAGATCACCTGCTTTTTGTCCACTGCTGCACTGCTGTCCCCGCCTTCCGCTTACCTTTAACCATGAGGCCACTGCCATCCGTGTACCAGTTTAAACTTTCAGGCCAAGGCTGATTTGATCTTTACCTGCTGAGGTAAGTAGCCCCCTCTGTTGGTAGGTGGCCCCATGGATATGAGCTGCTTTCCATCTGCTACTGCTGCTCCTGTGACAAAGCTGCTGCCATCCGTGTACCAGGCAGGCACACCAAGGCTGATCAGTCAGATCTCTCCTTGTTCCAGTTTCATCAGCACATTGATGTACAGGAGTGGAGTCATCCGCCAAGGGGAGGTGGCAGGATTGAGGATGGCAGGTGGAGCAAAAGTTACTCAATCATTCAGCAACAAATTCTGGTAGTGGGTATAGTCACATGCTGACCCAGGGTAAGCTTGTCAGGGTCTTTAACAAGCAGGGCCATTGCAGCTCATCAACATATAAGGTAAAAGGCTTAGTCAAATCTGGCAAAGCCAGAGCGGGGGCTGCAAGCAGGGCTGCCTTTATGCTGTCAAAGGCTTTTTGGTGTTTCTCAGTCCAGGTGAATGGGACTTTTTCTTTAGTCCAGAGTCTGCAAAAGCCCACCGTCCCCAGAAACTCACGTACTTGGCGCGGGGTGGTGGGGGTTGGGATCAGCATCACAGTCTTTTTTCTTGGCTTCGGTGAGCCACCGCTTTCCGTCGTTTTGGCACCTCGGTAACTGAGCTTTCTTAGCCGATACCCGATACCCCAACTCACCCAGTTCATTCAGGAGCTTCTAGGAGGGCCAGAATTTCTTCTTTGTCTTTGATGTCTCTGCCTTCAGCCAACCGCAGGGCTTGGGTTAGCGCCAGGAGTTCAGCCTTCTGAGCCAAAGTTCCTTCTGCTAGAATGTCAGAGCAGTGATGAGTAGGTGAAGACTCAGCAGGTTAGCAGGGGAAGTGAAGGTCACTTGTTCTGTCAACAAAAAGCTCTAATAATGTGTCCATCAGTCAGGGAAACAATTGGATCATGTGTCCCTGACCAAAAGCCATTATGTGCAGACAAGCAGGCCATCCCTCAGTCACCAGGTCTAATTTTTCCAAGTGCCACTGGTCTTTTAGGGTCCCAATTTCTGAGTAAGAACCTCTTTGGCAATACTTTTGTTCTCAGTCACATTTAGGAGTCCCAAAGTTGGGGACAACATTAGGGCAGTCTCAATAGCATCTAAGGCCATCCAAGGTTGTTCTTTATTTCTTATACGAAGGGCTGTTTATCTTTTTAATGCAGCAAAACCTGGAATCCACAGTTTGCAAAGACCTGTAGTGTCCAGGGACCTTTTAAACTTGCTTTGCATTGGTCAGTGGAGGAATATGAAAACACAGTCTCTTTTTAGCTGCATCAACAGGTAGGCCACCAGTCTCTTTACTTATAGCCACGAACAGGTGAAGGGTTTTGTCTTGAGGGGGGGGGCTCCTCTTCTTTTTGTTAGGACAGTCTCTCACCCAGTGCTCTTCTTTTTCAACAGCAAACACTCTGATCTTTAGCCAAAAGCTTTCTTTTTTCTTGTTGCCAGGTACTAAGTTTTCTAGTTTCCCTGACGTTTGTGACCAGCATTTCATTTCTCTTATCTTTTTTAGAAAATTTTCTGGCTCCTTATTTCTTACAGATCATCTCTAAGTGCTAGTATTATTAGCAAGTGTCACTTTGCTCGGTTCTAGTCTTTGTCATTTATCTCTCTTTGCTCCTATTTCTTAACTGCAATGGAGATCTCATATAATGTCTCTCTTTCTATCTATATATATCTCTTTCTTGTCTTTGCTTACTTTGAATGTTATCTAATTATTACATCTATATTCTGTCACTTAACTTTTTTCATAGTTTACCTCTTTTTACTGTTAACCTATTTCATTTGAGTCTGCTGAAGCTTTGCTCTCAGTTCTTCTTTGCAGACCTCTATCCTTCATCAGAGCCTGGCAGTTAGACTCGTAGGTGCTCCTTACCTTGTATATCTCCCTCACCGGAGCTTAAAACAGATTCACTGCTAGCAGCTCAGGGCGATGCCTGAGAAGAGAAAACACACGGGGCAGAGAAGGGGGTGCAGCTCTTACATCTGGCTGCACACTGATATCTCAAAATGAACACAATTTTTTCTGTTAACAGTTAACAAGAGACAGGATACAGGGGACAGGGAAATGAGAAGCAACCAGGGAACCTTGTGGCGTCCTCAGATCAGACGCGGCAACCCGCTGAACTCAAGCATACTAGTCAGCGGAGGGAAAGAAACTAACCAGGATTTTCTCAGTAACGGCGAATGGACAGGGAGGAGCCAAGCGCCGAGTCTCCGCCGCGCCACGGCGAAATGTGGGAGTGGCAAACAAACACTGGCAGGGAGGGGGAATTTAACCACTTGTTTTCCGGCATGGCTTGAGCCCCCGGAGGCGGCGGCGTCCGCCACCCCACACACAGGCATCCACGGAGCTCTCTTGGCCAGAGGCAACGGCGGCCTCCCGAGCTTTGGAAACGCAAGGCGCCTGCGCGGCAGGGCGGGGGAACTTCTCTGTGTGCCCCACGGCGGGCGCGCAGACACAAGGGAGTGCGGGCAGACTCCAGGGGGAAGCCAAAGAAGGGACGGCGGCCACAGTTGGCCCCTCCCCAGCTGTGGCAGGCTTCACGGCTATTCCGGGGCGCCAGGCGGGTCTGACAGGCCGCCGCACTTACTATCAGCATTTTACAACTCACTCGCAGGGCACAGACAGCCTCCGTTGCTGCTGTGTCTGCAGAACTCAGAACCTCAGCACCACTGCTGCAGCTCTGGATTTCAGAGCTCTTTTGAGCAGCCTGGGGAGGACCGGCCTGGTGGTTTTTTTTTCTCTTTTTTTCCTTTTTTTAAAACCATTGCTGACAAATTCTGTCCTGACGTCAGTCCAAGTCTACAGTCGGCAAAGGGTTAACACACACACACACACACACAGTCTGTCACGTGACCAAAACACAACCAGCCAAACGCCACTTTCTGACGGGGTCGGATTCCACATTGACTCTTTTTCCTGATAGGGGTGGGATTCCACATCCACTCCCGCTCTGGCAGAGAGAACACTCTCTCTCTCTCCTTCACTCTGCCAGGCAACAGCCAGGTCTTTTTGACTGTTCTGTACCCTGGGCACTCCTTCCAGGGTCTCCCTTGAAACATCTTTTTGGGGTGCAGACTGTGAGGCCATAGACAGCCGTCCTCTCACAGCCACTGCCAGAATAAACCCACAATCTCAGAATACACAAATGCAGCAGTTCCACACTTACACACCCAGCAGATTGTCCCATTTCTAGAATAATAGCAAACACAACAAGAGCAGACACAAGACTTGAGACAAAAAGAAAAAACCAAAAACGGCGGCGACCTCGCGTCGCCCACAGGCAACTTACAGAATCAGATGGCCTTTCCAAGGCCGGCCGGCTTAGACCTTCCACCAAAGTGATGGTCTCTCGGCCTTCAGAGGGGTCCGCCAAGCGTCCTTGGCCCTCCCCTTGTCTTCCTGGGGCGTCCCCCAGGGCGATCGGACGGTGGGCACCAGACACGTCTATCTCTACCCACCCCGCGCTCTCTATTGAGACCTGCCTGGTCTCCAGCTCCCGGAGCACGGTCTCTGGTACTCGTACTGAGCACAGAGCGTCACGCAAAACCAGAACTGCGATCGCACCAGATACAGATTCAGATGGCCTCTCCAAGGCCCACAGATTGAGACTCTCCTGGTCTCCAGAAACAGAACACAGACACCAGACCAAACAGAACAGTAAATCTTACTTCTGAGTGGGTCCAGGACTTCTGGGTGGTCGCGCTGATTCCCGGCCAACGCACCAAATGAAAGACTCCAGGACTCCCAAAGGGAGGCACTTACTCAAGCCTCGGGTCAGCCGCGCACCCAAGAAGACACTGAGACCGAACTTAAGATGTATAGACAGTAAGATTTAATACAGCAACGACAAGAAAGCACACAAAAAGCACATATACCAGATATCTGGGGTCGAAACTCATGCAGCCAGCAAGGTGCAGAGGAGATTCGGCAATTGGCCCAGACTTGTCACAGGCTTTTATAGGAGAAGGGTAAGGAGAAAAGTACAAGTTTTACGTCACCAAGGTGTTCTGCCAAGGAGCTTTACATAACCAAGGGGTCGTGTCCTATATTTTGGCAATGTACTCGATCTATTGGAACATTCTGGGGTAGTACCAGGAGGCCCCTATCTCAAAAATGTTCTTGGAACAGTCTTCAGTTAGGAGGGGTTGGACTGAGTTCGCTCCAGGAGACCCTTATCTCAGAAATGCTCCTGGAACCGTTCTCACTTGGGAGGGGTCGGACTCTGGGGTGAAGAGTTCAAGAATGTACTCTGAGGTAAAAAGTTAAGGTGTGTTCCGGGAACAACCTCTAGATGGGAGGGGTAAGAGAACTCTGAGTTGGAGAGTTCATGGAGAGTTCAGCTTTTCTTCTTTCAATCCCAGGTTCTCTGGAAGATGAGTCAGTGCTGTTAATTGTTGAGCACTTTCAGTGGCCCCACCCATCTTTAAATTTTTAGAAGTATATGTGAGGCTGTGTTCATGTACATCATATGCAGACCATAAGAGGGATATAGATTCTCCAGAATCTGACACCCTCTTCGGGAGTGTTTGAAGACAGCTACAATGTACTTAAATCTAATAAATACATACTTAAATTAATAAACATTTTTTAAAAAGGATAAGAAAGAATGAAAGACCAGGTAGGCCTGCCATTCTTAACTCTATCTGTCTGTATGTCTGTCTGTCTGTCTGATCCCCTGGAACTGGAGATGGGCCACCATATAGTTGCTGGTAGTTGATCCCAGGTTCTCTATAAGAGGAGACAATGTTGTTAATTGTTGATCCCTTTCATTGGCCCCACACATCTTCAAATTTTTAGAAGTAAATGTGAGGCTGTGTTTATGTACATTATATGCAGACCATAAGAGGGATATAGAATCTCCAGAATCTGACACCCTCTTCTGGAGTGTCTGAAGACAGCTACAGTGTACTTATATCTAATAAATACATAAATAAATAAATAAATAAATAAATAAATAAATAAATAAACATTTTTTAAAGGGATAAGAAAGAAAGAAAAACCAGGCAGGCCTGCCATCCTTGTCTGACTTTCCCTCTGTCTGTCTGTCTTCCCTAGCCCCTTGAGTAGCCTAGCCTAGTCCCTTGCCTTGACTAGCCCAGCCCCTTGCCTAGCCTAGCCTAGCCCAGCCCTGCCTTGCCTAGCCCTGCCTATCCCTGTCTTCAACCAGGCTGGCCTCGAACTCAGAAACTGACTGCCTCTGCCTCCAGAGTGCTCTCATTAAGAGCTCGAGCCACCACTGACTGTTTGGTTTTCTAAGTCTTACATAGGTATGGTCTGTTTCTCAGCTGTGAAACCCTAATTAACACATGCAGTCTGTCCTAGGTCAGCCATAGCTACAGACTGAGGCCTTTTCTAAAACAAAACAAAAGAAAACAAAAAATAGAAATAATAAAATAAATAAATTAAGCAACCACATGATATCTTTTCTTTCTTTCAATGATACTCAGAGCTTGAAGCAGTTCACCCATGAGACCTCAGCTCCGGACATTGAGGCTGTGTTTATGTACATCATATTCAGACCATAAGAGGGATATAGATTCTCCAGAATCTGACACCCTCTTCTGGAGTATCTGAAGACAGCTACAGTGTACTTATATCTAATAAATAAATAGATAAATAAATAAATAAATAAATAAATAAATAAATAAACATTTTTTAAAAATGATAAGAAAGAAAGAAAGACCAGGTAGGCCTGCCATCCATATCTCTGCCTGTCTCTCTGTCTGTCTATCTGATCCCCGGGAACTGGAGATGGGCCACCATATAGTTGCTGGTAGTTGATCCAAGGTTCTCTGGAAGAGGAGACAATGCTCTTAATTGTTGAGCCCTATCAGTGGCCCTACCCATCTTTAAATTTTTAGAAGTATATGTGAGGCTGTGTTTATGTACATCATATGCAGACCATAAGAGGGATTTAGATTCTCCAGAATCTGACACCCTCTTCTGGAGTGTCTGAAGACAGCTACAGTGTACTTATATCTAATAAATACATAAATAAATAAACATTTTTTAAAAAGGATAAGAAAGAAAGAAAGACCAGGCAGGCCTGCCATCCTAATCTCTGTCAGTCTGTCAGTCTGTCAGACTGTCTGATCCCTTGGAACTGTAGATGGGCCACCATATAGTTGCTGTTAGTTGATCCCAGTTTCTCTGGAAGAGGAGACAATGCTATTAATTGTTGAGCCCTTTCAGTGGCTCCACCTATCTTTAAATTTTTAGAAGTATATGTTAGGCTGTGTTTATGTACATCATATGCAGACCATAAGAGGGATTTAGATTCTCCAGTATCTGACACCCTCTTCTGGATTGTCTGAAGACAACTACAGTGTACTTATATCTAATGAGTACATACATATATAAATAAATAAATAAATAAATAAACATTATTTTAAAAGGATAAGGAAGAAAGAAAGACAAGGCAGGCCTGCCATACTTATCTCTGTCTGTCTGTCTGTCTGTCTGATCCCCTGGAACTGGAGATGGGCCACCTTGTAGGTGCTGGTAGTTGATCCCAGTTTCTCTTGAAGAGGAGACAATGCTGTTAATTGTTGAGCCCTTTCAGTGGCCCCACCCATTTTTAATTTTTACAAGTATATGTGAGGCTGTGTTTATGTACATCATATTCAGACCATAAGAGGGATTTAGATTCTCCAGAATCTGACACCATCTTCTGGAGTGTCTGAAGACGGCTACAGTGTACTTATATCTAATAAATACATAAATAAATAAATAAATGAATAAATAAACATTTTTTAAAAAGTATAAGAAATAAAGAAAGACCAGTCAGGCCTGCCATCCATATCTCTGTCTCTCTGTCTGTCTGTCTGTCTGATCCACTGGAACTGGAGATGGGCCACCATAAGGTGCTGGTAGTTTATCCCAGGTTCTCTGAAAGAGGAGACAATGCTGTTAATTGTTGAGCCCTTTCAGTGGCCACACACAGCTTTAAATTTTTAGAAGTATATGTGAGGATGTGTTTATGTACATCATATGCAGACCATAAAAGGGATTTAGATTCTCCAGAATCTGACACCCTCTTCTGGAGTGTCTGAAGACAGCTACGGTGTACTTATATCTAATAAATACATAAATAAATATATAAATAAACATTTTTTTAAAAAGGATAAGAAAGAAAGAAAGACCAGGCAGGCCTGCCATCCTTATCACTGTCTGTATGTCTGTCTGTCTGATCCCCTGGAACTGGAGATGGGCCACCATATAGTTGCTGGTAGTTGATCCCAGGTCCTCTGGAAGAGGAGACAATGCTGTTAATTGTTGAGCTTTTAGAGTGGCCCCAGCCTTCTTTAAATTTTTAGAAGTATATGTGAGGCTGTGTTTATGTACATCATATGCAGACCATAAGAGGGATTTAGATTCTCCTGAATCTGACACCCTCTTCTGGAGTGTCTGAACAGCTACAGTGTACTTATATCTAATAATAAATAAATAAATAAATAAATAAATAAATAAATAAATAAATAAATAAACAAACATTTTTTTAAAAAAAGGATAAGAAAGAAAGAAAGACCAGGCAGGCCTGAAATCCTTATCACTGTCTGTCTGTCTTTCTGTCTGATCCCCTGGAACTGGAGATGGGCCACCTTTTAGGTGCTGGTAGTTGATCCCATGTTCTCTGGAAGAGGAGACAATGCTGTAAATTGTTGAGTCCTTTCAGTGGCCCCATCTATTTATAATTTTTAGACGTATATGTGAGGCTGTGTTTATGTACATCATATTCAGACCATAAGAGGGATTTAGATTCTCCAGAATCTGACACCCTCTTCTGGAGTGTCTGAACAGCTACAGTGTACTTATATCTAATAATAAATAAATAAATAAATAAATAAATAAATAAACATTTTTTTAAAAAAGGATAAGAAAGAAAGAAAGAACAGGCAGGCCTGCCATCCTTATCACTGTCTGTCTGTCTGTCTGTCTGATCCCCTGGAACTGGAGATGGGCCACCATATAGTTGCTGGTAGTTGATCCCAGGTTCTCTGGAAGAGGAGACAATGCTGTTAATTGTTGAGTCCTTTCAGTGGCCCCACCTATTTATAATTTTTAGACGTATATGTGAGGCTGTGTTTATGTACATCATATTCAGACCATAAGAGGGATTTAGATTCTCTAGAATCTGACACCCTCTTCTGGAGTGTCTGAAGACGGCTACAGTGTACTTATATCTAATAAATACATACATAAATAAATAAATAAATAAATAAACAATTTTTAAAAAGTATAAGAAATAAAGAAAGACCAGGCAGGCCTGCCATCCTTATCTCTGTCTCTCTGTCTGTCTGTCTGTCTGTCTGTCTGTCTGATCCACTGGAACTGGAGATGGGCCACCATAAGGTGCTGGTAGTTTATCCCAGGTTCTCTGAAAGAGGAGACAATGCTGTTAATTGTTGAGCCCTCTCAGTGGCCCCACACATCTTTAAATTTTTAGAAGTATATGCGAGGCTGTGTTTATGTACCGAATATGCAGACCATAAGAGGGATTTAGATTCTCCAGAATCTGACACCCTCTTCTGGAGTGTCTGAAGACAGCTACAGTGTACATATATCTAATAAATACATACATAAATATATAAATAAACATTTTTTTAAAAGGATAAGAAACAAAGAAATTCCAGGCAGGCCTACCATCCTTATCACTGTCTGTATGTCTGTCTGTCTGATCCCCTGGAACTGGAGATGGGCCACCATATAGTTGCTGGTAGTTGATCCCAGGTACTCTGGAAGAGGAGACAATGCTGTTAATTGTTGAGCTTTTAGAGTGGCCCCACCCTTCTTTAATTTTTTAGAAGTATATGTGAGGCTGTGTTTATGTACATCATATGCAGACCATAAGAGGGATTTAGATTCTCCAGAATCTGACACCCTCTTCTGGAGTGTCTGAACAGCTACAGTGTACTTATATCTAATAAATAAATAAATAAATAAATAAATAAATAAATAAATAAATAAACGAACATTTTTTTAAAAAAAGGATAAGAAAGAAAGAAAGACCAGGCAGGCCTGCCATCTTTATCACTGTCTGTCTGTCTGTCTGTCTGATCCCCTGGAACTGTTGATGGGCCACCTTTTAGGTGCTGGTAGTTGATCCCAGGTTCTCTGGAAGAGGAGACAATGCTGTTAATTGTTGAGTCCTTTCAGTGGCCCCACCTATTTATAATTTTTAGACGTATATGTGAGGCTGTGTTTATGTACATCATATTCAGAACATAAGAGGGATTTAGATTCTCTAGAATCTGACACCCTCTTCTGGAGTGTCTGAAGACGGCTACAGTGTACTTATATCTAATAAATACATAAATAAATAAATAAATAAATAAATAAACAATTTTTAAAAAGTATAAGAAATAAAGAAAGACCAGGCAGGCCTGCCATCCTTATCTCTGTCTGTCTGTCTGTCTGTCTGTCTGATCCACTGGAACTGGAGATGGGCCACCATAAGGTGCTGGTAGTTTATCCCAGGTTCTCTGAAAGAGGAGACAATGCTGTTAATTGTTGAGCCCTCTCAGTGGCCCCACACATCTTTAAATTTTTAGAAGTATATGCGAGGCTGTGTTTATGTACATCATATGCAGACCATAACAGGGATTTAGATTCTCCAGAATCTGACACCCTCTTCTGGAGTGTCTGAAAGCAGCTAAGGTGTACATATATCTAATAAATACATAAATAAATATATAAATAAACATTTTTTTAAAAAGGATAAGAAAGAAAGAAAGACCAGGCAGGCCGGCCATCCTTATCACTGTCTGTATGTCTGTCTGTCTGATCCCCTGGAACTGGAGATGGGCCACCATATAGTTGCTGGTAGTTGATCCTAGGTACTCTGGAAGAGGAGACAATGCTGTTAATTGTTGAGCTTTTAGAGTGGCCCCACCCTTCTTTAAATTTTTAGAAGTATATGTGAGGCTGTGTTTATGTACATCATATACATACCATAAGTGGGATTTAGATTCTCCAGAATATGATACCCTCTTCTGGAGTGTCTGAACAGCTACAGTGTACTTATATCTAATAATAAATAAATAAATAAATAAATAAATAAATAAATAAATAAATAAATAAATAAACATTTTTTTTTAAAAAGGATAAGAAAGAAAGACCAGGCAGGCCTGCCATCCTTATCACTGTCTGTCTCTCTGTCTGTCTGATCCCCTGGAACTGGAGATGGGCCACCTTTTAGGTGCTGGTAGTTGATCCCAGGTTCTCTGGAAGAGGAGACAATGCTGTTAATTGTTGAGCCCTTTCAGTGGCCCCAACCATCTTTAAATTTTTAGAAGTATATATGAGGCTGTGTTTATGTACATCATATGCAGACCATACGAGGGATATAGATTATCCAGAATCTGACACCCTCTTCTGGAGAGTCTGAAGACAGCTACAGTGTACTTATATCTAATAAATAAATAAATAAATAAATAAATAAATAAATTAATTAATGAATAAATAAATAAATAAATAAATAAACAATTTTAAAAAGGATAAGAAAGAAAGAAAAATCAGGCAGGCCTGCCATTCTTATCTCTGTCTGTCTGTCTGTCTGTCTGATCCCCTGCAACTTGAGATGGGCCACCACATAGTTGCTGGTAGTTGATCCCATGTTCTCTGGAAGAGGAGACAATGGTGTTAATTGTTGAGCCCTTTCAGTGGGCCCACCCATCTTTAAATTTTTAGAAGTATATGTGAGGCTGTGTTTATGTACATCATATGCAGACCATAACAGGGATTTAGATTCTCCAGAATCTGACACCCTCTTCTGGAGTGTCTGAACAGCTACAGTGTACTTATATTTAATAATAAATAAATAAATAAATAAATAAATAAATAAATAAATAAACATTTTTTTAAAAAAAGGATAAGAAAGAAAGAAAGACCAGGCAGGCCTGCCATCCTTATCACTGTCTGTCTGTCTGTCTGTCTGATCCCCTGGAACTGGAGATGGGCCACCTTTTAGGTGCTGGTAGTTGATCCCAGGTTCTCTGGAAGAGGAGACAATGCTGTTAATTGTTGAGTCCTTTCAGTGGCCCCACCTATTTATAATTTTTAGACGGATATGTGAGGCTGTGTTTATGTACATCATATTCAGAACATAAGAGGGATTTAGATTCTCTAGAATCTGACACCCTCTTCTGGAGTGTCTGAAGACGGCTACAGTGTACTTATATCTAATGAATACATAAATAAATAAATAAATAAATAAATAAACCATTTTTAAAAAGTATAAGAAATAAAGAAAGACCAGGCAGGGTTGCCATTCTTATCTCTGTCTCTCTGTCTGTCTGTCTGTCTGTCTGATCCACTGGAACTGGAGATGGGCCACCATAAGGTGCTGGTAGTTTATCCCAGGTTCTCTGAAAGAGGAGACAATGCTGTTAATTGTTGAGCCCTCTCAGTGGCCCCACACATCTTTAAATTTTTAGAAGTATATGCGAGGCTGTGTTTATGTACATCATATGCAGACCATAAGAGGGATTTAGATTCTCCAGAATCTGACACCCTCTTCTGGAGTGTCTGAAGACAGCTACAGTGTACTTATATCTAATAAATATATATATAAATAAATAAACATTTTTAAAATGTATAAGAAGAAAGAAAAACCAGGCAGGCCTGCAATCCTTGTCTGTCTGTCTGTCTGTATGTCTGTCTGATCCCCTGGAACTGGAGATGGGCCACAATATAGGTGCTGGTAGTTGATCCCAGGTCCTCTGGAAGAGGAGACAATGCTGTTAATTGTTGAGCCCTTTCAGTGGCCCCAACCATCTTTAAATTTTTAGAAGTATATGTGAGGCTGTGTTTATGTACATCATATGCAGACCATAAGAGGGATATAGATTATCCAGAATCTGACACCCTCTTCTGGAGAGTCTGAAGACAGCTACAGTGTACTTATATCTAATAAATAAATAAATAAATAAATAAATAAATTAATTAATTAATTAATGAATAAATAAATAAATAAGTAAACAATTTTAAAAAGGATAAGAAAGAAAGAAAAATCAGGCAGGCCTGCCATTCTTATCTCTGTCTGTCTGTCTGTCTGTCTGATCCCCTGCAACTTGAGATGGGCCACCACATAGTTGCTGGTAGTTGATCCCATGTTCTCTGGAAGAGGAGACAATGGTGTTAATTGTTGAGCCCTTTCAGTGGGCCCACCCATCTTTAAATTTTTAGAAGTATATGTGAGGCTGTGTTTATGTACATCATATGCAGACCATAAGAGGGATTTAGATTCTCCAGAATCTGACACCTTCTTCTGGAGTGTCTGAACAGCTACAGTGTACTTATATTTAATAATAAATAAATAAATAAATAAATAAATAAATAAATAAACATTTTTTTTAAAAAAAGGATAAGAAAGAAAGAAAGACCAGGCAGGCCTGCCATCCTTATCACTGTCTGTCTGTCTGTCTGATCCCCTGGAACTAGAGATGGGCCACCTTTTAGGTGCTGGTAGTTGATCCCAGGTTCTCTGGAAGAGGAGACAATGCTGTTAATTGTTGAGTCCTTTCAGTGGCCCCACCTATTTATAATTTTTAGACGTATATGTGAGGCTGTGTTTATGTACATCATATTCAGAACATAAGAGGGATTTAGATTCTCTAGAATCTGACACCCTCTTCTGGAGTGTCTGAAGACGGCTACAGTGTACTTATATCTAATGAATACATAAATAAATAAATAAATAAATAAATAAATAAATAAATAAACCATTTTTAAAAAGTATAAGAAATAAAGAAAGACCAGGCAGGCCTGCCATCCTTATCTCTGTCTCTCTGTCTGTCTGTCTGTCTGTCTGATCCACTGGAACTGGAGATGGGCCACCATAGGGTGCTGGTAGTTTATCCCAGGTTCTCTGAAAGAGGAGACAATGCTGTTAATTGTTGAGCCCTCTCAGTGGCCCCACACATCTTTAAATTTTTAGAAGTATATGCGAGGCTGTGTTTATGTACATCATATGCAGACCATAAGAGGGATTTAGATTCTCCAGAATCTGACACCCTCTTCTGGAGTGTCTGAAAGCAGCTACAGTGTACATATATCTAATAAATACATAAATAAATATATAAATAAACATTTTTTTAAAAAGGATAAGAAAGAAAGAAAGACCAGGCAGGCCTGCCATCCTTATCACTGTCTGTATGTCTCTCTGTCTGATCCCCTGGAACTGGAGATGGGCCACCATATAGTTGCTGGTAGTTGATCCCAGGTTCTCTGGAAGAGGAGACAATGCTGTTAATTGTTGAGCTTTTAGAGTGGCCCAACCCTTCTTTAAATTTTTAGAATTATATGTGAGGCTGTGTTTATGTACATCATATGCAGACCATAAGAGGGATTTAGATTCTCCAGAATCTTACACCCTCTGCTGGAGAGTCTGAACAGCTACAGTGTACTTATATCTAATAATAAATAAATAAATAAATAAATAAATAAATAAACATTTTTTAAAAAGTATAAGAAATAAAGAAAGACCAGGCAGACCTGCCATCCTTATCTCTGTCTCTCTGTCTGTCTGTCTGTCTGTCTGATCCACTGGAACTGGAGATGGGCCACCATAAGGTGCTGGTAGTTTATCCCAGGTTCTCTGAAAGAGGAGACAATGCTGTTAATTGTTGAGCCCTCTCAGTGGCCCCATACATCTTTAAATTTTTAGAAGTATATGTGAGGCTCTGTTTATGTACATCATATGCAGACCATAAGAGGGATTTAGATTCTCCAGAATCTGACACCCTCTTCTGGAGTGTCTGAAGACAGCTACAGTGTACTTATATCTAATAAATAAATAAATAAATAAATAAATAAATAAATAAATAAATAAACATTTTTTTAAAAAGGATAAGAAAGAAAGAAAGACCAGGCAGGCCTGCCATCCTTATCACTGTCTGTATGTCTGTCTGTCTGATCCTCTGGAACTGGAGATGAACCACCATATAGTTGCTGGTAGTTGATCCCAGGTCCTCTGGAAGAGGAGACAATGCTGTTAATTGTTGAGCCCTATCAGTGGCCCTACCCATCTTTAAATATTTAGAAGTATATGTGAGGCTGTGTTTATGTACATCATATGCAGACCATAAGAGGGATTTAGATTCTCCAGAATCTGACACCCTCTTCTGGAGAGTCTGAAGACAGCTACAGTGTACTTATATCTAATAAATACATAAATAAATAAATAAATAAATAAATTAATGAATAAATAAATAAATAAAAAATTTTAAAAAGGATAAGAAAGAAAGAAAAATCAGTCAGGCCTGCCTACCTTATCTCTGTCTGTCTGTCTGTCTGTCTGATCCCCTGCAACTTGAGATGGGCCACCACATAGTTGCTGGTAGCTGATCCCACGTTCTCTGGAAGAGGAGACAATGGTGTTAATTGTTGAGCCCTTTCAGTGGGCCCACCCATCTTTAAATATTTAGAAGTATATGTGAGGCTGTGTTTATGTACATCATATGCAGACCATAAGAGCGATTTAGATTCTCCAGAAGATGACACCCTCTTCTAGAGTGTCTGAAGACAGCTACAGTGTACTTATATCTAATAAATACATAAATAAATAAATAAATAAATAAATAAATAAATAAATAAACATTTTTTTAAAAGTATAAGAAAGAAAGAAAGACCAGGCAGGCCTCCATCCTTTCCTCTGTCAGTCTGTCTGTCTGTCTGATCCCCTGGAACTGGAGATGGGCCACCTTTTAGGTGCTGGTAGTTGATCCCAGGTTCTCTGGAAGAAGAGACAATGCTGTTTTTGTTGAGCCCTTTCAGTGGCTCCACCTATCTTTAAATTTTTGAAGTATATGTTAGGCTGTGTTTTCGTACATCATATGCAGACCATAAGAGGGATTTAGATTCTCCAGAATCTGACACCCACTTCTGGAGTGTCTGAAGACAACTACAGTGTACTTATATCTAATAAATACATAAATAAATAAATAAATAAATAAATAAATAAATAAATAAATAAACATTATTTTAAAAGGATAAGAAAGAAAGAAAAACCAGGCAGGTCTGCCCTCCTTATCTCTGTCTGTCTGTCTGTCTGTCTGATCCCCTGGAACTGGTGATGGGCCACCTTTTAGGTGCTGGTAGTTGATCCCAGGTTCTCTGGAAGAGGAGACAATGCTGTTAATTGTTGAGTCCTTTCAGTGGCGCCACCTATTTTTAAATATTTAGAGGTATATGTGAGGCTGTGTTTATGTACATCATATTCAGACCATAAGAGGGATTTAGATTCTCTAGAATCTGACACCCACTTCTGGAGTGTCTGAAGACGGCTACAATGTACTTATATCTAATAAATACATAAATAAATAAATAAATAAATAAATAAATAAACATTTTTTAAAAAGTATAAGAAATAAAGAAAGACCAGGCAGGCCTGCCATCCATATCTCTGTCTCTCTGTCTGTCTGTCTGTCTGATCCTCTGGAACTGGAGATGGGCCACCATAAGGTGCTGGTAGTTTATCCCAGGTTCTCTGAAAGAGGAGACAATGCTGTTAATTGTTGAGCCCTCTCAGTGGCCCCACACATCTTTAAATTTTTAGAAGTATATGTGAGGCTTTGTTTATGTACATCATATACAGACCATAAGAGGGATTTAGATTCTCCAGAATCTGACACCCTCTTCTGGAGTGTCTGAAGACAGCTACAGTGTACTTATATCTAATAAATACATAAATAAATATATAAATAAACATTTTTTTTAAAAAGGATAAGAAAGAAAGAAAGACCAGGCAGGCCTGCCATCCTTATCACTGTCTGTATGTCTGTCTGTCTGATCTTCTGGAACTGGAGATGAACCACCTTATAGTTGCTGGTAGTTGATCCCAGGTACTCTGGAAGAGGAGACAATGCTGTTAATTGTTGAGCTTTTAGAGTGGCCCCACCCTTCTTTAAATTTTTAGAAGTATATGTGAGGCTGTGTTTATGTAAATCATATGCAGTCCATAAGAGGGATTTAGATTCTCCAGAATAAGACACCCTCTTCTGAAGTGTCTGAAGACAGCTACAGTGTACTTATATCTAATAAATATATATATAAATAAATAAACATTTTTAAAATGTATAAGAAGAAAGAAAAACCAGGCAGGCCTGCAATCCTTGTCTGTCTGTCTGTATGTCTGTCTGTCTGATCGCCTGGAACTGGAGATGGGCCACAATATAGTTGCTGGTAGTTGATCCCAGGTCCTCTGGAAGAGGAGACAATGCTGTTAATTGTTGAGCCCTTTCAGTGGCCCCACCCATCTTTAAATTTTTAGAAGTATATGTGAGGCTGTGTTTATGTACATCATATGCAGACCATAAGAGGGATATAGATTCTCCATAATCTGACACCCTCTTCTGGAGAGTCTGAAGACAGCTACAGTGTACTTATATCTAATAAATACATAAATAAATAAATAAATAAATAAATGAATAAATAAATAAATAAATAAACAATTTTAAAAAGGATAAGAAAGAAAGAAAAATCAGGCAGGCCTGCCATCCTTATCTCTGTCTGTCTGTCTGTCTGTCTGATCCCCTGCAACTTGAGATGGGCCACCACATAGTTGCTGGTAGTTGATCCCACGTTCTCTGGAAGAGGAGACAATGGTGTTAATTGTTGAGCCCTTTCAGTGGGCCCACCCATCTTTAAATATTTAGAAGTATATGTGAGGCTGTGTTTATGTACATCATATCCAGACCATAAGAGTGATTTAGATTCTGCAGAAGATGACACCCTCTTCTAGAGTGTCTGAAGACAGCTACAGTGTTTCTTATATCTAATAAATACATAAATAAATAAATAAATAAATAAATAAATAAACATTTTTTTAAAAGTATAAGAAAGAAAGAAAGACCAGGCAGGCCTCCATCCTTACCTCTGTCAGTCTGTCTGTCTGTCTGATCCCCTGGAACTGGAGATGGGCCACCTTTTAGGTGCTGGTAGTTGATCCCAGGTTCTCTGGAAGAAGAGACAATGCTGTTAATTGTTGAGCCCTTTCAGTGGCTCCACCTATCTTTAAATTTTTAGAAGTATATGTTAGGCTGTGTTTACGTACATCATATGCAGACCATAAGAGGGATTTAGATTCTCCAGAATCTGACACCCACTTCTGGAGTGTCTGAAGACAACTACAGTGTACTTATATCTAATAAATACATAAATAAATAAATAAATAAATAAATAAATAAATAAATAAACATTATTTTAAAAGGATAAGAAAGAAAGAAAAACCAGGCAGGTCTGCCCTCCTTATCTCTGTCTGTCTGTCTGTCTGTCTGATCCCCTGGAACTGGTGATGGGCCACCTTTTAGGTGCTGGTAGTTGATCCCAGGTTCTCTGGAAGAGGAGACAATGCTGTTAATTGTTGAGTCCTTTCAGTGGCCCCACCTATTTTTAAATATTTAGAGGTATGTGTGAGGCTGTGTTTATGTACATCATATTCAGACCATAAGAGGGATTTAGATTCTCTAGAATCTGACACCCTCTTCTGGAGTGTCTGAAGACGGCTACAATGTACTTATATCTAATAAATACATAAATAAATAAATAAACATTTTTTAAAAAGTATAAGAAATAAAGAAAGACCAGGCAGGCCTGCCATCCATATCTCTGTCTCTCTGTCTGTCTGTCTGTCTGATCCCCTGGAACTGGTGATGGGCCACCTTTTAGGTGCTGGTAGTTGATCCCAGGTTCTCTGGAAGAGGAGACAATGCTGTTAATTTTTGAGCCCTTTCAGTGGCCCCACCCATCTTTAAATTTTTAGAAGTATATGCAAGGCTGTGTTTATGTACCGAATATGCAGACCATAAGAAGGATTTAGAATCTCCAGAATCTGACACCCTCTTTTGGAGTGTCTGAAGACAGCTACAGTGTACTTATATCTAATAAATTCATAAATAAACAAATAAACATTTTTAAAAAAGGATAATAAAGAAAGAGAGACCAGGCAGGCCTGCCATCCTTGTCTGTCTGTCTGTCTGTCTGATCCCCTGGAACTGGAGATGGGCCACCATATAATTGCTGGTAGTTGATCCCAGGTTCTCTGGAATAGGAGTCAGTGCTGTTAATTGTTGAGCCCTTTCAGTGGCCCCACCCATCTTTAAATTTTTAGAAGTATATGTGAGGCTGTGTTCATATACATCATATGCAGGCCATAAGAGTGATATAGATTCTCCAGAATCTGACACCCTCTTCGGGAGTGTTTGAAGACAGCTACAGTGTACTTATATCTAATAAATACATACTTAAATTAATAAACATTTTTTTAAAAGGATAAGAAAGAAGGAAAGACAAGGTAGGCCTGCCATCCTTAACTCTATCTGTCTGTATGTTTGTCTGTCTGTCTGATATCCTGGAACTGGAGATGGGCCACCATATAGTTGCTGGTAGTTGATCCCAGGTTCTCTATAAGAGGAGACAATGCTGTTAATTGTTGATCCCTTTCATTGGACCCACACATCTTTAAATTTTTAGATGTAAATGTGAGGCTGTGTGTATGTACATCATATGCAGACCATAAGAGGGATATAGATTCTCCAGAATCTGACACCCTCTTCTGGAGTGTCTGAAGACAGCTACAGTGTATGTATATCTAATAAATACATAAATAAATAAATAAATAAATAAATAAATAAATAAATAAACAAACATTTTTTAAAAGGGATAAGAAAGAAAGAAAAACCAGGCAGGCCTGCCATCTTTGTCTGTCTTTCTCTCTGTCTGTCTGTCTTGCCTAGCCCCTTGAGTAGCCTAGCCTAGTCCCTTGCCTTGACTAGCCCAGCCCCTTGCCTAGCCTAGCCTAGCCCAGCCCTGCCTTGCCTAGCCCTGCCTATCCCTGTCTTTAACCAGGCTGGCCTCGAACTCAGAAACTGACTGCCTCTGCCTCCAGAGTGCTCTCATCAAGAGCTCGAGCCACCACTGACTGTTGGGTTTTCTAAGACTTACATAGGTATGGTCTGTTTCTCAGCTGTGAAACCCTAATTAACACATGTAGTCTGTCCTAGGTCAGCCATAGCTACAGACTGAGGCCTTTTCTAAAACAAAACAAAAGAAAACAAAAAATAGAAATAATAAAATAAATAAATTAAGCAACCACATGATATCTTTTCTTTCTTTCAATGATACTCAGAGCTTGAAGCAGTTCACCCATGAGACCTCAGCTCCGGACATTGAGGCTCTTTCCCTAACATGTATTATGGCTGAACCTGAGGGGTTCTACTGCTGATTTGTGTCCCCCACTTTAAAAAAATAGTTGTTTTCAAAGGCTGCAGGTTCTTAGCCCTGTTCCTTGTTACAGTTGAGTCACAGCCCTGAAAGTTCAGTGGTAGTTAAAGGCACTGAGAAGGGCTTCCTATAGACATCAAAGACCAAGTCTTTGTTTTTAAAAAGTTAATCTGGATTCCCCCACACCCTGGCATCCTTAGAATTCCTAGAAAGGAAGGTAGGGACCTGGGCAGAAGGGTGCAAGGCTACTGGTGTTTGTAAGTGGTAACAGAAAGCTTTCTCTTGTTGGTACCCTACCCCAAGTTACACTGTCACTTCTTTTTCCTAGTTGTTGTTTTGTCGGTTTGTATTCTCAACATAGACCCTTTTCCTTCCTAACCTTGGCTGTCCTGAACCTTACTGTCCTTGAACTCAGTGATTTGCCTGTCTTGCTGGGATGAAACTGTGAGCTACCATCCAGAAGGAAGCACCCTGCTGAGGTTAGATTGGGGTCTCTTCCATTTTCCTCAATGAACATGCATATGGCAGGCCTGATCTTTCTTTTTTACTTTTCCTTTTCTTTTTAAAGATTTATTTATTTATTATATTTAAGTATGCTGTAGCTATCTTCAGACAGTCCAGAAGAGGGTGTCAGATTCTGAAGAATCTAAATCATTCTTATTGTCTGCATATGATGTATATAAACACAGCCTCACATATACTCAAAAAAAAAAAAAAAAGAAAAAGAAAGATGTGGCTACAGAGAGGGCTCAACAATTAAGAGCATTGTCTCCTCTTCCAGAGAACCTGTGCTCAATTACCAGTATTATATATGGTGGCCCATCTCCAGTTCCAGGGGATCTAATACTCTGTTCTGGAGTCTGTGGGCACAGCATACACATGCAAAACATTCTTACACAATCATTGAGAGAGGAGAGAGAGGGGTTGAGAGAGAGGGTAGGTAATCATACCTCCTGACGAGTTTGAAGACCTGAGCTTCATCACTCACACAAATAAATAAATGCAAAATATTTTTTTATAAATAAACTCTGCCATTGCCCTTTAAAAATTCCTAGAAAACAAGTTTTATAAGCAACAGTTATATTTACTATATCTAAAGGACAGTCATGAGCATATTCAATAAATAGAAAAAGGCCTGTTAGTCTTAGAAATGGAAAAGACAAACCAAGGAAGGTTTGCAATTACATAATGAGGCAGCTCAGTCCAGCTCTAAGGTTGGAAATAAGACTCGAGAATAGGATACACCTGAAGACAGCCAGCCATTGTTTTTTGTTTTGGAGGCTGAAAGGATACACCTGAAGACAGCCAATGCTGTGTGATGGTGATCTGGTATTTTTTTTTTAATTTTTAAAAACTTTAACACTTTTTATAAAACTTTTATAAAAACTTTTTATTATAAACTTTCCTTTCTTTCTTTCCTCACCCTAGCCCCTACCCTAGCCCTGTCTTTCACCAGGGTGGCCTCAAACTCAGAAACTGACTGCCTCTGCCTACAGAGTGCTCTCATTAAGAGCTTGAGCCACCACTGAATGTAGGGTTTTCTAAGCCTTACCTTGCTCTTGGTGTCTGTTCTCAGCTGTGAAACCCTAATTAACACAAGTAGGCAGTCCTGGGTCAGCCAGAGCTACAGACTGAGGACTTCTCTAAAAACAAATAAAATAAAACAAAACAACAAATAGAAATAATAAAATACATAAATTAAGTAACCACAGCATAGCTTTTCTCTATCTAGGTGGTACTCAGAAATTCCAGAAGTTGGCCTGTGACACCTCAGCTCAGTATATGTGAGGCTGTGTTTATGTACATCATATGAAGACCATAAGAGGGATTTACATTACCAGAATCTGACACCCTCCTCTGGAGTGTCTAAAGAAAGCTACAGTGTACTTATATCTAAGAAATACATAAATAAATAAATAAATAAATAAATAAATATTTTTTAAAAAGGATAAGAAAGAAAGAAACACCAGGCAGGCCTGCCATCCTTATCTCTGTCTGCCTGTCTGTCTGATCCCCTGGAACTGGAGATGGGCCACCTTGTAGGTGCTGGTAGTTGATCCCACGTTCTCTGGAAGAGGAGACAATGCTGTTAATTGTTGAGCCCTTTCAGTGGCCCCACCCATTTTTAATTTTTACAAGTATATGTGAGGCTGTGTTTATGTACATCATATTCTAATCATAAGAGGGATTTAGATTCTCTAGAATCTGACACCCTCTTCTGGAGTGTCTGAAGACGGCTACAGTGTACTTATATCTAATAAATAAATAAATAAATAAATAAATAAATAAATAAATAAATAAATAAACATTTTTTAAATAGTATAAGAAATAAAGAAAGACCAGGCAGGCCTTCCATCCTTATCTCTGTCTCTCTGTCTGTCTGTCTGTCTGATCCACTGGAACTGGAGATGGGCCACCATAAGGTGCTGGTAGTTTATCCCAGGTTCTCTGAAAGAGGAGACAATGCTGTTAATTGTTGAGCCCTCTCACTGTCCCCACACATCTTTAAATTTTTAGAAGTATATGTGAGGCCTTGTTTATGTACATCATATGAAGACCATAAGAGGGATTTAGATTCTCCAGTATCTGACACCCTCTTCTGGAGTGTCTGAAGACAGCTACAGTGTACTTATATCTAATAAATACATAAATAAATAAATAAATAAATAAACAAACATTTTTTTAAAAAGGATAAGAAAGAAAGAAAGACCAGGCAGGCCTGCCATCCTTATCACTGTCTGTATGTCTGTCTGTCTGACCCCTGGAACTGGAGATGGGCCACCATATAGTTGCTGGTAGTTGATCCCAGGTACTCTGGAAGAGGAGACAATGCTGTTAATTGTTGAGCTTTTAGAGTGGCCCCACCCTTCTTTAAATTTTTAGAAGTATATGTGAGGCTGTGTTTATGTACATCATATGCAGACCATAAGAGGGATATAGATTCTCCAGAATCTGACACCCTCTTCTGGGTTGTCTGAAGACAGCTACAGTGTATGTATATCTAATAAATACATAAATAAATAAATAAATAAATAAACAAACATTTTTAAAAGGGATAAGAAAGAAAGAAAAACCAGGCAGGCCTGCCATCCTTGTCTGTCCTTCTCTCTGTCTGTCTGTCTTGCCTATCCCCTTGAGTAGCCTAGCCTAGTCCCTTGCCTTGACTAGCCCAGCCCCTTGCCTAGCCTAGCCTAGCCCAGCCCTGCCTTGCCTAGCCCTGCCTATCCCTGTCTTTAACCAGGCTGGCCTCGAACTCAGAAACTGACTGCCTCTGCCTCCAGAGTGCTCTCATCAAGAGCTCGAGCCACCACTGACTGTTGGGTTTTCTAAGTCTTACATAGGTATGGTCTGTTTCTCAGCTGTGAAACCCTAATTAACACGTGTAGTCTGTCCTAGGTCAGCCATAGCTACAGACTGAGGCCTTTTCTAAAACAAAACAAAAGAAAACAAAAAATAGAAATAATAAAATAAATAAATTAAGCAACCACATGATATCTTTTCTTTCTTTCAATGATACTCAGAGCTTGAAGCAGTTCACCCATGAGACCTCAGCTCCGGACATTGAGGCTCTTTCCCTAACAAGTATTATGGCTGAACCTGAGGGGTTCTACTGCTGATTTGTGTCCCCCACTTTAAAAAAATAGTTGTTTTCAAAGGCTGCAGGTTCTTAGCCCTGTTCCTTGTTACAGTTGAGTCACAGCCCTGAAAGTTCAGTGGTAGTTAAAGGCACTGAGAAGGGCTTCCTATAGACATCAAAGACCAAGTCTTTGTTTTTAAAAAGTTAATCTGGATTACCCCACACCCTGGCATCCTTAAAATTCCTAGAAAGGAAGGCAGGGACCTGGGCAGAAGTGTGCAAGGCTACTGGTGTTTGTAAGTGGTAACAGAAAGCTTTCTCTTGTTGGTACCCTACCCCAAGTTACACTGTCACTTCTTTTTCCTAGTTGTTGTTTTGTCGGTTTGTATTCTCAACATAGACCCTTTTCCTTCCTAACCTTGGCTGTCCTGAACCTTACTGTCCTTGAACTCAATGATTTGCCTGTCTTGCTGGGATGAAACTGTGAGCTACCATCCAGAAGGAAGCACCCTGCTGAGGTTAGATTGGGGTCTCTCCCATTTTCCTCTATGAACATGCATATGGCAGGCCTGTTCTTTCTTTTTTACTTTTCCTTTCTTTTTAAAGATTTATTTATTTATTATATTTAAGTATGCTGTAGCTATCTTCAGACAGTCCAGAAGAGGGTGTCAGAATCTGAAGAATCTAAATCATTCTTATTGTCTGCATATGATGTATATAAACACAGCCTCACATATACTCAAAAAAAAAAAAAGAAAGATGTGGCTACAGAGAGGGCTCAACAATTAAGAGCATTGTCTCCTCTTCCAGAGAACCTGGGCTCAATTACCAGTATTATATATGGTGGCCCATCTCCAGTTCCAGGGGATCTAATACTCTGTTCTGGAGTCTGTGGGCACAGCATACACATGAAAAACATTCTTACACAATCATTGAGAGAGGAGAGAGAGGGGTTGAGAGAGAGGGGAGGTAATCATACCTCCTGACGAGTTTGAAGACCTGAGCTTCATCACTCACACAAATAAATAAATGCAAAATATTTTTTTATAAATAAACTCTGCCATTGCCCTTTAAAAATTCCTAGAAAACAAGTTTTATAAGCAACAGTTATATTTACTATATCTAAAGGACAGTCATGAGCATATTCAATAAATAGAAAAAGTTCTGTTAGTCTTAGAAATGGAAAAGACAAACCAAGGAAGGTTTGCAATTACATAATGAGGCAGCTCAGCCCAGCTCTAAGGTTGGAAATAAGACTCGAGAATAGGATACACCTGAAGACAGCCAGCCATTGTTTTTTGTTTTGGAGGCTGAAAGGATACACCTGAAGACAGCCAATGCTGTGTGATGGTGATCTGGTATTTTTTTTTTTTTAATTTTTAAAAACTTTAACACTTTTTATAAAACTTTTATAAAAACTTTTTATTATAAACTTTTCTTTCTTTCTTTCTTTCTTTCCTCACCCTAGCCCCTACCCTAGCCCTGTCTTTCACCAGGGTGGCCTCAAACTCAGAAACTGACTGCCTCTGCCTACAGAGTGCTCTCATTAAGAGCTTGAGCCACCACTGAATGTAGGGTTTTCTAAGCCTTACCTTGCTCTTGGTGTCTGTTCCCAGCTGTGAAACCCTAATTAACACAAGTAGGCAGTCCTGGGTCAGCCAGAGCTACAGACTGAGGACTTCTCTAAAAACAAATAAAACAAAACAAAACAACAAATAGAAATAATAAAATACATAAATTAAGCAACCACAGCATAGCTTTTCTCTATCTAGGTGGTACTCAGAAATTCCAGCAGTTGGCCTGTGACACCTCAGCTCAGTATATGTGAGGCTGTGTTTATGTACATCATATGCAGACCATAAGAGGGATTTACATTCTCCAGAATCTGACACCCTCCTCTGGAGTGTCTAAAGAAAGCTACAGTGTACTTATATCTAAGAAATACATAAATAAATAAATAAATAAATAAATAAATATTTTTTAAAAAGGATAAGAAAGAAAGAAAGACCAGGCAGGCCTGCCATCCTTATCTCTGTCTGTCTGTCTGTCTGATCCCGTGGAACTGGAGATGGGCCACCTTGTAGGTGCTGGTAGTTGATCCCACGTTCTCTGGAAGAGGAGACAATGCTGTTAATTATTGAGCCCTTTCAGTGGCCCCACCCATTTTTAATTTTTAGAAGTATATGTGAGGCTGTGTTTATGTACATCTTATTCAAACCATAAGAGGGATTTAGATTCTCCAGAATCTGACACCCTCTTCTGGAGTGTCTGAAGACGGCTGCAGTGTACTTATATCTAATAAATACATAAATAAATGAATAAATAAATAAATAAACATTTTTTTAAAGTATAAGAAATAAAGTAAGACCAGGCAGGCCTGCCATCCTTATCTCTGTCTCTCTGTCTGTCTGTCTGTCTGATCCACTGGAACTGGAGTTGGGCCACCATAAGGTGCTGGTAGTTTATCCCAGGTTCTCTGAAAGAGGAGACAATGCTGTTAATTGTTGAGCCCTCTCAGTGGCCCCACACATCTTTAAATTTTTAGAAGTATATGTGAGGCTTTGTTTATGTACATCATATGCAGACCATAACAGGGATTTAGATTCTCCAGAATCTGACACCCTCTTCTGGAGTGTCTGAAGACAGCTACAGTGTACTTATATCTAATAAATACATAAATAAATATATAAATAAACATTTTTTTAAAAAGGATAAGAAAGAAAGAAAGACCAGGCAGGCCTGCCATCCTTAGCACTGTCTGTATGTCTGTCTGTCTGATCCCCTGGAACTGGAGATGGGCCACCATATAGTTGCTGGTAGTTGATCCCAGGTACTCTGGAAGAGGAGACAATGCTGTTAATTGTTGAGCTTTTAGAGTGGCCCCACCCTTCTTTAAATTTTTAGAAGTATATGTGAGGCTGTGTTTATGTACATCATATGCAGACCATAAGAGGGATTTAGATTCTCCAGAATCTGACATGCTCATCTGTAGTGTCTGAAAAGCTACAGTGTACTTATATCTACTAAATAAATAAATAAATAAATAAATAAACATTTTTTAAAAAGGATAAGAAAGAAAGACCAGGCAGGCCTGCCATCCATATCTCTGCCTGTCTGTCTGTCTGTCTATCAGATCCCCGGGAACTGGAGATGGGCCACCATATAGTTGCTGGTAGTTGATCCAAGGTTCTCTGGAAGAGGAGACAATGCTCTTAATTGTTGAGCCCTTTCAGTGGCCGCACACTTCTTTAAATATTTAGAAGTATATGTGAGGCTGTGTTTATGTACATCATATTCAAATTATAAGAAGATTTAGATTCTCCAGAATCTGACACCCTCTACTGGAGTGTCTGAAGACAGCTACACTGTACTTATATGTAATAAATAAATAAATAAATAAATAAATAAACATTTTTTAAAAAGGATAAGAAAGAAAGTAAGACCAGGCAGGCCTGCCATCCTTATCTCTGTCTGTTTGTCTGTCTGACCCCCTGGAACTGGAGATGGGCCACCATATAGTTGCTGGTAGTTGATCCAAGGTTCTCTGGAAGAGGAGACAATGCTCTTAATTGTTGAGCCCTTTCAGTGGCCCCACACTTCTTTAAATATTTAGAAGTATATGTGAGCTGTGTTTATGTACATCATATTCAGATTATAAGAGGATTTAGATTCTCCAGAATCTGACACCATCTACTGGAGTGTCTGAAGACAGCTACAGTGTACTTATATATAATAAATAAATAAATAAATAAATAAATAAACATTTTTTAAAAAGGATAAGAAAGAAAGTAAGACCAGGCAGGCCTGCCATCCTTATCTCTGTCTGTCTGTCTGTCTGTCTGTCTGATCCCCTGGAACTGGAGATGGGCTACCATATAGTTGCTGGTAGTTGATCCCAGGTTCTCTGGAAGAGGAGACAATGCTGTTAATTGTTGAGCCCTATCAGTGGCCCTACCCATCTTTAAATTTTTAGAAGTGTATGTGAGGCTGTGTTTATGTACATCATATGCAGACCAGAAGAGGGATTTAGATTCATCAGAATCTGACACCCTCTTCTGGAGTGTCTGAAGACAGCTACAGTGTACTTATATCTAATAAATACATAAATAAATACAATTTTTTTAAAAAGTATAAGAAAGAAAGAAAGACCAGGCAGGCCTGCCATCCTTATCCTTGTCTGTCTGTCTGTCTGTCGGATCCCCTGGGAGTGGAGATGGGCCACCATATAGTTGCAGGTAGTTGATCCCAGGTTCTCTGTAAGAGGAGATAATGCTGTTAATTGCTGAGCCCTTTCAGTGGCCCCCCCACCTTTAAATTTTAAGAAGTAAAGGTGAGGCTGTGTTTATGTACATCATATGCAGACCATAAGAGGGATTTAGATTCTCCAGAATATGACACCTTCTTCTGGAGTGTCTGAAGACGGCTACAGTGTACTTATATCTAATAAACATATAAATAAATAAATAAACATTTTTTAAAAAGGATCAGAAAGAAAGAAAGACCAGGCAGGCCTGCCATCCTTATCTCTGTCAGTCTGTCTGTCTGTCAGTCTGTCTGATCCCTTGGAACTGGAGATGGGCCACCATATAGTTGCTGTTAGTTGATCCCAGGTTCTCTGGAAAAGGAGACAATGCTGTTAATTGTTGAGCCCTTTCAGTGGCTCCAACTATCTTTAAATTTTTAGAAGTATATGTTAGGCTGTGTTTATGTACATCATATGCAGACCATAAGAGGGATTTATATTCTCCAGAATCTGACACCCTCTTCTGGAGTGTCTGAAGACAACTACAGTGTACTTATATCTAATAAATACATATATAAATAAATATAAATAAATAAATAAACATTATTTTAAAAGGATAAGAAAGAAAGACCAGGCAGGCCTGCCATCCTAATCTCTGTCTGTCTGTCTGTCTGTCTGATCCCCTGGAACTGGAGATGGGCCACCTTGTAGTTGCTGGTAGTTGATCCCAGGTTCTCTGGAAGAGGAGACAATGCTGTTAATTGTTGAGCCCTTTCAGTGGCCCCACCCATTTTTAATTTTAAGAAGTATATGTGAGGCTGTGTTTATGTACATCATATGCAGACCATAAGAGGGATTTAGATTCTCCAGAATCTGAGACCCTCTTCTGGAGTGTCTGAAGACAGCTACAGTGTACTTATATCTAATAAATACATAAATAAATATATAAATAAACATTTTTTTAAAAAGGATAAGAAACAAAGAAAGACCAGGCAGGCCTGCCATCCTTTTCACTGTCTGTATGTCTGTCTGTCTGATCCCCTGGAACTGGAGATGGGCCACCATATAGTTGCTGGTAGTTGATCCCAGGTACTCTGGAAGAGGAGACAATGCTGTTAATTGTTGAGCTTTTAGAGTGGCCCCACCCTTCTTTTAATTTTTAGAAGTATATGTGAGGCTGTGTTTATGTACATCATATGCAGACCATAAGAGGGATTTAGATTCTCCAGAATCTGACACCCTCCTCTGGAGTGTCTAAAGAAAGCTACAGTGTACTTATATCTAAGAAATACATATAAAAATAAATAAACATTTTTAAAATGTATAAGAAAGAAAGAAAAACCAGGCAGGCCTGCAATCCTTGTCTGTCTGTCTGTCTGTATGTCTGTCTGATCCCCTGGAACTGGAGATGGGCCACAATATAGTTGCTGGTAGTTGATCCCAGGTCCTCTGGAAGAGGAGACAATGCTGTTAATTGTTGAGCCCATTCAGTGGCCCCACCCATCTTTAAATTTTTAGAAGTTTATGTGAGGCTGTGTTTATGTACATCATATGCAGACCATAAGAGGGATTTAGATTCTCCAGAAGATGACACACTCTTCTAGAGTGTCTGAAGACAGCTACAGTGTACTTATATCTAATAAATTCATAAATGAACAAATAAACATTTTTTAAAAAGGATAATAAAGAAAGAGAGACCAGGCAGGCCTGCCATCCTTGTTTGTCTGTCTGTCTGTCTGTCTGATCCCCTGGAACTGGAGATGGGCCACCATATAATTGCTGTTAGTTGATCCCAGGTTCTCTGGAAGAGGAGTCAGTGCTGTTAATTGTTGAGCCCTTTCAGTGGCCCCACCCATCTTTAAATTTTTAGAAGTATATGTGAGGCTGTGTTCATGTACATCATATGCAGACCATAACAGGGATATAGATTCTCCAGAATCTGACACCCTCTTCGGGAGTGTTTGAAGACAGCTACAGTGTTCTTACATCTAATAAATACATACTTAAATTAATAAACATTTTTTAAAAAGGATAAGAAAGAATGAAAGACCAGGTAGGCCTGTCATTCTTAACTCTATCTGTCTGTCTGTCTGTCTGTCTGATCCCCTGGAACTGGAGATGGGCCACCATATAGTTGCTGGTAGTTGATCCCATGTTCTCTATAAGAGGAGACAATGCTGTTAATTGTTGATCCCTTTCATTGGCCCCACACATCTTTAAATTTTTAGAAGTAAATGTGAGGCTGTGTTGATGTACATCATATGCAGACCATAAGAGGGATATAGATTCTCCAGAATCTGACACCCTCTTCTGGAGTGACTGAAGACAGCTACATTGTACTTATATCTAATAAATACATAAATAAATAAATAAACATTTTTTAAAAAGAATAAGAAAGAAAGAAAGACCAGGCAGGCCTGCCACCTTGTCTGTCTGTCTGTCTGTGTGTCTATCTGTCAGATACCCTGAAACTGGAGATGGGCCACCATATAGTTGCTGGTAGTTGATCCCAGGTTCTCTGGAAGAGGAGACAATGCTGTTAATTGTTGAGCCCTTTCAGTGGCCCCACCCATCTTTAAATTTTTAGAAGTATATGTGAGGCTGTGTTCATGTACATCATATGCAAACCATATGAGGGATATTGATTCTCGAGAATCTGACACCCTCTTCTGGAGAGTCTGAAGACAGCTACAGTGTACTTACATCTAATAAATACATAAATAAATAAATAAATAAATGAATAAATGAATAAATAAATAAATAAAATAATAAACATTTTTTAAAAAGGATAAGAAAGAAAGAAAAATCAGGCAGGACTGCCATCCTTATCTCTGTCTGTCTGTCTGTCTGTCTTATCCCCTGGAACTTGACATGGGCCACCATATAGTTGCTGGTAGTTGTTCCCACGTTCTCTGGAAGAAGAGACAATGCTGTTAATTGTTGAGCCCTTTCAGTGGGCCCACCCATCTTTAAATTTTTAGAAATATATGTGAGGCTGTGTTTATGTACATCATATGCAGACCATAAGAGGGTTTTAGATTCTCCAGAAGATGACACCCTCTTTTAGAGTGTCTGAAGACAGCTACCTTGTACTTAAATCTAATAAATACATACTTAAATTAATAAACATTTCTTAAAAGTATAAGAAAGAAAGAAAGACCAGGCAGGCCTCCATCCTTATCTCTGTCAGTCTGTCTGTCTGTCTGTCTGATCCCTTGGAACTGGAGATGGGCCACCATAAGGTGCTGGTAGTTTATCCCAGGTTCTCTGAAAGAGGAGACAATGCTGTTAATTGTTGAGCCCTCTCAGTGGCCCCACACATCTTTAAATTTTTAGAAGTATATGTGAGGCTGTGTTTATGTACATCATATGCAGACCATAAGAGGCATTTAGATTCTCCACAATCTGACACCCTCTTCTGGAGTGTCTGAAGACAGCTACAGTGTACTTATATCTAATAAATACATGAATAAATATAAAAATAAACATTTTTTTTAAAAGATAAGAAAGAAAGAAAGACCAGGCAGGCCTGCCATCCTTATCAATGTCTGTATGTCTGTCTGTCTGATCCCCTGGAACTGGAAATGGGCCACCATATAGTTGCTGGTAGTTGATCCCAGGTACTCTGCAAGAGGAGACAATGCTGTTAATTGTTGAGCCCTTTCAGTGGCGCCACCCATCTTTAAATATTTAGAGGTATATGTGAGGCTGTGTTTATGTACATCATATGCAGACCATAAGAGGGATTTAGATTCTCCAGAATCTGACACCCTCTTCTGGAGTGTCTGAAGACAGCTACAGTGTACTTATATCTAATAAATAAATAGATAAATAAATAAATAAATAAATAAACATTTTTTAAATAGTATAAGAAATAAAGAAAGACCAGGCAGGCCTGCCATCCATATCTCTGTCTGTCTGTCTGTCTGTCTATCTGATCCCCGGGAACTGGAGATGGGCCACCATATAGTGCTGGTAGTTGATCCAAGGTTCTCTGGAAGAGGAGACAATTCGGTTAATTGTTGAGCCCTTTCAGTGGCCCCACACTTCTTTAAATATTTAGAAGTTTATGTGAGGCTGTGTTTATGTACATCATATTCAGATTATAAGAGGATTTAGATTCTCCAGAATCTGACACCCTCTACTGGAGTGTCTGAAGACAGCTACAGTGTACTTATATATAATAAATAAATAAATAAATAAATAAATAAATAAATAAATAAATAAATAAACATTTTTTAAAAAGGATAAGAAAGAAAGTAAGACCAGGCAGGCCTGCCATCCTTATCTCTGTCTGTCTGTCTGTCTGTCTGATCCCCTGGAACTGGAGTTGGGCTACCATAAAGTTTCTGGTAGTTGATCCCAGGTTCTCTGGAAGAGAGGACAAGGCTGTTAATTGTTGAGCCCTATCAGTGGCCCTACCCATCTTTAAATATTTAGAAGTATATGTGAGGCTGTGTTTATGTACATCATATGCAGACCATAAGAGGGATTTAGATTCTCCAGAATCTGACACCCTCTTCTGGAGTGTCTGAAGACAGCTACAGTGTACTTATATCTTATAAATACATAAATAAATAAATAAATAAATAAATAAACATTTTTTAAAAAGTATAAGAAATAAAGAAAGACCAGGCAGGCCTGCCATCCTTATCTCTGTCTCTCTGTCTGTCTGTCTGTCTGATCCACTGGAACTGGAGATGGGCCACCATAAGGTGCTGGTATTTTTTCCCAGGTTCTCTGAAAGAGGAGACAATGCTGTTAATTGTTGAGCCCTCTCAGTGGTCCCACACATTTTTAAATTTTTAGAAGTATATGTGAGGCTGTGTTTATGTACATCATATGCAGACCATAAGAGGGATTTAGATTCTCCACAATCTGACACCCTCTTCTGGAGTGTCTGAAGACAGCTACAGTGTACTTATATCTAATAAATACATAAATAAATATATAAATAAACATTTTTTTAAAAAGGATAATAAAGAAAGAAAGACCAGGCAGGCCTGCCATCCTTTTCACTGTCTGTATGTCTGTCTGTCTGATCCCCTGGAACTGGAGATGGGCCACCATATAGTTGCTGGTAGTTGATCCCAGGTACTCTGGAAGAGGAGACAATGCTGTTAATTGTTGAGCCCTTTCAGTGGCGCCACCCATCTTTAAATATTTAGAGGTATATGTGAGGCTGTGTTTATGTACATCATATGCAGACCATAAGAGGGATTTATTCTCCAGAATCTGACAGCTTCTTCTGGAGTGTCTGAAGACAGCTACAGTGTACTTATATCTAATAAATACATGAATAAATATATAAATAAACATTTTTTTAAAAAAGGATAAGAAAGAAAGAAAGACCAGGCAGGCCTGCCATCCTTATCACTGTCTGTATGTCTGTCTGTCTGATCCCCTGGAACTGGAGATGGGCCACCATATAGTTGCTGGTAGTTGATCCCAGGTACTCTGGAAGAGGAGACAATGCTGTTAATTGTTGAGCCCTTTCAGTGGCGCCACCCATCTTTAAATATTTAGAGGTATATGTGAGGCTGTGTTTATGTACATCATATGCAGACCATAAGAGGGATTTAGATTCTCCAGAATCTGACACCCTCTTCTGGAGTGTCTGAAGACAGCTACAGTGTACTTATATCTAATAAATAAATAGATAAATAAATAAATAAATAAATAAATAAACATTTTTTAAATAGTATAAGAAATAAAGAAAGACCAGGCAGGCCTGCCATCCATATCTCTGTCTGTCTGTCTGTCTGTCTATCTGATCCCCGGGAACTGGAGATGGGCCACCATATAGTGCTGGTAGTTGATCCAAGGTTCTCTGGAAGAGGAGACAATTCGGTTAATTGTTGAGCCCTTTCAGTGGCCCCACAATTCTTTAAATATTTAGAAGTTTATGTGAGGCTGTGTTTATGTACATCATATTCAGATTATAAGAGGATTTAGATTCTCCAGAATCTGACACCCTCTACTGGAGTGTCTGAAGACAGCTACAGTGTACTTATATATAATAAATAAATAAATAAATAAATAAACATTTTTTAAAAAGGATAAGAAAGAAAGTAAGACCAGGCAGGCCTGCCATCCTTATCTCTGTCTGTCTGTCTGTCTGTCTGTCTGATCCCCTGGAACTGGAGTTGGGCTACCATAAAGTTTCTGGTAGTTGATCCCAGGTTCTCTGGAAGAGAGGACAAGGCTGTTAATTGTTGAGCCATATCAGTGGCCCTACCCATCTTTAAATATTTAGAAGTATATGTGAGGCTGTGTTTATGTACATCATATGCAGACCATAAGAGGGATTTAGATTCTCCAGAATCTGACACCCTCTTCTGGAGTGTCTGAAGAAAGCTACAGTGTACTTATATCTAATAAATACATAAATAAATAAATAAATAAATAAATAAATAAATAAACATTTTTTAAAAAGTATAAGAAATAAAGAAAGACCAGGCAGGCCTGCCATCCTTATCTCTGTCTCTCTGTCTGTCTGTCTGTCTGATCCACTGGAACTGGAGATGGTCCACCATAAGGTGCTGGTATTTTTTCCCAGGTTCTCTGAAAGAGGAGACAATGCTGTTAATTGTTGAGCCCTCTCAGTGGTCCCACACATTTTTAAATTTTTAGAAGTATATGTGAGGCTGTGTTTATGTACATCATATGCAGACCATAAGAGGGATTTAGATTCTCCAGAATCTGACACCCTCTTCTGGAGTGTCTGAAGACAGCTACAGTGTACTTATATCTAATAAATACATAAATAAATATATAAATAAACATTTTTTTAAAAAGGATAATAAAGAAAGAAAGACCAGGCAGGCCTGCCATCCTTTTCACTGTCTGTATGTCTGTCTGTCTGATCCCCTGGAACTGGAGATGGGCCACCATATAGTTGCTGGTAGTTGATCCCAGGTACTCTGGAAGAGGAGACAATGCTGTTAATTGTTGAGCCCTTTCAGTGGCGCCACCCATCTTTAAATATTTAGAGGTATATGTGAGGCTGTGTTTATGTACATCATATGCAGACCATAAGAGGGATTTAGATTCTCCAGAATCTGACACCTTCTTCTGGAGTGTCTGAAGACAGCTACAGTGTACTTATATCTAATAAATACATGAATAAATATATAAATAAACATTTTTTTAAAAAAGGATAAGAAAGAAAGAAAGACCAGGCAGGCCTGCCATCCTTATCACTGTCTGTATGTCTGTCTGTCTGATCCCCTGGAACTCGAGATGGGCCACCATATAGTTGCTGGTAGTTGATCCCAGGTACTCTGGAAGAGGAGACAATGCTGTTAATTGTTGAGCCCTTTCAGTGGCGCCACCCATCTTTAAATATTTAGAGGTATATGTGAGGCTGTGTTTATGTACATCATATGCAGACCATAAGAGGGATTTAGATTCTCCAGAATCTGACACCCTCTTCTGGAGTGTCTGAAGACAGCTACAGTGTACTTATATCTAATAAATAAATAGATAAATAAATAAATAAATAAACATTTTTTAAAAAGTATAAGAAATAAAGAAAGACCAGGCAGGCCTGCCATCCATATCTCTGTCTGTCTGTCTGTCTGTCTATCTGATCCCCGGGAACTGGAGATGGGCCACCATATAGTTGCTGGTAGTTGATCCCAGGTACTCTGGAAGAGGAGACAATGCTGTTAATTGTTGAGCCCTTTCAGTGGCGCCACCCATCTTTAAATATTTAGAGGTATATGTGAGGCTGTGTTTATGTGCATCATATGCAGACCATAAGAGGGATTTAGATTCTCCAGAATCTGACACCCTCTTCTGGAGTGTCTGAAGACAGCTACAGTGTACTTATATCTAATAAATAAATAGATAAATAAATAAATAAATAAATAAACATTTTTTAAATAGTATAAGAAATAAAGAAAGACCAGGCAGGCCTGCCATCCATATCTCTGTCTGTCTGTCTGTCTGTCTATCTGTTCCCCGGGAACTGGAGATGGGCCACCATATAGTCCTGGTAGTTGATCCAAGGTTCTCTGGAAGAGGAGACAATTCGGTTAATTGTTGAGCCCTTTCAGTGGCCCCACACTTCTTTAAATATTTAGAAGTTTATGTGAGGCTGTGTTTATGTACATCATATTCTGATTATAAGAGGATTTAGATTCTCCAGAATCTGACACCCTCTACTGGAGTGTCTGAAGACAGCTACAGTGTACTTATATATAATAAATAAATAAATAAATAAATAAATAAATAAATAAATAAATAAACATTTTTTAAAAAGGATAAGAAAGAAAGTAAGACCAGGCAGGCCTGCCATCCTTATCTCTGTCTGTCTGTCTGTCTGTCTGTCTGATCCCCTGGAACTGTAGTTGGGCTACCATAAAGTTTCTGGTAGTTGATCCCTGGTTCTCTGGAAGAGAGGACAAGGCTGTTAATTGTTGAGCCCTATCAGTGGCCCTACCCATCTTTAAATATTTAGAAGTATATGTGAGGCTGTGTTTATGTACATCATATGCAGACCATAAGAGGGATTTAGATTCTCCAGAATCTGACACCCTCTTCTGGAGTGTCTGAAGACAGCTACAGTGTACTTATATCTAATAAATAAATAAAGAAATAAATAAATAAATAAACATTTTTTAAAAAGTATAAGAAATAAAGAAAGACCAGGCAGGCCTGCCATCCTTATCTCTGTCTCTCTGTCTGTCTGTCTGTCTGATCCCCTGGAACTGGAGATGGGCCACCATAAGGTGCTGGTATTTTTTCCCAGGTTCTCTGAAAAAGGAGACAATGCTGTTAATAGTTGAGCCCTCTCAGTGGTCCCACACATTTTTAAATTTTTAGAAGTATATGTGAGGCTGTGTTTATGTACATCATATGCAGACCATAAGAGGGATTTAGATTCTCCAGAATCTGACACCCTCTTCTGGAGTGTCTGAAGACAGCTACAGTGTACTTATATCTAATAAATACATAAATAAATATATAAATAAACATTTTTTTAAAAAGGATAAGAAAGAAAGAAAGACCAGGCAGGCCTGCCATCCTTATCACTGTCTGTATGTCTGTCTGTCTGATCCCCTGGAACTGGAGATGGGCCACCATATAGTTGCTGGTAGTTGATCCCAGGTACTCTGGAAGAGGAGACAATGCTGTTAATTGTTGAGCCCAGGCAGTGGCGCCATCCATCTTTAAATATTTAGAGGTATATGTGAGGCTGTGTTTATGTACATCATATGCAGACCATAAGAGGGATTTAGATTCTCCAGAATCTGACACCCTCTTCTGGAGTGTCTGAAGACAGCTAGAGTGTACTTATATCTAAAAAATAAATAGATAAATAAATAAATAAATAAATAAACATTTTTTAAAAAGTATAAGAAAGAAAGAAAGAACAGGCAGGCCTGCCATCCATAACTCTGTCTGTCTGTCTGTCTGTCTATCTGATCCCCGGGAACTGGAGATGGGCCACCATATAGTGCTGGTAGTTGATCCAAGGTTCTCTGGAAGAGGAGACAATTCGGTTAATTGTTTAGCCCTTCCAGTGGCCCCACACTTCTTTAAATATTTAGAAGTTTATGTGAGGCTGTGTTTATGTACATCATATTCAGATTATAAGAGGATTTAGATTCTCCAGAATCTGACACCCTCTACTGGAGTGACTGAAGACAGCTACAGTGTACTTATGTATAATAAATGAATAAATAAATAAATAAATAAATAAATAAATAAATAAATAAACATTTTTTAAAAAGGATAAGAAAGAAAGTAAGACCAGGCAGGCCTGCCATCCTTATCTCTGTCTCTCTGTCTGTCTGTCTGTCTGTCTGATCCACTGGAACTGGAGATGGGCCACCATAAGGTGCTGGTAGTTGATCCCAGGTACTCTGGAAGAGGAGACAATGCTGTTAATTGTTGAGCCCTATCAGTGGCCCTACCCATCTTTAAATATTTAGAAGTATATGTGAGGCTGTGTTTATGTACATCATATGCAGACCATAAGAGGGATTTAGATTCTCCAGAATCTGACACCCTCTTCTGGAGTGTCTGAAGACAGCTACAGTGTACTTATATCTAATAAATACATAAATAAATAAATAAATAAATAAATAAACATTTTTTAAAAAGTATGAGAAATAAAGAAAGACCAGGCAGGCCTGCCATCCTTATCTCTGTCTCTCTGTCTGTCTGTCTGTCTGATCCCCTGGAACTGGAGATGGGCCACCATAAGGTGCTGGTAGTTTATCCCAGGTTCTCTGAAAGAGGAGACAATGCTGTTAATTGTTGAGCCCTCTCAGTGGCCCCACACATCTTTAAATTATTAGAAGTATATGTGAGGCTGTGTTTATGTACATCATATGCAGTCCATAAGAGGGATTTAGATTCTCCAGAATCTGACACCCTCTTCTGGAGTGTCTGAAGACAGCTACAGTGTACTTATATCTAATAAATACATAAATAAATATATAAATAAACATTTTTTTAAAAAGGAAAAGAAAGAAAGAAAGACCAGGCAGGCCTGCCATCCTTATCACTGTCTGTATGTCTGTCTGTCTGATCCCCTGGAACTGGAGATGGGCCACCATATAGTTGCTGGTAGTTGATCCCAGGTACTCTGGAAGAGGAGACAATGCTGTTAATTGTTGAGCCCTTTCAGTGGCGCCACCCATCTTTAAATATTTAGAGGTATATGTGAGGCTGTGTCTATGTACATCATATGCAGACCATAAGAGGGATTTAGATTCTCCAGAATCTGACACCCACTTCTGGAGTGTCTGAAGACAGCTACAGTGTACTTATATCTAATAAATAAACAGATAAATAAATAAATAAACATTTTTTAAAAAGTATAAGAAAGAAAGAAAGACCAGTCAGGCCTGCCATCCATATCTCTGTCTGTCTGTCTGTCTGTCTATCTGATCCCCGGGAACTGGAGATGGGCCACCATATAGTGCTGGTAGTTGACCCAAGGTTCTCAGGAAGAGGAGACCATTCGGTTAATTGTTGAGCCCTTTCAGTGGCCCCACACTTCTTTAAATATTTAGAAGTTTATGTGAGGCTGTGTTTATGTACATCATATTCAGATTATAAGAGGATTTAGATTCTCCAGAATCTGACACACTCTACTGGAGTGACTGAAGACAGCTACAGTGTACTTATATATAATAAATAAATAAATAAATAAATAAATAAATAAATAAATAAACATTTTTTTAAAAAGGATAAGAAAGAAAGAAAGACCAGGCAGGCCTGCCATCTGTTTGTCTGATCCCCTGGAACTGGAGATGGGCCACCATATAGTTGTTGGTAGTTGATCCCAGGTATCTGGAAGAGGAGACAATGCTGTTAATTGTTGAGCCCTTTCAGTGGCGCCACCCATCTTTAAATATTTAGAGGTATATGTGAGGCTGTGTTTATGTACATCATATGCAGACCATAAGAGGGATTTAGATTCTCCAGAATCTGACACCCTCTTCTGGAGTGTCTGAAGACAGCTACAGTGTACTTATATCTAATAAATAAATAGATAAATAAATAAATAAATAAATAAACATTTTTTAAAAAGTATAAGAAATAAAGAAAGACCAGGCAGGCCTGCCATCCATATCTCTGTCTGTCTGTCTGTCTGTCTGTCTATCTGATCCCCGGGAACTGGAGACGGGCCACCATATAGTGCTGGTAGTTGATCCAAGGTTCTCTGGAAGAGGAGACAATTCGGTTAATTGTTGAGCCCTTTCAGTGGCCCCACACTTCTTTAAATATTTAGAAGTTTATGTGAGGCTGTGTTTATGTACATCATATTCAGATTATAAGAGGATTTAGATTCTCCAGAATCTGACACCCTCTACTGGAGTGACTGAAGACAGCTACAGTGTACTTATATATAATAAATAAATAAATAAATAAATAAATAAATAAATAAATAAACATTTTTTAAAAAGGATAAGAAAGAAAGAAAGACCAGGCAGGCCTGCCATCCTTATCACTGTCTGTATGTCTGTCTGTCTGATCCCCTGGAACTGGAGATGGGCCACCATATAGTTGCTGGTAGTTGATCCCAGGTACTCTGCAAGAGGAGACAATGCTGTTAATTGTTGAGCCCTTTCAGTGGCGCCACCCATCTTTAAATATTTAGAGGTATATGTGAGGCTGTGTTTATGTACATCATATGCAGACCATAAGAGGGATTTAGATTCTCCAGAATCTGACACCCTCTTCTGGAGTGTCTGAAGACAGCTACAGTGTACTTATATCTAATAAATACATAAATAAATATATACATAAACATTATTTTAAAAAGGATAAGAAAGAAAGAAAGACAGGCAGGCCTGCCATCCTTATCACTGTCTGTATGTCTGTCTGTCTGATCCCCTGTAACTGGAGATGGGCCACCATATAGTTGCTGGTAGTTGATCCCAGGTACTCTGGAAGAGGAGACAATGCTGTTAATTGTTGAGCCCTTTCAGTGGCGCCACCCATCTTTAAATATTTAGAGGTATATGTGAGGCTGTGTTTATGTACATCATATGCAGACCATAAGAGGGATTTAGATTCTCCAGAATCTGACACCCTCTTCTGGAGTGTCTGAAGACAGCTACAGTGTATTTATATCTAATAAATACATAAATAAATAAATAAATAAATAAACATTTTTTAAAAAGTATAAGAAAGAAAGAAAGACCAGGCAGGCCTGCCATCCATATCTCTGTCTGTCTGTCTGTCTGTCTATCTGATCCCCGGGAACTGGAGATGGGCCACCATATAGTTGCTGGTAGTTGATCCCAGGTACTCTGCAAGAGGAGACAATGCTGTTAATTGTTGAGCCCTTTCAGTGGCGCCACCCATCTTTAAATATTTAGAGGTATATGTGAGGCTGTGTTTATGTACATCATATGCAGACCATAAGAGGGATTTAGATTCTCCAGAATCTGACACCCTCTTCTGGAGTGTCTGAAGACAGCTACAGTGTACTTATATCTAATAAATAAATAGATAAATAAATAAATAAATAAATAAACATTTTTTAAAAAGTATAAGAAATAAAGAAAGACCAGGCAGGCCTGCCATCCATATCTCTGTCTGTCTGTCTGTCTGTCTATCTGATCCCCGGGAACTGGAGATGGGCCACCATATAGTGCTGGTAGTTGATCCAAGGTTCTCTGGAAGAGGAGACAATTCGGTTAATTGTTGAGCCCTTTCAGTGGCCCCACACTTCTTTAAATATTTAGAAGTTTATGTGAGGCTGTGTTTATGTACATCATATTCAGATTATAAGAGGATTTAGATTCTCCAGAATCTGACACCCTCTACTGGAGTGTCTGAAGACAGCTACAGTGTACTTATATATAATAAATAAATAAATAAATAAATAAATAAATAAATAAACATTTTTTAAAAAGGATAAGAAAGAAAGTAAGACCAGGCAGGCCTGCCATCCTTATCTCTGTCTGTCTGTCTGTCTGTCTGATCCCCTGGAACTGGAGTTGGGCTACCATAAAGTTTCTGGTAGTTGATCCCAGGTTCTCTGGAAGAGAGGACAAGGCTGTTAATTGTTGAGCCATATCAGTGGCCCTACCCATCTTTAAATATTTAGAAGTATATGTGAGGCTGTGTTTATGTACATCATATGCAGACCATAAGAGGGATTTAGATTCTCCAGAATCTGACACCCTCTTCTGGAGTGTCTGAAGAAAGCTACAGTGTACTTATATCTAATAAATACATAAATAAATAAATAAATAAATAAATAAATAAACATTTTTTAAAAAGTATAAGAAATAAAGAAAGACCAGGCAGGCCTGCCATCCTTATCTCTGTCTCTCTGTCTGTCTGTCTGTCTGATCCACTGGAACTGGAGATGGTCCACCATAAGGTGCTGGTATTTTTTCCCAGGTTCTCTGAAAGAGGAGACAATGCTGTTAATTGTTGAGCCCTCTCAGTGGTCCCACACATTTTTAAATTTTTAGAAGTATATGTGAGGCTGTGTTTATGTACATCATATGCAGACCATAAGAGGGATTTAGATTCTCCAGAATCTGACACCCTCTTCTGGAGTGTCTGAAGACAGCTACAGTGTACTTATATCTAATAAATACATAAATAAATATATAAATAAACATTTTTTTAAAAAGGATAATAAAGAAAGAAAGACCAGGCAGGCCTGCCATCCTTTTCACTGTCTGTATGTCTGTCTGTCTGATCCCCTGGAACTGGAGATGGGCCACCATATAGTTGCTGGTAGTTGATCCCAGGTACTCTGGAAGAGGAGACAATGCTGTTAATTGTTGAGCCCTTTCAGTGGCGCCACCCATCTTTAAATATTTAGAGGTATATGTGAGGCTGTGTTTATGTACATCATATGCAGACCATAAGAGGGATTTAGATTCTCCAGAATCTGACACCTTCTTCTGGAGTGTCTGAAGACAGCTACAGTGTACTTATATCTAATAAATACATGAATAAATATATAAATAAACATTTTTTTAAAAAAGGATAAGAAAGAAAGAAAGACCAGGCAGGCCTGCCATCCTTATCACTGTCTGTATGTCTGTCTGTCTGATCCCCTGGAACTCGAGATGGGCCACCATATAGTTGCTGGTAGTTGATCCCAGGTACTCTGGAAGAGGAGACAATGCTGTTAATTGTTGAGCCCTTTCAGTGGCGCCACCCATCTTTAAATATTTAGAGGTATATGTGAGGCTGTGTTTATGTACATCATATGCAGACCATAAGAGGGATTTAGATTCTCCAGAATCTGACACCCTCTTCTGGAGTGTCTGAAGACAGCTACAGTGTACTTATATCTAATAAATAAATAGATAAATAAATAAATAAATAAACATTTTTTAAAAAGTATAAGAAATAAAGAAAGACCAGGCAGGCCTGCCATCCATATCTCTGTCTGTCTGTCTGTCTGTCTATCTGATCCCCGGGAACTGGAGATGGGCCACCATATAGTTGCTGGTAGTTGATCCCAGGTACTCTGGAAGAGGAGACAATGCTGTTAATTGTTGAGCCCTTTCAGTGGCGCCACCCATCTTTAAATATTTAGAGGTATATGTGAGGCTGTGTTTATGTGCATCATATGCAGACCATAAGAGGGATTTAGATTCTCCAGAATCTGACACCCTCTTCTGGAGTGTCTGAAGACAGCTACAGTGTACTTATATCTAATAAATAAATAGATAAATGAATAAATAAATAAATAAACATTTTTTAAATAGTATAAGAAATAAAGAAAGACCAGGCAGGCCTGCCATCCATATCTCTGTCTGTCTGTCTGTCTGTCTATCTGTTCCCCGGGAACTGGAGATGGGCCACCATATAGTCCTGGTAGTTGATCCAAGGTTCTCTGGAAGAGGAGACAATTCGGTTAATTGTTGAGCCCTTTCAGTGGCCCCACACTTCTTTAAATATTTAGAAGTTTATGTGAGGCTGTGTTTATGTACATCATATTCTGATTATAAGAGGATTTAGATTCTCCAGAATCTGACACCCTCTACTGGAGTGTCTGAAGACAGCTACAGTGTACTTATATATAATAAATAAATAAATAAATAAATAAATAAATAAATAAATAAACATTTTTTAAAAAGGATAAGAAAGAAAGTAAGACCAGGCAGGCCTGCCATCCTTATCTCTGTCTGTCTGTCTGTCTGTCTGTCTGATCCCCTGGAACTGTAGTTGGGCTACCATAAAGTTTCTGGTAGTTGATCCCTGGTTCTCTGGAAGAGAGGACAAGGCTGTTAATTGTTGAGCCCTATCAGTGGCCCTACCCATCTTTAAATATTTAGAAGTATATGTGAGGCTGTGTTTATGTACATCATATGCAGACCATAAGAGGGATTTAGATTCTCCAGAATCTGACACCCTCTTCTGGAGTGTCTGAAGACAGCTACAGTGTACTTATATCTAATAAATAAATAAAGAAATAAATAAATAAATAAACATTTTTTAAAAAGTATAAGAAATAAAGAAAGACCAGGCAGGCCTGCCATCCTTATCTCTGTCTCTCTGTCTGTCTGTCTGTCTGATCCCCTGGAACTGGAGATGGGCCACCATAAGGTGCTGGTATTTTTTCCCAGGTTCTCTGAAAAAGGAGACAATGCTGTTAATAGTTGAGCCCTCTCAGTGGTCCCACACATTTTTAAATTTTTAGAAGTATATGTGAGGCTGTGTTTATGTACATCATATGCAGACCATAAGAGGGATTTAGATTCTCCAGAATCTGACACCCTCTTCTGGAGTGTCTGAAGACAGCTACAGTGTACTTATATCTAATAAATACATAAATAAATATATAAATAAACATTTTTTTAAAAAGGATAATAAAGAAAGAAAGACCAGGCAGGCCTGCCATCCTTTTCACTGTCTGTATGTCTGTCTGTCTGATCCCCTGGAACTGGAGATTGGCCACCATATAGTTGCTGGTAGTTGATCCCAGGTACTCTGGAAGAGGAGACAATGCTGTTAATTGTTGAGCCCTTTCAGTGGCGCCACCCATATTTAAATATTTAGAGGTATATGTGAGGCTGTGTTTATGTACATCATATGCAGACCATAAGAGGGATTTAGATTCTCCAGAATCTGACACCTTCTTCTGGAGTGTCTGAAGACAGCTACAGTGTACTTATATCTAATAAATACATGAATAAATATATAAATAAACATTTTTTTTAAAAGGATAAGAAAGAAAGAAAGACCAGGCAGGCCTGCCATCCTTATCACTGTCTGTATGTCTGTCTGTCTGATCCCCTGGAACTGGAGATGGGCCACCATATAGTTGCTGGTAGTTGATCCCAGGTACTCTGGAAGAGGAGACAATGCTGTTAATTGTTGAGCCCTTTCAGTGGCGCCACCCATCTTTAAATATTTAGAGGTATATGTGAGGCTGTGTTTATGTACGTCATATGCAGACCATAAGAGGGATTTAGATTCTCCAGTATCTGACACCCTTTTCTGGAGTGTCTGAAGACAGCTACAGTGTACTTATATCTAATAAATAAATAGATAAATAAATAAATAAATAAATAAACATTTTTTAAAAAGTATAAGAAAGAAAGAAAGACCAGGCAGGCCTGCCATTTATATCTCTGTCTGTCTGTCTGTCTGTCTATCTGATCCCCAGGAACTGGAGATGGGCCACCATATAGTGCTGGTAGTTGATCCAAGGTTCTCTGGAAGAGGAGACAATTCGGTTAATTGTTTAGCCCTTTCAGTGGCCCCACACTTCTTTAAATATTTATAAGTTTATGTGAGGCTGTGTTTATGTACATCATATTCAGATTATAAGAGGATTTAGATTCTCCAGAATCTGACACCCTCTACTGGAGTGACTGAAGACAGCTACAGTGTACTTATGTATAATAAATAAATAAATAAATAAATAAATAAATAAATAAACATTTTTTAAAAAGGATAAGTAAGAATGTAAGACCAGGCAGGCCTGCCATCCTTATCTCTGTCTGTCTGTCTGTTTGTCTGATCCCCTGGAACTGGAGTTGAGCTACCATAAAGTTGCTGGTAGTTGATCCCAGGTTCTCTGGAAGAGGAGACAATGCTGTTAATTGTTGAGCCCAATCAGTGGCCCTACCCATCTTTAAATATTTAGAAGTATATGTGAGGCTGTGTTTATGTACATCATATGCAGACCATAAGAGGGATTTAGATTCTCCAGAATCTGACACCCTCTTCTGGAGTGTCTGAAGACAGCTACAGTGTACTTTTATCTAATAAATACATAAATAAATAAATAAATAAATAAATAAATAAATAAATAAATAAACATTTTTTAAAAAGTATAAGAAATAAAGACAGACCAGGCAGGCCTGCCATCCTTATCTCTGTCTCTCTGTCTGTCTGTCTGTCTGATCCCCTGGAACTGGAGATGGGCCACCATAAGGTGCTGGTAGTTTATCCCAGGTTCTCTGAAAGAGGAGACAATGCTGTTAATTTTTGAGCCCTCTCAGTGGCCCCACACATCTTTAAATTTTTAGAAGTATATGTGAGGCTGTGTTTATGTACATCATATGCAGACCATAAGAGGGATTTAGATTCTCCAGAATCTGACAAACTCTTCTGGAGTGTCTGAAGACAGCTACAGTGTACTTATATCTAATAAATACATAAATAAATATATAAATAAACATTTTTTTAAAAAGGATAAGAAAGAAAGAAAGACCAGGCAGGCCTGCCATCCTTATCACTGTCTGTATGTCTGTCTGTCTGATCCCCTGGAACTGGAGATGGGCCACCATATAGTTGCTGGTAGTTGATCCCAGGTACTCTGGAAGAGGAGACAATGCTGTTAATTGTTGAGCCCAGGCAGTGGCGCCATCCATCTTTAAATATTTAGAGGTATATGTGAGGCTGTGTTTATGTACATCATATGCAGACCATAAGAGGGATTTAGATTCTCCAGAATCTGACACCCTCTTCTGGAGTGTCTGAAGACAGCTAGAGTGTACTTATATCTAAAAAATAAATAGATAAATAAATAAATAAATAAATAAACATTTTTTAAAAAGTATAAGAAAGAAAGAAAGACCAGGCAGGCCTGCCATCCATAACTCTGTCTGTCTGTCTGTCTGTCTATCTGATCCCCGGGAACTGGAGATGGGCCACCATATAGTGCTGGTAGTTGATCCAAGGTTCTCTGGAAGAGGAGACAATTCGGTTAATTGTTTAGCCCTTCCAGTGGCCCCACACTTCTTTAAATATTTAGAAGTTTATGTGAGGCTGTGTTTATGTACATCATATTCAGATTATAAGAGGATTTAGATTCTCCAGAATCTGACACCCTCTACTGGAGTGACTGAAGACAGCTACAGTGTACTTATGTATAATAAATGAATAAATAAATAAATAAATAAATAAATAAATAAACATTTTTTAAAAAGGATAAGAAAGAAAGTAAGACCAGGCAGGCCTGCCATCCTTATCTCTGTCTCTCTGTCTGTCTGTCTGTCTGTCTGATCCACTGGAACTGGAGATGGGCCACCATAAGGTGCTGGTAGTTGATCCCAGGTACTCTGGAAGAGGAGACAATGCTGTTAATTGTTGAGCCCTATCAGTGGCCCTACCCATCTTTAAATATTTAGAAGTATATGTGAGGCTGTGTTTATGTACATCATATGCAGACCATAAGAGGGATTTAGATTCTCCAGAATCTGACACCCTCTTCTGGAGTGTCTGAAGACAGCTACAGTGTACTTATATCTAATAAATACATAAATAAATAAATAAATAAATAAATAAATAAATAAATATTTTTTAAAAAGTATGAGAAATAAAGAAAGACCAGGCAGGCCTGCCATCCTTATCTCTGTCTCTCTGTCTGTCTGTCTGTCTGATCCCCTGGAACTGGAGATGGGCCACCATAAGGTGCTGGTAGTTTATCCCAGGTTCTCTGAAAGAGGAGACAATGCTGTTAATTGTTGAGCCCTCTCAGTGGCCCCACACATCTTTAAATTATTAGAAGTATATGTGAGGCTGTGTTTATGTACATCATATGCAGTCCATAAGAGGGATTTAGATTCTCCAGAATCTGACACCCACTTCTGGAGTGTCTGAAGACAGCTACAGTGTACTTATATCTAATAAATACATAAATAAATATATAAATAAACATTTTTTTAAAAAGGATAAGAAAGAAAGAAAGACCAGGCAGGCCTGCCATCCTTATCACTGTCTGTATGTCTGTCTGTCTGATCCCCTGGAACTGGAGATGGGCCACCATATAGTTGCTGGTAGTTGATCCCAGGTACTCTGGAAGAGGAGACAATGCTGTTAATTGTTGAGCCCTTTCAGTGGCGCCACCCATCTTTAAATATTTAGAGGTATATGTGAGGCTGTGTTTATGTACATCATATGCAGACCATAAGAGGGATTTAGATTCTCCAGAATCTGACACCCACTTCTGGAGTGTCTGAAGACAGCTACAGTGTACTTATATCTAATAAATAAACAGATAAATAAATAAATAAACATTTTTTAAAAAGTATAAGAAAGAAAGAAAGACCAGTCAGGCCTGCCATCCATATCTCTGTCTGTCTGTCTGTCTGTCTATCTGATCCCCGGGAACTGGAGATGGGCCACCATATAGTGCTGGTAGTTGACCCAAGGTTCTCAGGAAGAGGAGACCATTCGGTTAATTGTTGAGCCCTTTCAGTGGCCCCACACTTCTTTAAATATTTAGAAGTTTATGTGAGGCTGTGTTTATGTACATCATATTCAGATTATAAGAGGATTTAGATTCTCCAGAATCTGACACACTCTACTGGAGTGACTGAAGACAGCTACAGTGTACTTATATATAATAAATAAATAAATAAATAAATAAATAAATAAATAAATAAACATTTTTTTAAAAAGGATAAGAAAGAAAGAAAGACCAGGCAGGCCTGCCATCTGTTTGTCTGATCCCCTGGAACTGGAGATGGGCCACCATATTGTTGTTGGTAGTTGATCCCAGGTATCTGGAAGAGGAGACAATGCTGTTAATTGTTGAGCCCTTTCAGTGGCGCCACCCATCTTTAAATATTTAGAGGTATATGTGAGGCTGTGTTTATGTACATCATATGCAGACCATAAGAGGGATTTAGATTCTCCAGAATCTGACACCCTCTTCTGGAGTGTCTGAAGACAGCTACAGTGTACTTATATCTAATAAATAAATAGATAAATAAATAAATAAATAAATAAACATTTTTTAAAAAGTATAAGAAATAAAGAAAGACCAGGCAGGCCTGCCATCCATATCTCTGTCTGTCTGTCTGTCTGTCTGTCTATCTGATCCCCGGGAACTGGAGACGGGCCACCATATAGTGCTGGTAGTTGATCCAAGGTTCTCTGGAAGAGGAGACAATTCGGTTAATTGTTGAGCCCTTTCAGTGGCCCCACACTTCTTTAAATATTTAGAAGTTTATGTGAGGCTGTGTTTATGTACATCATATTCAGATTATAAGAGGATTTAGATTCTCCAGAATCTGACACCCTCTACTGGAGTGACTGAAGACAGCTACAGTGTACTTATATATAATAAATAAATAAATAAATAAATAAATAAATAAATAAACATTTTTTAAAAAGGATAAGAAAGAAAGAAAGACCAGGCAGGCCTGCCATCCTTATCACTGTCTGTATGTCTGTCTGTCTGATCCCCTGGAACTGGAGATGGGCCACCATATAGTTGCTGGTAGTTGATCCCAGGTACTCTGCAAGAGGAGACAATGCTGTTAATTGTTGAGCCCTTTCAGTGGCGCCACCCATCTTTAAATATTTAGAGGTATATGTGAGGCTGTGTTTATGTACATCATATGCAGACCATAAGAGGGATTTAGATTCTCCAGAATCTGACACCCTCTTCTGGAGTGTCTGAAGACAGCTACAGTGTACTTATATCTAATAAATACATAAATAAATATATACATAAACATTATTTTAAAAAGGATAAGAAAGAAAGAAAGACAGGCAGGCCTGCCATCCTTATCACTGTCTGTATGTCTGTCTGTCTGATCCCCTGTAACTGGAGATGGGCCACCATATAGTTGCTGGTAGTTGATCCCAGGTACTCTGGAAGAGGAGACAATGCTGTTAATTGTTGAGCCCTTTCAGTGGCGCCACCCATCTTTAAATATTTAGAGGTATATGTGAGGCTGTGTTTATGTACATCATATGCAGACCATAAGAGGGATTTAGATTCTCCAGAATCTGACACCCTCTTCTGGAGTGTCTGAAGACAGCTACAGTGTATTTATATCTAATAAATACATAAATAAATAAATAAATAAATAAATAAATAAACATTTTTTAAAAAGTATAAGAAAGAAAGAAAGACCAGGCAGGCCTACCATCCATATCTCTGTCTGTCTGTCTGTCTGTCTATCTGATCCCCGGGAACTGGAGATGGGCCACCATATAGTTGCTGGTAGTTGATCCCAGGTACTCTGCAAGAGGAGACAATGCTGTTAATTGTTGAGCCCTTTCAGTGGCGCCACCCATCTTTAAATATTTAGAGGTATATGTGAGGCTGTGTTTATGTACATCATATGCAGACCATAAGAGGGATTTAGATTCTCCAGAATCTGACACCCTCTTCTGGAGTGTCTGAAGACAGCTACAGTGTACTTATATCTAATAAATAAATAGATAAATAAATAAATAAATAAATAAACATTTTTTAAAAAGTATAAGAAATAAAGAAAGACCAGGCAGGCCTGCCATCCATATCTCTGTCTGTCTGTCTGTCTGTCTATCTGATCCCCGGGAACTGGAGATGGGCCACCATATAGTGCTGGTAGTTGATCCAAGGTTCTCTGGAAGAGGAGACAATTCGGTTAATTGTTGAGCCCTTTCAGTGGCCCCACACTTCTTTAAATATTTAGAAGTTTATGTGAGGCTGTGTTTATGTACATCATATTCAGATTATAAGAGGATTTAGATTCTCCAGAATCTGACACCCTCTACTGGAGTGTCTGAAGACAGCTACAGTGTACTTATATATAATAAATAAATAAATAAATAAATAAATAAACATTTTTTAAAAAGGATAAGAAAGAAAGTAAGACCAGGCAGGCCTGCCATCCTTATCTCTGTCTGTCTGTCTGTCTGTCTGTCTGATCACCTGGAACTGGAGTTGGGCTACCATAAAGTTTCTGGTAGTTGATCCCAGGTTCTCTGGAAGAGAGGACAAGGCTGTTAATTGTTGAGCCCTATCAGTGGCCCTACCCATCTTTAAATATTTAGAAGTATATGTGAGGCTGTGTTTATGTACATCATATGCAGACCATAAGAGGGATTTAGATTCTCCAGAATCTGACACCCTCTTCTGGAGTGTCTGAAGACAGCTACAGTGTACTTATATCTAATAAATACATAAATAAATAAATAAATAAATAAATAAATAAATAAATAAACATTTTTTAAAAAGTATAAGAAATAAAGAAAGACCAGGCAGGCCTGCCATCCTTATCTCTGTCTCTCTGTCTGTCTGTCTGTCTGATCCACTGGAACTGGAGATGGGCCACCATAAGGTGCTGGTATTTTTTCCCAGGTTCTCTGAAAGAGGAGACAATGCTGTTAATTGTTGATCCCTCTCAGTTTTCCCACACATTTTTAAATTTTTAGAAGTATATGTGAGGCTGTGTTTATGTACATCATATGCAGACCATAAGAGGGATTTAGATTCTCCAGAATCTGACACCCTCTTCTGGAGTGTCTGAAGACAGCTACAGTGTACTTATATCTAATAAATACATAAATAAATATATAAATAAACATTTTTTTAAAAAGGATAATAAAGAAAGAAAGACCAGGATGGCCTGCCATCCTTTTCACTGTCTGTATGTCTGTCTGTCTGATCCCCTGGAACTGGAGATGGGCCACCATATAGTTTCTGGTAGTTGATCACAGGTACTCTGGAAGAGGAGACAATGCTGTTAATTGTTGAGCCCTTTCAGTGGCGCCACCCATCTTTAAATATTTAGAGGTATATGTGAGGCTGTGTTTATGTACATCATATGCAGACCATAAGAGGGATTTAGATTCTCCAGAATCTGACACCTTCTTCTGGAGTGTCTGAAGACAGCTACAGTGTACTTATATCTAATAAATACATGAATAAATATATAAATAAACATTTTTTTTAAAAAGGATAAGAAAGAAAGAAAGACCAGGCAGGCCTGCCATCCTTATCACTGTCTGTATGTCTGTCTGTCTGATCCCCTGGAACTGGAGATGGGCCACCATATAGTTGCTGGTAGTTGATCCCAGGTACTCTGGAAGAGGAGACAATGCTGTTAATTGTTGAGCCCTTTCAGTGGCGCCACCCATCTTTAAATATTTAGAGGTATATGTGAGGCTGTGTTTATGTACATCATATGCAGACCATAAGAGGGATTTAGATTCTCCAGTATCTGACACCCTCTTCTGGAGTGTCTGAAGACAGCTACAGTGTACTTATATCTAATAAATAAATAGATAAATAAATAAATAAATAAATAAACATTTTTTAAAAAGTATAAGAAAGAAAGAAAGACCAGGCAGGCCTGCCATTTATATCTCTGTCTGTCTGTCTGTCTGTCTATCTGATCCCCAGGAACTGGAGATGGGCCACCATATAGTGCTGGTAGTTGATCCAAGGTTCTCTGGAAGAGGAGACAATTCGGTTAATTGTTTAGCCCTTTCAGTGGCCCCACACTTCTTTAAATATTTAGAAGTTTATGTGAGGCTGTGTTTATGTACATCATATTCAGATTATAAGAGGATTTAGATTCTCCAGAATCTGACACCCTCTACTGGAGTGACTGAAGACAGCTACAGTGTACTTATGTATAATAAATAAATAAATAAATAAATATAAATAAATAAATAAATAAATAAACATTTTTTAAAAAGGATAAGTAAGAATGTAAGACCAGGCAGGCCTGCCATCCTTATCTCTGTCTGTCTGTCTGTCTGTCTGATCCCCTGGAACTGGAGTTGGGCTACCATAAAGTTGCTGGTAGTTGATCCCAGGTTCTCTGGAAGAGGAGACAATGCTGTTAATTGTTGAGCCCGATCAGTGTCCCTACCCATCTTTAAATATTTAGAAGTATATGTGAGGCTGTGTTTATGTACATCATATGCAGACCATAAGAGGGATTTAGATTCTCCAGAATCTGACACCCTCTTCTGGAGTGTCTGAAGACAGCTACAGTGTACTTATATCTAATAAATACATAAATAAATAAATAAATAAATAAATAAATAAATAAATAAATAAACATTTTTTAAAAAGTATAAGAAATAAAGACAGACCAGGCAGGCCTGCCATCCTTATCTCTGTCTCTCTGTCTGTCTGTCTGTCTGATCCCCTGGAACTGGAGATGGGCCACCATTAGGTGCTGGTAGTTTATCCCAGGTTCTCTGAAAGAGGAGACAATGCTGTTAATTTTTGAGCCCTCTCAGTGGCCCCACACATCTTTAAATTTTTAGAAGTATATGTGAGGCTGTGTTTATGTACATCATATGCAGACCATAAGAGGGATTTAGATTCTCCAGAATCTGACAAACTCTTCTGGAGTGTCTGAAGACAGCTACAGTGTACTTATATCTAATAAATACATAAATAAATATATAAATAAACATTTTTTTAAAAAGGATAAGAAAGAAAGAAAGACCAGGCAGGCCTGCCATCCTTATCACTGTCTGTATGTCTGTCTGTCTGATCCCCTGGAACTGGAGATGGGCCACCATATAGTTGCTGGTAGTTGATCCCAGGTACTCTGGAAGAGGAGACAATGCTGTTAATTGTTGAGCCCTTTCAGTGGCGCCATCCATCTTTAAATATTTAGAGGTATATGTGAGGCTGTGTTTATGTACATCATATGCAGACCATAAGAGGGATTTAGATTCTCCAGAATCTGACACCCTCTTCTGGAGTGTCTGAAGACAGCTAGAGTGTACTAATATCTAAAAAATAAATAGATAAATAAATAAATAAATAAATAAATAAATAAACATTTTTTAAAAAGTATAAGAAAGAAAGAAAGACCAGGCAGGCCTGCCATCCATATCTCTGTCTGTCTGTCTGTCTGTCTATCTGATCCCCGGGAACTGGAGATGGGCCACCATATAGTGCTGGTATTTGATCCAAGGTTCTCTGGAAGAGGACACAATTCGGTTAATTGTTTAGCCCTTCCAGTGGCCCCACACTTCTTTAAATATTTAGAAGTTTATGTGAGGCTGTGTTTATGTACATCATATTCAGATTATAAGAGGATTTAGATTCTCCAGAATCTGACACCCTCTACTGGAGTGACTGAAGACAGCTACAGTGTACTTATGTATAATAAATAAATAAATAAATAAATAAATAAATAAATAAATAAATAAATAAATAAACGTTTTTTAAAAAGGATAAGAAAGAAAGTAAGACCAGGCAGGCCTGCCATCCTTATCTCTGTCTCTCTGTCTGTCTGTCTGTCTGTCTGATCCACTGGAACTGGAGATGGGCCACCATAAGGTGCTGGTAGTTGATCCCAGGTACTCTGGAAGAGGAGACAATGCTGTTAATTGTTGAGCCCTATCAGTGGCCCTACCCATCTTTAAATATTTAGAAGTATATGTGAGGCTGTGTTTATGTACATCATATGCAGACCATAAGAGGGATTTAGATTCTCCAGAATCTGACACCGTCTTCTGGAGTGTCTGAAGACAGCTACAGTGTACTTATATCTAATAAATACATAAATAAATAAATAAATAAATAAATAAACATTTTTTAAAAAGTATAAGAAATAAAGAAAGACCAGGCGTGGCCTGCCATCCTTATCTCTGTCTCTCTGTCTGTCTGTCTGTCTGATCCCCTGGAACTGGAGATGGGCCACCATAAGGTGCTGGTAGTTTATCCCAGGTTCTCTGAAAGAGGAGACAATGCTGTTAATTGTTGAGCTCTCTCAGTGGCCCCACACATCTTTAAATTATTAGAAGTATATGTGAGGCTGTGTTTATGTACATCATATGCAGTCCATAAGAGGGATTTAGATTCTCCAGAATCTGACACCCTCTTCTGGAGTGTCTGAAGACAGCTACAGTGTACTTATATCTAATAAATACATAAATAAATATATAAATAAACATTTTTTTAAAAAGGATAAGAAAGAAAGAAAGACCAGGCAGGCCTGCCATCCTTATCACTGTCTGTATGTCTGTCTGTCTGATCCCCTGGAACTGGAGATGGGCTACCATATAGTTGCTGGTAGTTGATCCCAGGTACTCTGGAAGAGGAGACAATGCTGTTAATTGTTGAGCCCTTTCAGTGGCGCCACCCATCTTTAAATATTTAGAGGTATATGTGAGGCTGTGTTTATGTACATCATATGCAGACCATAAGAGGGATTTAGATTCTCCAGAATCTGACACCCACTTCTGGAGTGTCTGAAGACAGCTACAGTGTACTTATATCTAATAAATAAACAGATAAATAAATAAATAAACATTTTTTAAAAAGTATAAGAAAGAAAGAAAAACCAGTCAGGCCTGCCATCCATATATCTGTCTGTCTGTCTGTCTGTCTATCTGATCCCCGGGAACTGGAGATGGGCCACCATATAGTGCTGGTAGTTGATCCAAGGTTCTCAGGAAGAGGAGACAATTCGGTTAATTGTTGAGCCCTTTCAGTGGCCCCACACTTCTTTAAATATTTAGAAGTTTATGTGAGGCTGTGTTTATGTACATCATATTCAGATTATAAGAGGATTTAGATTCTCCAGAATCTGACACACTCTACTGGAGTGACTGAAGACAGCTACAGTGTACTTATATATAATAAATAAATAAATAAATAAATAAATAAATAAATAAATAAACATTTTTTTAAAAAGGATAAGAAAGAAAGAAAGACCAGGCAGGCCTGCCATCCTTATCACTGTCTGTATGTCTGTTTGTCTGATCCCCTGGAACTGGAGATGGGCCACCATATAGTTGTTGGTAGTTGATCCCAGGTATCTAGAAGAGGAGACAATGCTGTTAATTGTTGAGCTCTTTCAGTGGCGCCACCCATCTTTAAATATTTAGAGGTATATGTGAGGCTTAGTTTATGTACATCATATGCAGACCATAAGAGGGATTTAGATTCTCCAGAATCTGACACCCTCTTCTGGAGTGTCTGAAGACAGCTACAGTGTACTTATATCTAGTAAATAAATAGATAAATAAATAAATAAATAAATAAACATTTTTTAAAAAGTATAAGAAAGAAAGAAAGACCAGGCAGGCCTGCCATCCATATCTCTGTCTGTCTGTCTGTCTGTCTATCTGATCCCCGGGAACTGGAGACGGGCCACCATATAGTGCTGGTAGTTGATCCAAGGTTCTCTGGAAGAGGAGACAATTCGGTTAATTGTTGAGCCCTTTCAGTGGCCCCACACTTCTTTAAATATTTAGAAGTTTATGTGAGGCTGTGTTTATGTACATCATATTCAGATTATAAGAGGATTTAGATTCTCCAGAATCTGACACCCTCTACTGGAGTGACTGAAGACAGCTACAGTGTACTTATATATAATAAATAAATAAATAAATAAATAAATAAATAAATAAATAAATAAACATTTTTTAAAAAGGATAAGAAAGAAAGAAAGACCAGGCAGGCCTGCCATCCTTATCACTGTCTGTATGTCTGTCTGTCTGATCCCCTGGAACTGGAGATGGGCCACCATATAGTTGCTGGTAGTTGATCCCAGGTACTCTGGAAGAGGAGACAATGCTGTTAATTGTTGAGCCCAGGCAGTGGCGCCATCCATCTTTAAATATTTAGAGGTATATGTGAGGCTGTGTTTATGTACATCATATGCAGACCATAAGAGGGATTTAGATTCTCCAGAATCTGACACCCTCTTCTGGAGTGTCTGAAGACAGCTAGAGTGTACTAATATCTAAAAAATAAATAGATAAATAAATAAATAAATAAATAAATAAATAAATAAACATTTTTTAAAAAGTATAAGAAAGAAAGAAAGACCAGGCAGGCCTGCCATCCATATCTCTGTCTGTCTGTCTGTCTGTCTATCTGATCCCCGGGAACTGGAGATGGGCCACCATATAGTGCTGGTATTTGATCCAAGGTTCTCTGGAAGAGGACACAATTCGGTTAATTGTTTAGCCCTTCCAGTGGCCCCACACTTCTTTAAATATTTAGAAGTTTATGTGAGGCTGTGTTTATGTACATCATATTCAGATTATAAGAGGATTTAGATTCTCCAGAATCTGACACCCTCTACTGGAGTGACTGAAGACAGCTACAGTGTACTTATGTATAATAAATAAATAAATAAATAAATAAATAAATAAATAAATAAATAAATAAACGTTTTTTAAAAAGGATAAGAAAGAAAGTAAGACCAGGCAGGCCTGCCATCCTTATCTCTGTCTCTCTGTCTGTCTGTCTGTCTGTCTGATCCACTGGAACTGGAGATGGGCCACCATAAGGTGCTGGTAGTTGATCCCAGGTACTCTGGAAGAGGAGACAATGCTGTTAATTGTTGAGCCCTATCAGTGGCCCTACCCATCTTTAAATATTTAGAAGTATATGTGAGGCTGTGTTTATGTACATCATATGCAGACCATAAGAGGGATTTAGATTCTCCAGAATCTGACACCGTCTTCTGGAGTGTCTGAAGACAGCTACAGTGTACTTATATCTAATAAATACATAAATAAATAAATAAATAAATAAATAAACATTTTTTAAAAAGTATAAGAAATAAAGAAAGACCAGGCGTGGCCTGCCATCCTTATCTCTGTCTCTCTGTCTGTCTGTCTGTCTGATCCCCTGGAACTGGAGATGGGCCACCATAAGGTGCTGGTAGTTTATCCCAGGTTCTCTGAAAGAGGAGACAATGCTGTTAATTGTTGAGCTCTCTCAGTGGCCCCACACATCTTTAAATTATTAGAAGTATATGTGAGGCTGTGTTTATGTACATCATATGCAGTCCATAAGAGGGATTTAGATTCTCCAGAATCTGACACCCTCTTCTGGAGTGTCTGAAGACAGCTACAGTGTACTTATATCTAATAAATACATAAATAAATATATAAATAAACATTTTTTTAAAAAGGATAAGAAAGAAAGAAAGACCAGGCAGGCCTGCCATCCTTATCACTGTCTGTATGTCTGTCTGTCTGATCCCCTGGAACTGGAGATGGGCTACCATATAGTTGCTGGTAGTTGATCCCAGGTACTCTGGAAGAGGAGACAATGCTGTTAATTGTTGAGCCCTTTCAGTGGCGCCACCCATCTTTAAATATTTAGAGGTATATGTGAGGCTGTGTTTATGTACATCATATGCAGACCATAAGAGGGATTTAGATTCTCCAGAATCTGACACCCACTTCTGGAGTGTCTGAAGACAGCTACAGTGTACTTATATCTAATAAATAAACAGATAAATAAATAAATAAACATTTTTTAAAAAGTATAAGAAAGAAAGAAAAACCAGTCAGGCCTGCCATCCATATATCTGTCTGTCTGTCTGTCTGTCTATCTGATCCCCGGGAACTGGAGATGGGCCACCATATAGTGCTGGTAGTTGATCCAAGGTTCTCAGGAAGAGGAGACAATTCGGTTAATTGTTGAGCCCTTTCAGTGGCCCCACACTTCTTTAAATATTTAGAAGTTTATGTGAGGCTGTGTTTATGTACATCATATTCAGATTATAAGAGGATTTAGATTCTCCAGAATCTGACACACTCTACTGGAGTGACTGAAGACAGCTACAGTGTACTTATATATAATAAATAAATAAATAAATAAATAAATAAATAAATAAATAAATAAACATTTTTTTAAAAAGGATAAGAAAGAAAGAAAGACCAGGCAGGCCTGCCATCCTTATCACTGTCTGTATGTCTGTTTGTCTGATCCCCTGGAACTGGAGATGGGCCACCATATAGTTGTTGGTAGTTGATCCCAGGTATCTAGAAGAGGAGACAATGCTGTTAATTGTTGAGCTCTTTCAGTGGCGCCACCCATCTTTAAATATTTAGAGGTATATGTGAGGCTTAGTTTATGTACATCATATGCAGACCATAAGAGGGATTTAGATTCTCCAGAATCTGACACCCTCTTCTGGAGTGTCTGAAGACAGCTACAGTGTACTTATATCTAGTAAATAAATAGATAAATAAATAAATAAATAAATAAACATTTTTTAAAAAGTATAAGAAAGAAAGAAAGACCAGGCAGGCCTGCCATCCATATCTCTGTCTGTCTGTCTGTCTGTCTATCTGATCCCCGGGAACTGGAGACGGGCCACCATATAGTGCTGGTAGTTGATCCAAGGTTCTCTGGAAGAGGAGACAATTCGGTTAATTGTTGAGCCCTTTCAGTGGCCCCACACTTCTTTAAATATTTAGAAGTTTATGTGAGGCTGTGTTTATGTACATCATATTCAGATTATAAGAGGATTTAGATTCTCCAGAATCTGACACCCTCTACTGGAGTGACTGAAGACAGCTACAGTGTACTTATATATAATAAATAAATAAATAAATAAATAAATAAATAAATAAATAAATAAACATTTTTTAAAAAGGATAAGAAAGAAAGAAAGACCAGGCAGGCCTGCCATCCTTATCACTGTCTGTATGTCTGTCTGTCTGATCCCCTGGAACTGGAGATGGGCCACCATATAGTTGCTGGTAGTTGATCCCAGGTACTCTGGAAGAGGAGACAATGCTGTTAATTGTTGAGCCCTTTCAGTGGCGCCACCCATCTTTAAATATTTAGAGGTATATGTGAGGCTGTGTTTATGTACATCATAAGCAGACCATAAGAGGGATTTAGATTCTCCAGAATCTGACACCCTCTTCTGGAGTGTCTGAAGACAGCTACAGTGTACTTATATCTAATAAATACATAAATAAATATATAAATAAACATTATTTTAAAAAGGATAAGAAAGAAAGATAGACCAGGCAGGCCTGCCATCCTTATCACTGTCTGTATGTCTGTCTGTCTGATCCCCTGGAACTGGAGATGGGCCACCATATAGTTGCTGGTAGTTGATCCCAGGTACTCTGGAAGAGGAGACAACGCTGTTAATTGTTGAGCCCTTTCAGTGGCGCCACCCATCTTTAAATATTTAGAGGTATATGTGAGGCTGTGTTTATGTACATCATATGCAGACCATAAGAGGGATTTAGATTCTCCAGAATCTGACACCCTCTTCTGGAGTGTCTGAAGACAGCTACAGTGTACTTATATCTAATAAATAAATAGATAAATAAATAAATAAATAAATAAACATTTTTTAAAAAGTATAAGAAAGAAAGAAAGACCAGGCAGGCCTGCCATCCATATCTCTGTCTGTCTGTCTGTCTGTCTATCTGATCCCCGGGAACTGGAGATGGGCCACCATATAGTTGCTGGTAGTTGATCCAAGGTTCTCTGGAAGAGGAGACAATGCTCTTAATTGTTGAGCCCTATCAGTGGCCCTACCCATCTTTAAATTTTTAGAAGTATATGTGAGTCTGTGTTTATGTACATCATATGCAGACCATAAGAGGGATTTAGATACTCCAGAATCTGACACCCTCTTCTGGAGTGTCTGAAGACAGCTACAGTGTACTTATATAATAAATAAATAAATAAATAAATAAATAAATAAATAAACATTATTTAAACCGGATAAGAAAAAAAGAAAGACCAGGCAGGCCTACCATCCCTATCTCTGTCTGTCTGTCTATCAGTCGTTCTGATCCCCTGGAACTGGAGATGGGCCACCATATAGGTGCTGGTAGTTGATCCCAGGTTCTCTGGAAGAGGAGACAATGCTGTTAATTGTTGAGCGATTTCAGTGGCCCCACCCATCGTTAAATTTTTAGTAGTATATGTGAGGCTGTGTTTATGTACATCATATGCAGACCATAAGAGGGATTTAGATTCTCCAGAATCTGACACCCTCTTCTGGAGTGTCAGAAGACAGCTACAGTGTACTTATATCTAATAAATACATGAATAAATAAACATTTTTTAAAAAGGATAATAAAGAAAGAAAGACCAGGCAGGCCTGCCATCCTAATCTCTGTCAGTCTGTCTGTCTGTCAGACTGTCTGATACCTTGGAACTGCAGATGGGCCACCATATAGTTGCTGTTAGTTGATCCCAGCTTCTCTGGAAGAGGAGACAATGCTATTAATTGTTGAGCCCTTTCAGTGGCTCCACCTATCTTTAAATTTTTAGAAGTATATGTTAGGCTGTGTTTATGTACATCATATGCAGACCATAAGAGGGATTTAGTTTCTCCAGAATCTGACACCCTCTTCTGGAGTGTCTGAAGACAACTACAGTGTACTTATATCTAATAAATACATATATAAATAAATAAATAAATAAATAAATAAATAAATAAATAAACATTATTTTAAAAGGATAAGAAAGAAAGAAAGACCAGGCAGGCCTGCCATACTTATCTCAGTCTGTCTGTCTGTCTGTCTGATCCCCTGGAACTGGAGATGGGCCACCTTGTAGGTGCTGGTAGTTGATCCCAGGTTCTCTGGAAGAGGAGACAATGCTGTTAATTGTTGAGCCCTTTAAGTGGCCCCACCCATTTTTAATTTTTACAAGTATATGTGAGGCTTTGTTTATGTACATCATATTCAGACCATAAGAGGGATTTAGATTCTCCAGAATCTGACACCATCTTCTGGAGTGTCTGAAGACGGCTACAGTGTACTTATATCTAATAAATACATAAGTAAATAAATAAATAAAAGAATAAATAAACATTTTTTAAAAAGTATAAGAAATAAAGAAAGACCAGACAGGCCTGCCATCCATATCTCTGTCTCTCTGTGTGTCTGTCTGTCTGATCCACTGGAACTGGAGATGGGCCACCATAAGGTGCTGGTAATTTATCCCAGGTTCTTTGAAAGAGGAGACAAAGCTGTTAATTGTTGAGCCCTCTCAGTGGCCCCACACATCTTTAAATTTTTAGAAGTATATGTGAGGCTGTGTTTATGTACATCATATGCAGACCATAAAAGGAATTTAGATTCTCCAGAATCTGACACCCTCTTCTGGAGTGTCTGAAGACAGCTACAGTGTACTTATATCTAATAAATAAATAAATAAATATATATATAAACATTTTTTTAAAAAGGATAAGAAAGAAAGAAAGACCAGGCAGGCCTGCCATCCTTATCACTGTCTGTATGTCTGTCTGTCTGATCCCCTGGAACTGGAAATGGGCCACCATATAGTTGCTGGTAGTTGATCCCAGGTACTCTGGAAGAGGAGACAATGCTGTTAATTGTTGAGCTTTTAGAGTGGCCCCACCCTTCTTTAAATTTTTAGAAATATATGTGAGGCTGTGTTTATGTACATCATATGCAGACCATAAGAGGGATTTAGATTCTCCAGAATCTGACACCCTCTTCTGGAGTGTCTGAACAGCTACAGTGTACTTATATCTAATAATAAATAAATAAATAAATAAATAAATAAATAAATAAATAAATAAACAAACATTTTTTTAAAAAAAGGATAAGAAAGAAAGAAAGACCAGGCAGGCCTGCCATCCTTATCACTGCCTGTCTGTCTGTCTGTCTGATCCCCTGGAACTGGAGATGGGCCACCTTTTAGGTGCTGGTAGTTGATCCCAGGTTCTCTGGAAGAGGAGACAATGCTGTTAATTGTTGAGTCCTTTCAGTGGCCCCACCTATTTATAATTTTTAGAAATATATGTGAGGCTGTATTTATGTACATCATATTCAGACCATAAGAGGGATTTAGATTCTCTAGAATCTGACACCCTCTTCTGGAGTGTCTGAAGACGGCTACAGTGTACTTATTTCTAATAAATACATAAATAAATAAATAAATAAATAAATAAATAAATAAATAAATAAATAAATAAATAAAAAACAGTTTTTAAAATGTATAAGAAATAAAGAAAGACCAGGCAGGCATGCCATCCTCATCTCTGTCTCTCTGTCTGTCTGTCTGTCTGTCTGATCCACTGGAACTGGGGATGGGCCACCTTTTAGGTGCTGGTAGTTTATCCCAGGTTCTCTGAAAGAGGAGACAATGCTGTTAATTGTTGAGTCCTTTCAGTGGCCCCACCTATTTATAATTTTTAGAAGTATATGTGAGGCTGTGTTTCTGTACATCATATTCAGACCATAAGAGGGATTTAGATTCTCTAGAATCTGACACCCTCTTATGGAGTGTCTGAAGACGGCTACAGTGTACTTATATCTAATAAATAAATAAATAAATAAATAAATAAATAAATAAATAAATAAACATATTTTAAAAAGTATAAGAAATAAAGAAAGACCAGGCAGGCCTGCCATCCTTATCTCTGTCTTTCTGTCTGTCTGTCTGTCTGTCTGATCCCCTGGAACTGGAGATGGGCCACCATAAGGTGCTGGTAGTTTATCCCAGGTTCTCTGAAAGAGGAGACAATGCTGTTAATTGTTGAGCCCTCTCAGTGGCCCCACACATCTTTAAATTTTTAGAAGTATATGCGAGGCTGTGTTTATGTACATCATATGCAGACCATAAGAGGGATTTAGATTCTCCAGAATATGACACCCTCTTCTGGAGTGTCTGAAAGCAGCTACAGTGTACATATATCTAATAATACATAAATAAATATATAAATAAACATTTTTTTTAAAAGGATAAGACAGAAAGAAAGACCAGGCAGGCCTGCCATCCTTATCACTGTCTGTATGTCTGTCTGTCTGATCCCCTGGAACTGGAGATGGGCCACCATATAGTTGCTGGTAGTTGATTCCAGGTACTCTGGAAGAGGAGACAATGCTGTTAATTGTTGAGCTTTTAGAGTGGCCCCACCCTTCTTTAAATTTTTAGAAGTATATGTGAGGCTGTGTTTATGTACATCATATGCAGACCATAAGAGGGATTTAGATTCTCCAGAATCTGACACCCTCTTCTGGAGTGTCTGAACAGCTACAGTGTACTTATATCTAATAATAAATAAATAAATAAATAAATAAATAAATAAATAAATAAACATTTTTTTTAAAAAAAGGATAAGAAACAAAGAAAGACCAGACAGGCCTGCCATCCTTATCACTGTCTGTCTGTCTGTCTGTCTGATCCCCTGGAACTGGAGATGGGCCACCTTTTAGGTGCTGGTAGTTGATCCCAGGTTCTCTGGAAGAGGAGACAATGCTGTTAATTGTTGAGTCCTTTCAGTGGCCCCACCTATTTATAATTTTTAGAAGTATATGTGAGGCTGTGTTTATGTACATCATATTCAGACCATAAGAGGGATTTAGATTCTCTAGAATCTGACACCCTCTTCTGGAGTGTCTGAAGACGGCTACAGTGTACTTATATCTAATAAATACATAAATTAATTAATTAATTAATTAATTAATTAACATTTTTTAAAAAGTATAAGAAATAAAGAAAGACCAGGCAGGCCTGCCATTCTTATCTCTGTCTCTCTGTCTGTCTGTCTGTCTGTCTGATCCACTGGAACTGGAGATGGGCCACCATAATGTGCTGGTAGTTTATCCCAGGTTCTCTGAAAGAGGAGACAATGCTGTTAATTGTTGAGCCCTCTCAGTGGCCCCACACATCTTTAAAATTTTAGAAGTCTATGTGAGGCTGTGTTTATGTACATCATATGCAGACCATAAGAGGGATTTAGATTCTCCAGAATCTGACACCCTCTTCTGGAGTGTCTGAAGACAGCTACAGTGTACTTATATCTAATAAATACATAAATAAATATATAAATAAACATTTTTTTGAAAAGGATAAGAAAGAAAGAATGACCAGGCAGGCCTGCCATCCTTATCACTGTCTGTATGTCTGTCTGTCTGATACCCTGGAACTGGAGATGGGCCACCTTATAGTTGCTGGTAGTTGATCCCAGGTACTCTGGAAGAGGAGACAATGCTGTTAATTGTTGAGCTTTTAGAGTGGCCCCACCCTTCTTTAAATTTTTAGAAGTATATGTGAGGCTGTGTTTATGTACATCATATGCAGACCATAAGAGTGATTTAGATTCTCCAGAATCTGACACCCTCTTCTGGAGTGTCTGAACAGCTACAGTGTACTTATATCTAATAATAAATAAATAAATAAATAAATAAATAAATAAATAAACATTTTTTTAAAAAAAGGATGAGAAAGAAAGAAAGACCAGGCAGGCCTGCCATCCTTATCACTGTCTTCTGTCTGTCTGTCTGATCCCCTGGAACTGGAGATGGGCCACCTTTTAGGTGCTGGTAGTTGTTCCCAGGTTCTCTGGAAGAGGAGACAATGCTGTTAATTGTTGAGTCCTTTCAGTGGCCCCACCTATTTTTAATTTTTAGAAGTATATGTGAGGCTGTGTTTATGTACATCATATTCAGACCATAAGAGGGATTTAGATTCTCCAGAATCTGACACCCTCTTCTGGAGTGTCTGAAGACGGCTACAGTGTACTTATATCTAATAATAAATGAATAAATAAATAAATAAATAAATAAATAAACATTTTTTAAAAAGTATAAGAAATAAAGACCAGGCAGACCTGCCATCCTTATCTCTGTCTCTCTGTCTGTCTGTCTGTCTGTCTGATCCACTGGAACTGGAGATGGGCCACCATAAGGTGCTGGTAGTTTATCCCAGGTTCTCTGAAAGAGGAGACAATGCTGTTAATTGTTGAGCCCTCTCAGTGGCCCCACACATCTTTAATTTTTAGAAGTATATGTGAGGCTGTGTTTATGTACATCATATGCAGACCATAAGAGGGATTTAGATTCTCCAGAATCTGACACCCTCTTCTGGAGTGTCTGAAGACAGCTACAGTGTACTTATATCTAATAAATACATAAACAAATATATAAATAAACATTTTTTTAAAAGGATAAGAAAGAAAGAAAGACCAGGCAGGCCTGCCATCCTTATCACTGTCTGTATGTCTGTCTGTCTGATCCTCTGGAACTGGAGATGGGCCACCATATAGTTGCTGGTAGTTGATCCCAGGTACTCTGGAAGAGGAGACAATGCTGTTAATTGTTGAGCTTTTAGAGTGGCCCCACCCTTCTTTAAATTTTTAGAAGTATATGTGAGGCTGTGTTTATGTACATCATATGCAGACCATAAGAGGGATTTAGATTCTCCAGAATCTGACACCCTCTTCTGGAGTGTCTGAAAGCAGCTACAGTGTACATATATCTAATAAATACATAAATAAATATATAAATAAACATTTTTTTAAAAAGGATAAGAAAGAAAGAAAGACCAGGCAGGACTGCCATCCTTATCACTGTCTGTATGTCTGTCTGTCTGATCCCCTGGAACTGGAGATGGGCCACCATATAGTTGCTGGTAGTTGATCCCAGGTACTCTGGAAGAGGATACAATGCTGTTAATTGTTGAGCTTTTAGAGTGGTCCCACCCTTCTTCAAATTTTTAGAAATATATGTGAGGCTGTGTTTATGTACATCATATGCAGACCATAAGAGGCATTTAGATTCTCAAGAATATGACACCCTCTTCTGGAGTGTCTGAAGACAGCTACAGTGTACTTATATCTAATAAATATATATATAAATAAATAAACATTTTTAAAATGTATAAGAAAGAAAGAAAAACCAGGCAGGCCTGCAATCCTTGTCTGTCTGTCTGTATGTATGTCTGTCTGATCGCCTGGAACTGGAGATGGGCCACAATATAGTTGCTGGTAGTTGATCCCAGGTCCTCTGGAAGAGGAGACAATGCTGTTAATTGTTGAGCCCTTTCAGTGGCCCCAACCATCTTTAAATTTTTAGAAGTATATGTGAGGCTGTGTTTATGTACATCATATGCAGACCATAAGAGGGATATAGATTCTCCAGAATCTGACACCCTTTTCTGGAGAGTCTGAAGACAGCTACAGTGTACTTATATCTAATAAATAAATAAATTAATTAATTAATTGATTAATTAATAAACATTTTTTAAAAAGATAAGAAAGAAAGATAAATCAGGCAGGCCTGCCATCCTTATCTCTGTCTGTCTGTCTGTCTCTCTGATGCCCTGCAACTTGAGATGGGCCACCACATAGTTGCTGGTAGTTGATCCCACGTTCTCTGGAAGAGGAGACAATGGTGTTAATTGTTGAGCCCTTTCAGTGGGCCCACCCATCTTTAAATTTTTAGAAGTATATGTGAGGCTGTGTTTATGTACATCATATGCAGACCATAAGAGGGATTTAGATTCTCCAGAAGATGACACCCTCTTCTAGAGTGTCTGAAGACAGCTACAGTGTACTTATATCTAATAAATACATAAATAAATAAATGAATAAATAAATAAACATTTTTTTAAAAGTATAAGAAAGAAAGAAAGACCAGGCAGGCCTCCATCCTTACCTCTGTCAGTCTGTCTGTCTGTCTGTCTGATTCCTTGGAACTTGAGATGGGCCACCATATTGTTGCTGTTAGTTGATCCCAGGTTCTCTGGAAGAAGAGACAATGCTGTTAATTGTTGAGCCCTTTCAGTGGGCCCACCCATCTTAAATTTTTAGAAGTGTATGTGAATCTGTGTTTATGTCCATCATATGCAGACCATAAGAGGGATTTATATTCTCCAGAATCTGACACCCTCTTCTGGAGTGTCTGAAGACAGCTACGGTGTACTTATATCTAATAAATACATAAATAAATAAATAAACATTTTTTAAAAAGGATAAGAAAGAAAGAAAAGCCAGGGAGGCCTGCCACCCTTGTCTGTCTGTCTCTTTGTCTGCCTGATCCCCTGGAACGGGAGATGGGCCACCATATAGTTGCTCGTAGTTGATCCCAGGTTCTCTGGAAGAGGAGTCAGTGCTGTTAATTGTTGAGCCCTTTCAGTGGCCCCACCCATCTTTAAATTTTTAGAAGTATATGTGAGGCTGTGTTTATGTACATCATATGCAGACCACAAGAGGGATTTAGATTCTCCAGAATCTGACACCCTCTTCTGGAGTGTCTGAAAGCAGCTACAGTGTACTTATATCTAATAAATACATACTTAAATTAATAAACATTTTTTAAAAGGATAAGAAAGAAGGAAAGACAAGGTAGGCCTGCCATCCTTAACTCTATCTGTCTGTTTGTCTGTCTGTCTGTCTGAACCCCTGTAACTGGAGATGGGCCAACATATAGTTGCTGGTACTTGATCCCAGGTTCTCTATAAGAGGAGACAATGCTGTTAATTGTTGATCCCTTTCATTGGACCAACACATCTTTAAATTTTTAGATGTAAATGTGAGGCTGTGTGTATGTACATCATATGCAGACCATAAGAGGGATATAGATTCTCCAGAATCTGACACCCTCTTCTGGAGTGTCTGAAGACAGCTACAGTGTAAGTATATCTAATAAATACATAAATAAATAAATGAATAAATAAATAAACAAACATTTTTTAAAAGGGATAAGAAAGAAAGAAAAACCAGGCAGGCCTGCCATCCTTGTCTGTCTTTCTCTCTGTCTGTCTGTCTTGCCTAGCCCCTTGAGTAGCCTAGCCTAGTCCCTTGCCTTGACTAGCCCAGCCCCTTGCCTAGCCTAGCCTAGCCCAGCCCTGCCTTGCCTAGCCCTGCCTATCCCTGTCTTTAACCAGGCTGGCCTCGAACTCAGAAACTGACTGCCTCCGCCTCCAGAGTGCTCTCATTAAGAGCTCGAGCCACCACTGACTGTTGGGTTTTCTAAGTCTTACATAGGTATGGTCTGTTTCTCAGCTGTGAAACCCTAATTAACACATGTAGTCTGTCCTAGGTCAGCCATAGCTACAGACTGAGGCCTTTGCTAAAACAAAACAAAAGAAAACAAAAAATAGAAATAATAAAATAAATAAATTAAGCAACCACATGATATCTTTTCTTTCTTTCAATGATACTCAGAGCTTGAAGCAGTTCACCCATGAGACCTCAGCTCCGGACATTGAGGCTCTTTCCCTAACAAGTATTATGGCTGAACCTGAGGGGTTCTACTGCTGATTTGTGTCCCCCACTTTAAAAAAATAGTTGTTTTCAAAGGCTGCAGGTTCTTAGCCCTGTTCCTTGTTACAGTTGAGTCACAGCCCTGAAAGTTCAGTGGTAGTTAAAGGCACTGAGAAGGGCTTCCTATAGACATCAAAGACCAAGTCTTTGTTTTTAAAAAGTTAATCTGGATTCCCCCACCCCCTGGCATCCTTAGAATTCCTAGAAAGGAAGGCAGGGACCTGGGCAGAAGGGTGCAAGGCTACTGGTGTTTGTAAGTGGTAACAGAAAGCTTTCTCTTGTTGGTACCCTACCCCAAGTTACACTGTCACTTCTTTTTCCTAGTTGTTGTTTTGTCGGTTTGTATTCTCAACATAGACCCTTTTCCTTCCTAACCTTGGCTGTCCTGAACCTTACTGTCCTTGAACTCAGTGATTTGCCTGTCTTGCTGGGATGAAACTGTGAGCTACCATCCAGAAGGAAGCACCCTGCTGAGGTTAGATTGGGGTCTCTTCCATTTTCCTCTATGAACATGCATATGGCAGGCCTGTTCTTTCTTTTTTACTTTTCCTTTTTTTTTTTAAGATTTATTTATTTATTATATTTAAGTATGCTGTAGCTATCTTCAGACAGTCCAGAAGAGGGTGTCAGATTCTGAAGAATCTAAATCATTCTTATTGTCTGCATATGATGTATATAAACACAGCCTCACATATACTCAAAAAAAAAAAAAAAAGAAAAAGAAAGATGTGGCTACAGAGAGGGCTCAACAATTAAGAGCATTGTCTCCTCTTCCAGAGAACCTGGGCTCAATTACCAGTATTATATATGGTGGCCCATCTCCAGTTCCAGGGGATCTAATACTCTGTTCTGGAGTCTGTGGGCACAGCATACACATGCAAAACATTCTTACACAATCATTGAGAGAGGAGAGAGAGGGGTTGAGAGAGAGGGGAGGTAATCATACCTCCTGACAAGTTTGAAGACCTGAGCTTCATCACTCACACAAATAAATAAATGCAAAATATTTTTTTATAAATAAACTCTGCCATTGCCCTTTAAAAATTCCTAGAAAACAAGTTTTATAAGCAACAGTTATATTTACTATATCTAAAGGACAGTCATGAGCATATTCAATAAATAGAAAAAGGCCTGTTAGTCTTAGAAATGGAAAAGACAAACCAAGGAAGGTTTGCAATTACATAATGAGGCAGCTCAGCCCAGCTCTAAGGTTGGAAATAAGACTCGAGAATAGGATACACCTGAAGACAGCCAGCCATTGTTTTTTGTTTTGGAGGCTGAAAGGATACACCTGAAGACAGCCAATGCTGTGTGATGGTGATCTGGTATTTTTTTTTTTAATTTTTAAAAACTTTAACACTTTTTATAAAACTTTTATAAAAACTTTTTCTTTCTTTCTTTTCTTCTTTCCTTTCTTTCTTTCCTTCTTTCCTTTCTTCCTTTCCTCACCCTAGCCCCTACCCTAGCCCTGTCTTTCACCAGGGTGGCCTCGAACTCAGAAACTGACTGCCTCTGCCTACAGAGTGCTCTCATTAAGAGCTTGAGCCACCACTGAATGTAGGGTTTTCTAAGCCTTACCTTGCTCTTGGTGTCTGTTCTCAGCTGTGAAACCCTAATTAACACAAGTAGGCAGTCCTGGGTCAGCCAGAGCTACAGACAGAGGACTTCTCTAAAAACAAATAAAACAAAACAAAACAACAAATAGAAATAATAAAATACATAAATTAAGCAACCACAGCATAGCTTTTCTCTATCTAGGTGGTACTCAGAAATTCCAGCAGTTGGCCTGTGACACCTCAGCTCAGTATATGTGAGGCTGTGTTTATGTACATCATATGCAGACCATAAGAGGGATTTACATTCTCCAGAATCTGACACCCTCCTCTGGAGTGTCTAAAGAAAGCTACAGTGTACTTATATCTAAGAAATACATAAATAAATAAATAAATAAATAAATAAATATTTTTTAAAAAGGATAAGAAAGAAAGAAAGACCAGGCAGGCCTGCCATCTTTATCTCTGCCTGTCTGTCTGTTTGTCTGATCCCCTGGAACTGGAGATGGGCCACCTTGTAGGTGCTGGTAGTTGATCCGAGGTTCTCTGGAAGAGGAGACAATGCTGTTAATTGTTGAGCCCTTTCAGTGGCCCCACCCATTTTTAATTTTTAGAAGTATATGTGAGGCTGTGTTTATGTACATCATATTCAGACCATAAGAGGGATTTAGATTCTCCAGAATCTGACACCATCTTCTGGAGTGTCTGAAGACGGCTACAGTGTACTTATATCTAATAAATAAATAAATAAACAAATAAATAAACATTTTTTAAAAAGTATAAGAAATAAAGAAAGACCAGTCAGGCCTGCCATCCTTATCTCTGTCTCTCTGTCTGTCTGTCTGTCTGATCCCTTGGAACTGGAGATGGGCCACCATAAGGTGCTGGTAGTTTATCCCAGGTTCCCAGAAAGAGGAGACAATGCTGTTAATTCTTGAGCCCTCTCAGTGGCCCCACACATCTTTAAATTTTTAGAAGTATATGTGAGGCTGTGTTTATGTACATCATATGCAGTCCATAAGAGGGATTTAGATTCTCCAGAATCTGACACCCTCTTCTGGAGTGTCTGAAGACAGCTACAGTGTACTTATATCTAATAAATACATAAATATATATATAAATAAACATTTTTTTAAAAAGGATAAGAAAGAAAGAAAGACCAGGCAGGCCTGCCATCCTTATAACTGTCTGTATGTCTGTCTGTCTGATCCCCTGGAACTGGAGATGGGCCACCATATAGTTGCTGGTAGTTGATCCCATGTACTCAGGAAGAGGAGACAATGCTGTTAATTGTTGAGCCCTTTCAATGGCCCCACACTTCTTTAAATATTTAGAAGTATAAGTGAGGCTGTGTTTATGTACATCATATTCAGATTATAAGAGGATTTAGATTCTCCAGAATCTGACACCCTCTACTGGAGTGACTGAAGACAGATACAGTGTACTTATATATAATAAATACATAAGAAATAAATAAATAAATAAACATTTTTTAAAAAGAATAAGATAGAAAGTAAGACCAGGCAGGCCTGCCATCCTTATCTCTGTCTGTCTGTCTGTCTGTCTGTCTGATCCCCTGGAACTGGAGATGGGCTACCATAAAGTTGCTGGTAGTTGATCCCAGGTTCTCTGAAAGAGGAGACAATGCTGTTAATTGTTGAGCCCTATCAGTGGCCCTACCCATCTTTAAATATTTAGAAGTATATGGGAGGCTGTGTTTATGTACATCATATGCAGACCATAAGAGGGATTTAGATTCTCCAGAATCTGACACCCTCTTCTGGAGTGTCTGAAGACAGCTACAGTGTACTTATATCTAATAAATACATAAATAAATAAATAAATAAATAAACATTTTTAAAAAGGATAAGAAAGAAAATAAGACCAGGCAGGCCTGCCATCCTTATCTCTGTCTGTCTGTCTGTCTGTCTGTCTGATCCCCTGGAACTGGAGATGGGCCACCATATAGTTGCTGGTAGTTGATCCCAGGTTCTCTGGAAGAGGAGACAATGCTGTTAATTGTTGAGCCCTTTCAGTGGCCCCACCCATTTTTAATTTTTAGAAGTATATGTGATGCTGTGTTTATGTACATTATATTCAGACCATAAGAGGGATTTAGATACTATAGAATCTGTCACCCTCTTCTGGAGTGTCTGAAGACAGCTACAGTGTACTTATATCTAATACATAAATAAATAAATAAATAAATAAATAAACATTTTTTAAAAAGTATAAGAAATAAAGAAAGACCAGGCAGGCCTGCCATCCTTATCTCTGTCTCTCTGTCTGTCTGTCTGTCTGATCCACTGGAACTGGAGATGGGCCACCATAAGGTGCTGGTAGTTTATCCCAGGTTCTCTGAAAGAGGAGACAATGCTGTTAATTGTTGAGCCCTCTCAGTGGCCCCACACATCTTTAAATTTTTAGAAGTATATGTGAGGCTGTGTTTATGTACATCATATGCAGACCATAAGAGGGATTTAGATTCTCCAGAATCTGACACCCTCTTCTGGAGTGTCTGAAGACAGCTACAGTGTACTTATATCTAATAAATACATAAATAAATATATAAATAAACATTTTTTTAAAAGGATAAGAAAGAAAGAAAGACCAGGCAGGCCTGCCATTTTTATCACTGTCTGTATGTCTGTCTGTCTGATCCCCTGCAACTGGAGATGGGCCACCATATAGTTGCTGGTAGTTGATCCCAGGTACTCTGGAAGAGGAGACAATGCTGTTAATTGTTGAGCTTTTAGAGTGGCCACACCCTTCTTTAAATTTTTAGAAGTATATGTGAGGCTGTGTGGGGCCACTGAAAGTCACATAGAGAGACAGAGAGAGACAGAGAGAGACAGAGAGAGACAAAGAAAGACAGAGAGAGACATAGAGAGACAGAGAGATACATTGAGAGAGACAGAGAGACAGAGAGAGACACAGAGAGAGACACAGAGAGACACAGAGAGAGACACACAGAGAGACAGAGACAGACAGAGAGAGACAGAGAGAGACAGAGAGAGACAGAGATAGAGACAGAGAGAGACAAAGAGAGACAGAGAGACAGAGAGAGAGACAGAGAGAGACAGAGAAAGACAGAGTGAGACAGAGAGAGACACAGAGAGAGACAGAGATACACAGAGTGAGAAAGAGATAGAGACAGAGAGAGACAGAGAGAGAGACAGAGAGAGAGACAGAGAGAGACAGAGAGAGACAGAGTGAGACAGAAAGAGACACAGAGAGAGACAGAGAGAGACAAAGAAAAACACAGAGAGACAGAGAGAGACAGAGAGAGACAGAGAGAGACAGAGAGAGAGACAGAGAGAGACAGAGACACACAGAGAGAGACACAGAGAGAGACAGAGAGAGAGACACAGAGAGACAGAGACAGACAGAGAGAGACAGAGAGAGACAGAGATAGAGACAGAGAGAGACAGAGAGAGATAGAGAGAGACACAAAGAGACAGAGAGAGACAGAGAGAGACAAAGAAAGACACAGAGAGAGACAGAGAGAGACAGAGAGATACAGAGAGAGAGACAGAGAGAGACAGAAAGATACAGAAGGACAGAGAGAGACAGAGAGAGACAGAGAGACAGAGATAGAGACAGAGAAAGACAGAGAGAGACACAGAGAGAGACTGAGGGAGACACAGAGAGAGACAGAGAGAGACATAGAAGAGACAAAGAAAGACACAAGAGAGACAGAGAGAGTCAGACATAGAGACAAAGAAAGACAGAGGGAGACACTGAGAGAGAGAGACAGAGAGATACAGACAGAGAGACAGAGAAAGACAGAGAGAGACAGAGAAAGACAGAGAGAGACAGAGAGTGAGACAGAGAGAGACAGAGAGAGACAAAGAAAGACACAGAGAGAGACAGAGCGAGACAGAGATAGAGACAGAGAAAGAAAGAGAGAGACACAGAGAGAGAGACAGAGAGAGACAGAGAGATACAGAGAGAGAGACAGAGAGAGACAGAGAGAGACAGAGAGAAAGAGAGAGACAGAGAGAGTCAGAGAGAGACAGAGATAGAGACAGAGACAGAGACAGAGTGAGAAAGACAGAGAGAGACAGAGATAGAGAGAGAGACAGAGAGAGACACAGAGAGAGACAGAGAGAGACAGAGAGAGACAAAGAAAGACAGAGAGAGACATAGAGAGACAGAGAGATACATTGAGAAGACAGAGAGACACAGAGAGACACACAGAGAGACACACAGAGAGACACAGAGAGACACAGAGAGAGACAGAGAGAGACACAGAGAGACACAGAGAGAGACACAGAGAGACACAGAGAGACACAGAGAGAGACAGAGAGAGAGACAGAGAGAGACAGAGAGAGACAGATACAGACAGAGACAGACAGAGAGAGACAGAGATAGAGACAGAGAGAGACAGAGAGAGACAGAGAGAGACAGAGAGAGACAGAGAGAGTCAGAGAGAGACAATGAAAGACACAGAGAGAGACAGAGAGAGACAGAGAGATACAGAGAGAGAGACAGAGAGAGACATAAAGAGTCAGAAGGACAGAGAGAGACAGAGAGAGACAGAGATAGAGACAGAGAAAGACAGAGAGAGACAGAGAAAGACAGAGAGAGACAGAGAGTGAGACAGAGAGAGACAGAGAGAGACAAAGAAAGACACAGAGAGAGACAGAGCGAGACAGAGATAGAGACAGAGAAAGAAAGAGAGAGACACAGAGAGAGAGACAGAGAGAGACAGAGAGATACAGAGAGAGAGACAGAGAGAGACAGAGAGAGACAGAGAGAAAGAGAGAGACAGAGAGAGTCAGAGAGAGACAGAGATAGAGACAGAGAGAGACAGAGACAGAGTGAGAAAGACAGAGAGAGACGGAGATAGAAAGAGAGACAGAGAGAGACACAGAGAGAGACAGAGAGAGACAGAGAGAGACAAAGAAAGACAGAGAGAGCCATAGAGAGACAGAGAGATACATTGAGAAGACAGAGAGACACAGAGAGACACACAGAGAGACACACAGAGAGACAAAGACAGACAGAGAGAGACAGAGAGAGACCGAGAGAGACAGAGATAGAGACAGAGAGAGACAGAGAGAGACAGAGAGACAGAGAGAGAGACAGAGACAGAGAGAGACAGAGTGAGACAGAGAGAGACACAGAGTGAGACAGAGATACACAGAGTGAGAAAGAGAGAGAGACATAGAGAGAGACAGAGAGACAGAGAGAGAGACAGAGAGAGAGACAGAGAGAGACAGAGAGAGACAGAGTGAGACAGAGAGAGAAACAGAGAGAGACAGAGAGAGACAAAGAAAAACACAGAGAGACAGAGAGAGACAGAGAGAGACAGAGAGAGAGACAGAGAGAGACAAAGAAAAACACAGAGAGACAGAGAGAGAGACAGAGAGAGAGACACAGGGAGACAGAGACAGACAGAGAGAGACAGAGAGAGACAGAGAGAGACAGAGATAGAGACAGAGAGAGACAGAGAGAGAGACACAGAGAGACAGAGAGAGACAGAGAGAGACAAACAAAGACACAGAGAGACAGAGATAGACAGAGAGAAACAGAGAGAGAGACAGAGAAGACAGAAAGATACAGAAGGACAGAGAGAGATAGAGAGAGACAGAGAGACAGAGATAGAGACAGAGAGAGACAGAGAGTGAGACAGAGAGAGACAGAGACAGAGTGAGACAGAGAGAGACAGAGAGAGAGAGACAGAGACAGAGACAGTGAGAGAGACAGAGAGAGACAGAGTGAGACACAGAGAGAGAGAGAGACAGAGAGAGACAAAGAAAGACACAGAGAGAGACATACAGAGACAGAGAGATACATTAAGAGAGACATAGAGAGACAGAGAGACAGAGATAGAGACAGAGAGAGACAGAGAGACAGAGAGATAGACAGAGAGAGACAGAGAGAGACAATGAAAGACATAGAGAGAGACAGAGAGACACAGAGAGACACAGAGAGAGAGACAGAGAGAGACAGAAAGAGTCAGAAGGACAGAGAGAGACAGAGAGAGATAGAGATAGAGACAGAGAAAGACAGAGAGAGACACAGAGACAGAGACAGAGAGAGAGACAGAGAGAGACAGAGTGAGACACAGAAAGAGAGAGACAGAGAGAGACAAAGAAAGACACAGAGAGAGACATAGAGAGACAGAGAGATACATTGAGAGAGACATAGAGAGACAGAGAGAGACAGAGATAGAGACAGAGAGAGACAGAGAGAGACACAGAGAGACACAGAGAGAGACAGAGATAGACATAGACAGACAGAGACAGACAGAGAGAGACAGAGAGAGACAGAGATAGAGACAGAGAGAGACAGAGAGTGAGACAGAGAGAGACAGAGAGAGAGACACCGAAAGACAGAGAGAGACAGAGAGAGACAATGAAAGACACAGAGAGAGACTAAGAGAGACAGAGAGAGACAGAGAGAGACAGAGAGAGACAGAGAGATACATTGAGAGAGACATAGAGAGACAGAGAGAGAGACAGAGATAGACAGAGATAGAGACAGAGAGAGACAGAGAGAGACACAGAGAGACACAGAGAGAGACAGAGATAGACATAGACAGACAGAGACAGACAGAGAGAGGCAGAGAGAGACAGAGATAGAGACAGAGAGAGACAGAGAGTGAGACAGAGAGAGACAGAGAGAGAGACACCGAAAGACAGAGAGAGACAGAGAGAGACAATGAAAGACACAGAGAGAGACTAAGAGAGACAGAGAGAGACAGAGAGAGACAGAGAGAGACAGAGAGAGACAAAAAAAGACACAGAGAGAGACAGAGAGAGACAGAGAGAAAGAGAGAGACAGAGAGAGTCAGAGAGAGACAGAGATAGAGACAGAGAGAGACAGAGAGAGGGACAGAGAGAGACAGAGACAGAGTGAGAAATACAGAAAGAGACAGAGTTAGAGAGAGAGACAGAGAGAGACAGAGAGAGAGACAGAGACAGAGACAGAGAGAGAGACAGAGAGAGACAGAGTGAGACACAGAAAGAGAGAGACAGAGAGAGACAAAGAAAGACACAGAGAGAGACATAGAGAGACAGAGAGATACATTGAGAGAGACATAGAGAGACAGAGAGAGACAGAGATAGACACAGAGAGACACAGAGAGAGACAGAGATAGACATAGACAGACAGAGACAGACAGAGAGAGACAGAGAGAGACAGAGATAGAGACAGAGAGAGACAGAGAGTGAGACAGAGAGAGACAGAGAGAGAGACACCGAAAGACAGAGAGAGACAGAGAGAGACAATGAAAGACACAGAGAGAGACTAAGAGAGACAGAGAGAGACAGAGAGAGACAGAGAGAGACAGAGAGATACATTGAGAGAGACATAGAGAGACAGAGAGAGACAGAGATAGAGACAGAGAGAGACAGAGAGAGACACAGAGAGACACAGAGAGAGACAGAGATAGACATAGACAGACAGAGACAGACAGAGAGAGACAGAGAGAGACAGAGATAGAGACAGAGAGAGACAGAGAGTGAGACAGAGAGAGACAGAGAGAGAGATACCGAAAGACAGAGAGAGACAGAGAGAGACAATGAAAGACACAGAGAGAGACTAAGAGAGACAGAGAGAGACAGAGAGAGAAAGAGAGAGACAGAGAGAGACAAAAAAAGACACAGAGAGAGACAGAGAGCGATATAGATAGAGAAAAAGAAAGACAGAGACACAGAGAGAGAGACAGAGAGAGACAGAGAGAGACAGAGAGATACAGAGAGAGAGACAAAGAGAGACAGAGAGAGAGACAGAGTGAGACAGAGAGAGAGAGAGAGACTGAGAGAGACAAAGAAAGACACAGAGAGAGACATAGAGAGACAGAGAGATACATTGAGAGAGACAGAGAGAGACAGAGATAGACAGAGAGAGACAGAGAGAGACACAGAGAGAGACAGAGAGACACAGAGAGACACAGAGAGACACAGAGAGAGACAGAGAGAGACACAGAGAGACACAGAGAGAGACACAGAGAGACACAGAGAGACACAGAGAGATACAGAGAGAGAGACAAAGAGAGACAGAGAGAGACAGAGAGAAAGAGAGAGACAGAGAGAGTCAGAGAGAGACAGAGATAGAGACAGAGAGAGACAGAGAGAGGGACAGAGAGAGACAGAGACAGAGTGAGAAATACAGAGAGAGACAGATTTAGAGAGAGAGACAGAGAGAGACAGAGACAGAGACAGAGAGTGAGACAGAGAGAGACAGAGTGAGACACAGAGAGAGAGAGAGACAGAGAGAGACAAAGAAAGACACAGAGAGAGACATAGAGAGACAGAGAGATACATTAAGAGAGACATAGAGAGACAGAGAGAGACAGAGATAGAGACAGAGAGAGACAGAGAGAGACAGAGAGAGACAGAGAGATAGACAGAGAGAGACATAGAGAGACAATGAAAGACATAGAGAGAGACATAGAGACACAGAGAGACACAGAGAGAGAGACAGAGAGAGACAGAAAGAGTCAGAAGGACAGAGAGAGACAGAGAGAGATAGAGATAGAGACAGAGAAAGACAGAGAGAGACACAGAGAGAGACAGAGAAAGACAGAGAGTGAGACAGAGACAGACAGAGAGAGACAAAGGAAGACCCAGAGAAAGAGAGAGAGAGACAGAGATAGAGACAGAGAAAGACAGAGAGAGACACAGAGAGAGAGAGACAGAGAGAGACAGAGAGATAAAGAGAGAGAGACAGAGAGAAAGAGAGAGACAGAGAGAGTCAGAGAGAGACAGAGACAGAGACAGAGAGAGAGACAGAGAGAGACACAGAGAGAGACAGAAAGAGACAGAAAGAGACAAAGAAAGACACAGAGAGAGACATAGTGAGACAGAGAGATACATTGAGAGAGACAGAGAGAGACAGAGAGAGACAGAGACACAGAGAGAGACAGAGAGACAGAGAGAGAGACAGAGAGATACAGAGATAGAGACAGAAGGGACAGAGAGAGACAGAGAGAGACCGACAGAGTGACAGATGGAGACAGAGAGAGACAGAGACAGATAGAGTTAGACAGAGAGAGATAGAGAGAGAGACAGAGAGAGACAGAGAGGGACAGAGTGACAGAGAGAGACAGAGAGAGACAGAGATAGAGACAGAGAGATACAGAGTGAGGGACAGAGAGAGACAGAGAGAGACAGATAGAGACAGAGAGACAGATAGAGACAGAGAGAAACAGAGAGAGACAGAGTGACAGAGAGAGACAGAGAGAGACAGAGACAGAGAAAGAGAGAGAGACAGAGAGAGACAGAGAGAGTCAGATAGACAGAGAGAGACAGAGAGAGACAGTGAGAGACAGAGAGAGACAGAGTGACAGAGAGAGACAGAGAGAGACAGAGATAGAGACAGAGAGAGACAGAGAGAGGGAAAGAGAGAGACAGAGAGAGACAGAGAGAGACAGAGAGAGAGACAGATAGAGACAGAGAGAAACAGAGAGAGACAGAGATAGAGAAAGAGAGAGACAAAGAGAGACATAGAGAGAGAGACAGAGAGAGACAGAGAGAGACAGAGCGAGACAAAGAAAGACACAGAGAAAGACAGAGACAGAGAGATACAGAGATAGAGACAGAGAGTGACAGATAGACAGAGAGAGACAGAGAGAGACAGAGAGAGACAGAGTTACAGAGAGAGACAGAGATAGAGACAGAGAGAGACAGAGAGAGGGAAAGAGAGAGACAGAGAGAGAGAAGGAGAGAGACAGAGAGAGACAGAGAGAGAGACAGAGAGAGACAGAAAGAGTCAGAAGGACAGAGAGAGACAGAGATAGAGACAGAGAGAGACAGAGAGAAAGAGAGAGACAGAGAGAGTCAGAGAGAGACAGAGACAGAGTGAGAAAGACAGAGAGAGACAGAGATAGAGAGAGAGACAGAGAGAGACACACAGAGAGACAGAGAGAGACAGAAAGAGTCAGAAGGACAGAGAGAGACAGAGATAGAGACAGAGAGAGACAGAGAGAAAGAGAGAGACAGAGAGAGTCAGAGAGAGACAGAGACAGAGTGAGAAAGACAGAGAGAGACAGAGATAGAGAGAGAGACAGAGAGAGACACACAGAGAGACAGAGAGAGACAGAGAGAGACAAAGAAAGACACAGAGAGAGACATAGAGAGAGAGATACATTGAGAGAGACAGAGAGAGACAGAGAGAGAGATAGAGAGAGACACAGAGAGAGACAGAGAGAGACAGAGAGACAGAGAGAGACAAAGAAAGACACAGAGAGAGACAGAGAGAGACAGAGAGACAGAGAGAGACAGAGAGAGACAGATAGACAGAGAGAGACAGAGAGAGACAGAGAGAGACAGAGTGACAGAGAGAGACATACAGAGAAAGAGATAGAGACAGAGAGAAGGAAAGAAAGAGACACACAGAGAGATAGAGACAGAGAGAAACAGAGAGAGACAGAGATAGAGAAAGAGAGAGACAGAGAGAGACATAGAGAGAGTTACAGAGAGAGACAAAGAGAGACAGAGAGAGACAAAGAAAGACACAGAGAGAGACAAAGAGAGACAGAGAGATACAGAGAGAGAGAAAGAGAGAGACAGAGAGAGACATAAAGAGAGAGACAGAGAGAGACAGGGAGAGACAGAGAGAGACAAAGAAAGACACAGAGAGAGACAGAGAGGGACAGAGAAAGACAGAGAGAGACAGAGTGACAGAGAGAGACAGAGAGAGACAGAGATAGAGACAGAGAGAGGCAGAGAGAGGGAAAGAGAGAGACAGAGAGAGAGAGAGAGAGAGAGACAGAGAGAGAGACAGATAGAGACAGAGAGAAATAGAGAGAGACAGAGATAGAGAAAGAGAGAGACATAGAGAGAGAGACAGAGAGAGACTTTCCACTTTTTCAGGTTTTCTTGCCATATTCCGGTTCCTTCAGTGTGAGTTTTTAATTTTCTAATTCTTTCAGGGTTTTTTGCCATATTCTGGGTCTTACAGCGTGTATTTTTAATTTTCCAATTTTTTCAGGGTTACTCAGCATATTTTGGGTCCTACAGTGTGATTTTTTTCATTTTCCACCTTTTTCAGGTTTTCTTGCCAATTTCGGGGTACTTCAGTGTGAGTTTTTAATATTCCACTTTTTACAGGGTTAATCGCCATATTCTGCGTCCTACAGTGTGATTTTTAAATTTTCCACGATTCTCAGGGTTTCTCGCCATATTCAGGTCCTACAGTTTGATTTTTTAATTTTAAACGTTTTTAAGTTTTTTTCGTCATGTTCTGGGTCCTACAGTTTGATATTCTCATTATCCAACTTTTTCAGATTTTCTCAGCATATTCTGGGTCCTACATTGTGAATTTTTAATTTTCCACGTTTTTCAAGGTTTCTTGCCATATTCTGGTCCTATAGTGTGATTTTCTCATTTTCCTCCTTTTTCAGTGTTTCTCGCCATATTCTGGGTCCTACAGAGTGAATATTTAATTTTCCATGTTTTTCATGTTTTCTCGACATATTCTGGGTCCTTCAGTTTGTGTTTTTAATTTTCCTCGTTTTTCAGGTTTTCTCACCATATTCCCGGACCTTCAGTGTGAATTTTTAATTTTCCATGTTTTTCAGGTTTTTCGTCATATTCTGGGTCCTAGAGTGTGATTTTCTCATTTCCACGTTTTTTAGGATTTCTCCCCATATTCGGGGTCCTTCAGTGTGAGTTTTTGATTTCCTACTTTTTCAGGGTTTCTCAATATATTCTGGTTCCTACAGCGTGTATTTTATTTTTCCAAGTTTTTCAAGGGTTTCTAGGCATATTCTGGGTCCTACAGTGTGAACATTTAATTTTCCATGATTATCAGGGTTTCTCAGCATATTCTGGGTCCTGCAGTGTGATTTTCTCATTTTTCACCTTTTTCAAGTTTTTTCGCTATTCTGGGTTCTACATGTGATTTTCTCATTTTCCACCTTTTTCAGGTTTTCTCGCTATATTCCGGGTCCTTCAGTGTGAATTTTTAATTTTCCACGTTTTTCAGGGTTTCTCGGCATATTCTGTTTCCTGCAGTGTGATTTTCTCATTTTCCACCTTTTTCATGTTTTCTAGCCATATCCTCGTCCATCAGTGTGAGTTTATAGTTATCTACTTTTTTCAGGGTTGCTGGCCGTATTCTGGGTAATACAGTGTGAATTTTTATTGTCCAATTTTTTTCAAGGTTTCTCGCCATAATGTGGGTCTGACAGTGTGAATTTTTAATTTTCACGTTTTTCACGGTTTCTTGGCATATTTTGGGTCCTGAAGAGTGATTTTCTCATTTTCCACGTTTTTAAAGTTTTTTCGTAATTCTGGGTCCTACAGTGTGATTTTCTCATTTTCCACCTTTTTCAGGTTTTCTCGCCATATTCCGGGTCCTTCAGTGTGAGTTTTTAATTTTCTAATTCTTTCAGGGTTTCTTGCCATATTCTGGGTCCTACAGCGTGTATTTTTAATTTTCCACGTTTTTCAGGGTTACTCGGCCTATTCTGGGTCCTTCAGTGTGAGATTTAAATTTTTTACTTTTTTCAGTGTTTCTCGCCATATTCTGCATCCTACAGTGTGAATTTTAAATTTTTCACGTTTTTCAGGTTTTCTTGCCATGTTCTGTGTCCTACAGTATGAATTTTTAATTTTAAACCTTTTTAAGTTTTTTTGGTCATATTCTGGGTCCTTCAGTGTGATTTTCTCATTTTCCAACTTTTTCAGGTCTTCTCGGCATATTCTGAGTCCTACAGTGTGAATTTTCGATTTTCCACGTTTTTCAAGTTTTCTTGCCATATTCTGTTCCTAGAGTGTGAATTTTTAATTTTCCACTTTTTTCAGTGTTTCTCTCCCTATCCTGGGTTCTACTTTGTGAATATTTAATTTTCCATGTTTTTCAGGTTTTCTCGCCATATTCTGGGTCCTTCAGTGTGAGTTTTTAATTTTCCTCGTTTTTCAGGTTTTCTCGCCATATTCAAGGTCATACAGTGTGATTTTCTCATTTCCACGTTTTTCTTATTTTCTTGCCATATTCCAGGTTCTTCAGTGTGAATTTTTAATTTTCCACGTTTTTCAAGGTTTCTTGCCATATTCTGGTCCTTTAGAGTGAATTTTTAATTTTCAAGATTTTACAGTTTCTCAAAATATTCTGTGTCCTCCAGTGTGAATATTTAATTTTCTAGGTTTTACAGGTTTTCTTGCCATATTCTGGGTCCTTCAGTGTGAGATTTTAATTTTCCTCATTTTTCAGTTTTGCTCGCTATATCCGGGTCCTTGAGTGTGAATTTTTATTTTTCCACATTTTTCAGGTTTCTTCGTCATAATCTGGTTCTACAGTGTGATTTTTTCATTTCCATGTTTTTCAGGTTTTCTCGCCATATTTGGGGTCCTTCAGTGTGAGTTTTTTAATTTCTAGTTTTTAAGGTTTTCTTGCCATATTCTGGGTACTACAGTGTGAATTTTAAATTTTCCACGTTTTTAAGATATTTCGTCATATTCTGATTATTACAGTGTGATTTTCTCGTTTTTTTCCTTTTTCAGTGTTTCTCGCCATATTCAGGGTCCTATAGTGTGAATATTTAATTTTCAATGTTTTTCAGGTTTTCTCAGCATATTCTGGCTCCTGCAGTGTTATTTTCTCGTTTTCAACCTTTTTCAGGTTTTCTCACAATTCTGGGTCCTACATGTGATTTTCTCATTTTCCATCTTTTTCAGGTTATCTCGCCATAATCTAGGTCCTACAGTGTGAGTTTTTAATTTTCCTCGTTTTTTCAGGTTTTCTCGCCATATTCTGATTCCTTCAGTGTGAATTTTTAATTTTCCACGTTTTCCAGGTTTTTTCATCATATTCTGGGTCCTACAGTGTGATATTCTCGTTTCCAAGTTTTTCAGGATTTCTTGCCATATTCCAGGTCCTGCAGTGTGAATTTTTAATTTTCCACGTTTTTCAGTATTTCTCCCCATATTTTGGGTAATACAGTGTGAATTTTTAATTTTCCTCGTTTTTCAGGTTTTCTCGCCAAATTCCGGGTCCTTCAGTGTGAATTTTTAATTTTCCACGATTTTCAGGGATTCTCAGCATATTCTGGGTCCTGCAGTGTGATTTTCTCATTTTCCACCTTTTTCATGTTTTCTAGCCATATCCTCGTCCATCAGTGTGAGTTTATAGTTATCTACTTTTTTCAGGGTTGCTGGCCGTATTCTGGGTAATACAGTGTGAATTTTTATTGTCCAATTTTTTTCAAGGTTTCTCGCCATAATGTGGGTCTGACAGTGTGAATTTTTAATTTTCACGTTTTTCACGGTTTCTTGGCATATTTTGGGTCCTGAAGAGTGATTTTCTCATTTTCCACGTTTTTAAAGTTTTTTCGTAATTCTGGGTTCTACAGTGTGATTTTCTCATTTTCCACCTTTTTCAGGTTTTCTCGCCATATTCCGGGTCCTTCAGTGTGAGTTTTTAATTTTCTAATTCTTTCAGGGTTTCTTGCCATATTCTGGGTCCTACAGCGTGTATTTTTAATTTTCCATGTTTTTCAGGGTTACTCGGCCTATTCTGGGTCCTACAGTGTGATTTTCTCATTTTTGACATTTTTCAAGTTTTTTGTTTTGCAATTCTGGTCCTACAGTGTGATTTTCTCATTTTCCACCTTTTTCAGGTTTTCTCGCCATATTCCGGCTCCATCAGTGTGAGTTTATAGTTATCTACTTTTTTCAGGGGTGATTGCCATATTCTGGGTAATACAGTGAGAATTTTCATTGTCCAATTTTTTCATGGTTTCTCGCCATAATCTGGTTCCCCCAGCGTATATTTTTAATTTTCCACGTTTTCAGGGTTTCTCGGCATATTCTGGGTCCTACAGTGTGATTTTCTCATTTTTGATATTTTTCAAGTTTTTTGTTTTGCAATTCTGGTCCTACAGTGTGATTTTCTCATTTTCCACCTTTTTCAGGTTTTCTCGCCATATTCCGGGTCCTTCAGTGTGAGTTTTTAATTTTCTAATTCTTTCAGGGTTTCTTGCCATATTCTGGGTCCTACAGCGTGTATTTTTAATTTTCCACGTTTTTCAGGGTTACTCGGCCTATTCTGGGTCCTACAGTGTGATTTTCTCATTTTTGACATTTTTCAAGTTTTTTGTTTCGCAATTCTGGATCCTACAGTGTGAATTTCTCATTTTCCACCTTTTTCAGGTTTTCTTGCCATTTTCGGGGTACTTCAGTGTGAGTTTTTAATATTCTACTTTTTACAGTGTTAATCGCCATATTCTGTGTCCTACAGTGTGATTTTTAAATTTTCCACGTTTCTCTGGGTTTCTCGCCATATTCTGGTCCTGCAGTGTGAATTTTTAATTTTAAACGTTTTTAAGTTTTTTTTCGTCATTTTCTGTGTCCTACACTGTGAAATGCTCATTATCCATCTTTTTCAGGTTTTCTCAGCATATTCTGGGTCCTTCAGTGTGAATATTTAATTTTCCATGTTTTTCATGTTTTCTCGCCATATTCCGGGTCCTTCAGTTTGTGTTTTTAATTTTCCTCGTTTTTCAGGTTTTCTTGCCATATTCCCGGTCCTTCAGTGTGAATTTTTAATTTTCCTGGTTTTTCAGATTTTTTCGTCATATTCTTGGTCCTAGAGTGTGATTTTCTCATTTCCACGTTTTTCAGGATTTCTCCCCGTATTTGGGGTCCTTCAGTGTGAGTTTTTGATTTTCTACTTTTTCAGGGTTTCTCAATATATTCTGGTTCCTACAGCGTGTATTTTATTTTTCCACGTTTTTCAAGGGTTTCTCCGCATATTCTGGGTCCTACAGTGTAATTTTTTTTTTTATTTTCGACGGTTTTCAAGTTTTTTCGCAATTCTGGGTCCTACAGTGTGATTTTCTCATTTTCCACCTTTTTTCAGGTTTTCTCGCCATATTCGGGGTCCTTCAGTGTGAGTTTCTAATTTCCTAGTTTTTCAAGTTTTTTCGTAATTCTAGGACCTACAGTGTGGTTTTCTCATTTTCCACCTTTTTCAGGTTTTTTTCGCCATATTTGGGGTCCTTCAGTGTGAGCTTTTAATTTTCTACATTTTTCAGGGTTTTTCGCCATATTCTGGGTCCTTCAGTGTGAATTTTTAATGTTCCTTGTTTTTCTGGTTTTCTTGCCATATTCCAGGTCCTTCAGTGTGAATTTTTACTTTTCCACGTTTTTTAGTATTTCTTGCCATATTCTGGGAAATACAGTGTGAATTTTTAATTTTCATGTATTCAGTGTTTCTAGGCATATTCTGGGTCCTCCACTGTGATTTTCTCATTTTCGACGTTTTTCAAGTTTTTTCGTTAATCACTGTGATTTCTCATTTTCCACCTTTCAGGGTTCCTCGCCATATTTTGGGTCCTTCAGTGTGAGTGTTTAATTTTCTAATTTTTTCAGGTTTTCTTGCCATATTCTGGGTCCTATTGTGTATATTTTTAATTTTCCACGTTTTTCAGGGTTTCGTGGCATATTCTTGGTTCTACACTGTGATTATCTCATTTTCCACCTTTTTCAGGTTTTCTCTCCATATTCGGCGTCCTTCAGTTGGAGTTTTTAATTTTCTACTTTTTTCAGGGTTTCTCGCCATATTCTGGGTCCTACAGTGTGATTTTCTCATTTAGGACTTTTTACAAATTTTTTCGCAATTCTGGGTCCTACAGTGTGATTATTATCATTTTTAAACTTTTTCAGGTTTTCTCGCCATATTCGGGATCCTTCAGTGTGAGGTTTTAATTTTCCTCGTTTTTCAGGTTTTCTCGACATATTCTGGGTCCTTCAGTGTGAATTTTTAATTTTCACGTTTTTCAGGGTTTCTCGACATATTCCGGGTCCTTCAGTGTGAATTTTTTATTTTCCACGGTTTTCAGGTTTTTTCGTTATATTCTGGGTCTTACAGTGTGATTTTCTCATTTCCATGTTTTTCAGGTTTTCTAGCCATATTCCACATCCTTCAGTGTGAATTTTTAATTTTCCAGGTTTTTCAGTATTTCTTGCCATATTCTGGGTAATACAGTGTGATTTTCTCATTTTCCACTTTTTTCAGGTTTAATCGCAATATTTGGGGTCCTTCAGTGTGAGTTTTTAATTTTGTACTTTTTCAGGGTTTCTGGCCATATTCTGGGTCCTATAGTGTGTGTTTTTAATTTTCCACGTTTTTCATGGTTTCTCGGCATATTCTGGGTCCTACAGTGTGATTTTCTCATTTTCGATATTTTTCATGTTTTTTCCCAATTCTGGGTCCTACAGTGTGATTATTCTCATTTTCCACCTTTCAGGTTTTCTCGCCATATTCGGGGTCTTTCAGTGTGAATTTTTAATTTTCTACTTTTTTCAGGTTATCTCGCCATATTCTGGGTCCTTCAGTGTGAGTTTTTATTTTTTCTGGTTTTGTAGCCATATTCCGGGTCCTTCAGTGTGAATTTTTAATTTTCCATGTTTTTCAGGTGTTTTCATCATATTCTGGGTCCTACAGTGTGATTTTCTCATTTCCAAGTTTTTCAGGTTTTTGTGCCATATTCCAGGTCCTTCAGTGTAAATTTTTAATTTTCCACATTTTTCAGTGTTTCTCCCCATATTCTGGGTAACACAGTGTGAATTTTTAATTTTCCACTTTTTTCATGGTTTCTCTTCATGTTCTAGGTCTGACCTTGTGAATTTTTACTTTTCACGTTTTTCAGGGTTTTCTCGCATATTCTGGGTCTTACAGTATGTTTTTCTCATTTTCCCCCATTTTCAAGTTATTTTCGCAATTTTGGGTCCTACAGTGGGAATTCTGTTTTTCCACTTTTTCAGGGTTTCTTGCCATAATTCTATGTCCTTAAGTGGGAATTTTTAAATTTCCACTTTTTTCAGGGTTTTTCATCATATTCCAAGTCCTTCAGTGTGAGTTTTTAATTTTCCACGTTTTTCAGGGTTTCTCAACATATTTTGGGTCCTACAGGTGTGAATTTTTAATTTTCTACCTTTTTCAAGATTTCTCGCCATATTCTATGTCCTTCCACGTTTTTCAGGTTTTCTGGCCATATTCCAGGTCTTTCTGAGGTGAGTTGATAATTTTTCCCACATTTTTAAGGTTTTCTCCCTATATTCCAAATCCTTGAGTGTGAGTTATTAATTTTCCATGTTTTTCTGGTTTTGTTGCCATATTCCAGGTCTTTCAGTGTGAGTTTTTAATTATCTACTTTTTACAGGGTTTCTTGCCTTATTCTGGGTCCTACAGCGTTTATATTTAATTTTGCATGTTTTTCGGGGTTTCTCGCCATATTCTGGGACCTACAGTGTGATTTTCTCATTTTACAAGTTTTTCAAGTTTTTTTCCAATTCTGGGTCCTACAGTGTGATTTTCTCATTTCCACGTTTTTCAGGGTTTCTCAGCATTATCTGTGTTCTGCAGTGTGATTTTCTCATTTTCCACGTTTTTCACGTTTTTTTTTTTTTTTTTTTTTAATTCTGGGTTGCTACAGTGTGATTTTCTCATTTTCCACCTTTATCAGGTTTTCTACCAAATTTGGAGTCCTTCAGTGTGAGTATGTAATTTTCTACTTTTCTCAGGTTTTCTCGCCATATTCTGGGTTCTACAGCGTGTATTTTAATTTTCCACGTTTTCAGGGTTTCTCCGCATATTCTCTGTCCTACAGTGTGATTTTCACAT
>NW_028227281.1:288565-463096 GCF_978045245.1 Mus caroli | reverse complement strand
AAACCTAAAATCGAGGAAAATTTAAAACTCAAACTGTAGACCAGGAAATATGGCCAGAAACACTGAAAAATGGAGAAAATGAAAAATTCACACTGTAGGACCCAGAATATGGCGAGAAACCCTGAAATAAGTAGAAAAATAAAAACTCTCACTGAAGGACCTGGAATATGTCGAGAAACCCTGAAAAAGGTGGAAAATGAGAAAATTACATGGTAAGACCCAGAAATGTGAAAAAACTCGGAAAAAGTGGAAAATGTGAAAATCACACTGTAGGACCCAGAATGTGCCTAGAAACACTGAAAAACATGAAAAATTAAAATACACGCATTAGGACCCAGAATATGTTGAGAAACCCTGAAAAATTAGAAAATTAAAAACCCACACTGAAGGATCCCGAATATGATGAAAAAAACCTGAAAAACGTGGAAATGAGAAAATCACACTGTAGGACCGAGAATATGACGAAAAAACTTGAAAAACGTGGAAAATTAAAAATTCACACTGAAGGACCCGTATATGGCGAGAAAACCTGAAAAAAGTAGAAAATTAAAAATTCACACTGAAGGACCCCGAATATGGGGAGAAAACCTGAAAAAGGTGGAAAATGAGAATAATCACACTGTAGGATCAAGAATTGAGAAAAAACATGAAAAAAGTCAAAAATGAGAAAATCACACTGTAGGATCAAGAATATGCCGAGAAACACTGAAAAACTTGGAAAATTATTAATACACGCTGTAGGACCCAGAATATGGCGAGAAACCCTGAAAAAAGTAGAAAATTAAAAACTCACACTGGAGGATCCCAAATATGGTAAGAAAAACTGAAAAGAGTAGAAAATTAAAAATTCACACTGAAGAACCCCGAATATGGCGAGAAAACCTGAAAAAAGTAGAAAATTAAAAACTTACACTGTCAGACCCAGAATATGGCAAGAAACCCTGAAAAAAGTAGAAAATTAAAAAGTCACAGTGAAGGACCCCAAATATGGCGAGAAAACCTGAAAAGGTGGAAAATGAGAAAATCACACTGTAGGACTCAGAATTATGAAAAAACTTGAAAAACGTGGAAAAAGAGAAAATCACACTGCAGGACACAGAATATGCGGAGAAACCCTGAAAAACATGAAAATTAAAAATTCTAACTGTCGGACCCAGATTATGGCGAGAAACCAAAAAACAAGTGGAAAATTAAAATTTCACACTGTATTACCCAGAATATGCCGAGAAATACTGAAAAACGTGGAAAATTAAAATTCACATAGAAGGACCTGGAATATGGCAAGAAAACCTGAAAAAGGTGGAAAATGAGAATAATCACACTGTAGGACCCAGAATATGCCAAGAAACCCTGGAAAACGTGGAAAATTAAAAATTCACACTGAAGGACCTTGAATATGGAGAGAAAACCTGAAAAACGAGGAAAATTAAAAACTCACACTGAAGGACCCAGAATATGGCAAGAAAACCTGAGAAACGTGGAAATGAGAAAATCACACTGTAGGACCCAGAATATGGCGGGAAAACCAGAAAAACGTGAAAAATTTAAATTTCATACTGTAGGATGCAGAATATGTTGAGAAACACTGAAAAAAGCAAAAAATTAAAATCTCACACAGAAGGACCCCAAATATGGCGAGAAAATCTGATAAAGGTGGAAAATGAGAAAATCACACTGTAGGACCCAGAATTGCGAAAAAACTTGAAAAACGTCGAAAATGAGAAAATCATACTGTAGGACCCAGCATATGCAGAGAAACCCTGAAAAACGTGCAAAATTAAACATACACGTGGTAGGACCCTGAATATGGCAACAAACCCTGAAAAAGTAGAAAATTAAAAACTCACACTGATGGACCCAGAATATGGTGAGAAAAACTGAAAAAGGTTGAAAATGAGAAAATCACACTGTAGGACCCAGTATATGACGAAAAAAACTTAAAAACGATTAAAATTAAAAATTCACACTGTAGGACCCCAAATATGGCGAGAAAACCTGAAAAAGTTGGAAAATGAGAAAATCACACCATAGGACACAGAATTGTGAAAAAACTTGAAATAAGGGGAAAATGAGAAAATCACACTGTAGGACCCAGAATATGACCAGAAACCCTGAAAAACATCGAAAATTAAAAATACACGCTGTAGGACCCAGAATATGGCAAGAAACCCTGAAAAAAGTAGATAATTAAAAACTCACACTGAAGGACACAGAATATGGCGAGAAACACTGAAAAATTAGAAAGATAAAAAATCACACTGAAGGACCCTAAATATGGCGAGAAAACCTTAAAAAGTTATAAAATGAGAAAATCCCACTGTAGGACTCAGAATTACGAAAAAAAACTCGAAAAACGTGGAAAAAGAGAAAATCACTCTGCAGGACCCAGAATATGCCAAGAAACCCTGAAAATCATGAAAATTAAAAATTCACACTGTCGGACACAGGATATGGCGAGAAACCATGAAAAAATTTGAAAATTAAAAGTTCACACTGTATTACCCAGAATATGGCGAGAAATACTGAAACACGTGGAAAATTAAAAATTCACACTGAAGGTCCCGGAATATGGCAAGGAAACCTGAAAAACGTGGAAATGAGAAAATCACACTGCAGAACACAGATAATGCCAAGAAACCCTGAAAAACGTGGATAATTAAAAATTCACACTGAAGGTCCCAGAATATGGCAGGGAAACCTGAAAAACGTGGAAATGAGAAAATCTCAGTGTAGGACCCAGAATATGACGAAAAAAACCTGAAAAACGTGGAAAATTAAAAATTCACACAGAAGGACCTACAATATGGTGAGAAAACCTGAAAAACAAGGAAAATTTAAAAATCACAATGAAGGACCCAGAATATGGAGAGAAAACCTGAAAAAACTAGAAAATTGAATATTCACACTGAAGGACCCCGAATATGGCAAGAAAACCTGAAAAAGGTGGAAAATGAGAAAATCACACTGCAGGACCCAGAATATGCCCAGAAACCATGAAAAATGTGGAAAATTAAAAATTCACACTGTAGGAACCATAATATGGCGAGAAAAACTGAAAAACGTGGAAAATTAAAAATTCACACTGAAGGAAAACCTGAAAAACGAGGAAAATTCAAAACACACACTGTAGGAACCAGAATATGGCGAGAAAACCTGAAAAAGGTGGAAAATGAGAAAATCACACTGTAGGACGCAGAATATGAAGAAAAAACTTGAAAAACGTGGAAAATTGAAAATACACGATGTAGGACACAGAATATGTCGAGAAACCCTGAAAAATTAGAAAATTAAATCCTCACACTTAGGGACCCCAAATATGGCGAGAGAACCTGAAAAAAGTAGAAAATTAAAAATTCACACTGAAGGACCCAGAATTGCGAAAAAACTTGAAAAACGTGGAAAATGAGAAAATCACACTGTAGGACCAAGAATATGCCGAGAAACCCTGAAAACGTGGAAAATTAAAAATACACGCTGTAGGACCCAGAATATGGCGAGAAACCCTGAAAAAAGTAGAAAATTACAAATTCACACTGAAGGACCCCAAATATGGCTAGAAAACCTGAAAAAGTTAGAAAATGAGAAAATCACACTGCAGGACCCAGAATATGCCGAGAAACTCTGAAAAACGTAAAAATTAAAAATTCACACTCTTGGACACAGAATATGGCGAGAAATACTGAAAATCGTGGAAATGAGAAAATCACACTGTAGGACCCAGAATATGACGGAAAAACCTGAAAATGGTGGAAAATGAGAATAATCACACTGTAGGACCCAGATTTGGGAAAAAAAATTGAAAAACGTCGAAAATGAGAAAATAACTCTGTAGGACCCAGAATATGTCGAGAAACCCTGAAAAACGTGAAAATTAAAAATTCACACTCTCGGGCACAGAATATGGCGAGAAATACTGAAAAACATGGAAAATTAAAAATTCACACCGAAGGACCTGGAATATGTCAACAAAACCTGAAAACGTGGAAATGAGAAAATCACACTGTAGGACCCAGAATATGTCGAGAAACCCTGAAAACGTGGAAAATTAAAAATACACGCTGTAGGACACAGAATATGGTGAGAAACCCTGAAAAAAGAAGAAAATTAAAACCTCACACTGAAGGACCCCAAATATGGCGATTAAACCTGAAAAAGGTGGAAAATGAGAAAATCACACTGTAGGACCCAGAATTATGAAAAAACTTGAAAAACGTGGAAAATGTGAAAATCACACTGTAGGACAGAGAATATGCGGAGAAACCCTGAAAACGTGGAAAATTAAAAATACACGCTGTAGAACCCAGAATATGGCGAGAAAACCTGAGAAAAGTAGAAAATTACATACTCACACTGAAGGACTCCAAATTTGGTAGAAAACCTGATAAAGGTGGAAAATGAGAAAATCACACTGTAGCACCCAGAATTAAAAAAAAAAAAAAAAAAAAAACGTGAAAAACGTGGAAAATGAGAAAATCACACTGCAGAACACAGATAATGCTGAGAAACCCTGAAAAACGTGGAAATGAGAAAATCACACTGTAGGACCCAGAATTGGAAAAAAACTTGAAAAACTTGTAAAATGAGAAAATCACACTGTAGGTCCCAGAATATGGCGAGAAACCCCGAAAAACATGCAAAATTAAATATAAACGCTGTAGGACCCAGAATAAGGCAAGAAACCCTGTAAAAAGTAGATAATTAAAAACTCACACTGAAAGACCTGGAATATGGCAACAAAACCAGAAAAACATGGAAAATTAATAACTCACACTCAAGGATTTGGAATATAGGGAGAAAACCTTAAAAATGTGGAAAATTATCAACTCACTCAGAAAGACCTGGAATATGGCCAGAAAACCTGAAAAACGTGGAAGGACATAGAATATGGCGAGAAATCTTGAAAAAGGTAGAAAATTAAAAATTCACACTGTAGGACCCAAAATATGTTGAGAAACCCTGAAAAACGTGGAAAATTAAAAACTCACACTGAAGGACTTGGAATATGATGAAAAACCCTGAAAAAAGTGGAAATTTAAAAATTCCCACTTAAGGACATAGAATATGGCAAGAAACCCTGAAAAAGTGGAAAAACAGAAATTCCCACTGTAGGACCCAAAATTGCGAAAATAACTTGAAAATGGGGGAAAATGAGAAAAACATACTGTAAGACCCAGAATATGCGAGAAAACCCTGAAAAACGTGAAAAGTAAAAATTCACAAGGTCAGACCTAGAACATGAAGAGAAACCATGAAAAAAGTGGAAAATTAAAAATTCACACTGTGTTACCCAGAATATGGGGAGAAACACTGAAAAATGTGGAAAATTAAAAATTTACACTGAAGGACCTGGAATATGGCACAAAAACCTGAAAAACTTGGAAATGAGAAAATCACACTGTAGGACCCAGAATATGATGAAAACACCTGAAAAACATGGAAAATTAAAAATTCACACTGAAGGACCCGGAATATGGCTACAAAACCAGAAAAAATAAAAACTCACACTGAAGGACCCAGAATATGGCGAGATAACCTGAAAAAAGTAGAAAATTAAAAATTCACACTGAAAGACCCCGAATATGGCGAGAAAACCTGAAAGGTGGAAAATGAGAATAATCACACTGTAGGACCCAGAATTGGGAAAAAACATGAAAAATATCGAAAATGAGAAAATCACACTGTAGGACCCAGAATATGCCGAGAAACCATGAAAAACGTGGAAAATTAAAAACACACACTATAGGACCCAGAATATGGCCAGAAACCCTGAAAAAGTACAAAATTAAAAACTCACACTGAAGGACCCCAAATATTGCGATTAAACCTGAAAAAAGTGGAAAATGAGAAAATCACACTGTATTACCCAGAATATGGCAAGAAATACTGAAAAACCTGGAAAATTAAAAATTCACACTGAAGGATGTGGAATATGGCTAGAAAACCTGAAAAACATGGAAATGAGAAAATCACACTGTAAGACCCAGAATATAACGAAAAAACCTGAAAACCGTGGAAAATAAAAAATTCACACTGAAGGACCCGGAATATGTCGAGAAACCCTGAAAAACGTGAAAATTAAAAATTCACACTGAAGGACCCAGAATATGTCGAGAAAACCTGAAAAACGAGGAAAATTAAAACCTCACACTGAAGGATCCCGAATATGGCGAGAAAACCTGAAAAAGTTTAAAAATGATAATAATCACACTGTAGGACCCAGAATTGCGAAAAAATTTGTAAAAAGTCCTAAATGAGAAAATCACACTGTAGGACCCAGAATATGGCGAGAAACCCTGAAAAAAGTAGAAAATTAAAAACTCCAACTGAAGGACGCCGAATATGGAGAGAAAACCTGAAAAAGGTGGAAAATGAGATAATCACAGTGTAGAACCAAGAATATGCCACGAAACCCTGAAAAACGTGGAAAATTAAAAATATACACAATAGGACCCAGAATATGGCAAGAAAACCTGAAAAAATTAGAAAATTAAACACTCACACTGAAGGACCCAAAATATGGCGAGGAACCCTGAAAGGTGGAAAATGAGAAATCACAGTGATTAACGAAAAAACTTGAAAAACGTCGAAAATGAGAAAATCACAGTGGAGGACCCAGAATATGCCTAGAAACACTGAATACATGAAAATTAAAAATTCACACTGTATTTCCCAGAATATGGCAAGAAATACTAAAAAACGTGGAAAAGTAAAAATTCACACTGAAGGACCTGGAATATGGCAAGAAAACCAGAAAAACAAGGAACATTAAAAATTCACACTGAAGGACCCAGAATATGGCGAAAAACCCTGAAAAATGTAGAAAATTAAAAGCTCACACTGAAGGACCCCAAATATGGCGAAAAAAACCTGAAAAAGGTGGAAAATGAGAAAACCACACTGTAGGTCCTAGAATTACGAAAAAACTTGAAAAACTAGGAAATTAGAAACTCACACTGAAGGACCCCGAATATGGCGAGAAAACCTGAAAAAAGGTGGAAAATGAGAAAATCACACTGTAGGACCCAGAATTGCGAAAAAACTTGAAAACCGTCGAAAATAAAAAAAAAAATTACACTGTAGGACCCAGAATATGCGGAGAAACCCTTGAAAAACGTGGAAAAATAAAATACACGCTGTAGGAACCAGAATATATTGAGAAACCCTGAAAAAGTAGAAAATCAAAAACTCACACTGAAGGACCCCAAATACGGGGAGAAATCCTGAAAAACGTGGAAATGAGAAAATCACACTCTAGGACCAAGAATATGACGAAAAAATCTGAAAAACCAGGAAAATTAAAAATTCACACTGAAGGACCGGGAATATGGCAAGAAAACCTGAAAAACGAGGAAAATTAAAAACACAAACTGAAGGACCCGGAATATGGCGAGAAAACATGAAAAACATGGAAAATTAAATATTCACACTGAAGGACCCAGAATATGCTGAGAAAACCTGAAAAAGTTGGATAATGAGCATTTCACAGTGTAGGACACAGAAAATGACGAAAAAAAACTTAAAAACGTTTAAAATTAAAAATTCACACTGCAGGACCAGAATATGGCGAGAAACCCAGAGAAACGTGGAAAATTTAAAAATCACACTGTAGGACACAGAATATGGCGATTAACCCTGTAAAAAGTAGAATATTAAAAACTCACACTGAAGTACCCCGAAAATGGCAAGAAAACCTGAAAAAGGTGGAAAATGAGAAATTCACACTGTAGGATCCAGAATTGCGAAACAAAAAACTTGAAAAATGTCAAAAATGAGAAAATCACACTGTAGGACCCAGAATAGGCCGAGTAACCCTGAAAAACGTGGAAAATTAAAAATACACGCTGTAGGACCCAGAATATGGCAAGAAACCCTGAAAGAATTAGAAAATTAAAAACTCACACTGAAGGACCCGGAATATGGCGAGAAAACCTGAAAAAGGTGGAAAATGAGAAAATCACACTGTAGGACCAGAATTGCAAAACAAAAAACTTGAAAAATATCAAAAATGAGAAAATCACACTGTAGGACCCAGAATATGCCGAGAAACCCTGAAAACGTGGAAAATTAAAAATATACGCTGGGGGAACCAGATTATGGCGAGAAACCATGAAAAAATTGGACAATGAAAATTCTCACTGTATTACCCAGAATATGGCAATCAACCCTGAAAAAAGTAGATAACTATAAACTCACACTGATGGAGCCGGAATATGGCGAGAAAACCTGAAAAAGGTGGAAAATGAGAAAATCACACTGTAGGACCAGAATTGCAAAACAAAAAACTTGAAAAATGTCAAAAATGAGAAAATCACACTGTAGGACCCAGAATAGGCCGAGTAACCCTGAAAAACGTGGAAAATTAAAAATACACGCTGTAGGACCCAGAATATGGCAAGAAACCCTGAAAGAATTAGAAAATTAAAAACTCACACTGAAGGACCCGGAATATGGCGAGAAAACCTGAAAAAGGTGGAAAATGAGAAAATCACACTGTAGAACCCAGAATTACGAAAAAACTTTAAAAACGTGGAAAATGAGAAAATCACTCTTCAGGACCCAAAATATGCCAAGAAACCGTGAAAAACGTGAAAATTAAAAATTCACACTGTCAGACCCACATTATGGCGAGAAACCTTGAAAAAAATTGGACAATAAAAATTCACACTGTATTACCCAGAATACGGCCAGCAACCCTGAAAAAAGTAGATAACTATAAACTCACACTGATGGACGAGGATATGGCTAGAAAACATGAAAAAGGTGGAAAATGAGAAAATCACACTGCAGGACCCAGAATATGCTGAGAATCCCTGAAAATCGTGGAAAATTAAAAATTCACACTGAAGGACCCGGAATTTGGCGAGAAAACCTGAAAAACGAGGAAAATTAAAAATTCACACTGTATTACCCAAAATATGGGGAGAAATACTGAAAAACGTGGAAAATTAAAAATTCACACTGCAGGACCTGGAATATGGCAAGAAATCCTGAAAAACTTGGAAACGAGAATATCACACTGTAGGACCCAGAATATGATGAAAAAACCTGGAAAACGTGGAAAATTAAAAATTCACACTGAAGGAATCAGAATATGGCGAGAAAACCTGAAAAAACGAGGAAAATTAAAAACTCACACTGTAGGACCTAGATTATGGCGAGATAACCTGAAAAAGATGGAAAATGAGAAAATCACATGTAGGACCCAGAATTGTGAGAAAACCTGAAAAAGGTTGAAAACGAGAAAATAACACTGCAGGAGCCAGAATATGCTGAGAAAACCTGAAAAACATTGAAAATTAAATATTCACACTATAGGACCCTGAATATGGCGAGAAACACTGAAAAAGGAAAAAAACGAGAAAATCACACTGTAATAATCAGAATATGACGAAATATCTTAAAAACGTGGAAAATTTAAAATTCACACTGTAGTACCCAGAATATGGCAAGAAAACCTTAAAAACTAGAAATTAAAAAACTCACACTGAAGGACCCCAAATATGGCGAGAAAACCTGAAAAACATGGAAATGAAAAAATCACACTGTAGAACCAGATTATGACGAAGAAACCTGAAAAATGTGGAAAAATAAAAATTCACACTCAAGGACCCGGATATAGCGAGCAAAACTGAAAAATGAGGAAAATTAAAATCTCACACTGAAGGACCCAGAATATGGCAAGAAAACCTGTAAAACCTAGAAAATTAAATATTCACACTGGAGGACACAGAATATTTTGAGAAACTGTAAAATCTTGAAAATTAAAAATTCACTCTAAAGGACCAGAATATGGCAAGAAACCTTGAAAAACGTGGAAAATTAAAAATTCACACTGAAGAACCTGGAATATGGCAAGAAAATAAGAAAAACGTGGAAATGAGAAAATCACACTGTATGACCTTGAATATGGCGAGAAAACCTGAAAAACGAGGAAAATTAAAAACTCACACTGAAGGACCCAGAATATGGCGAGAAAACCTGAAAAACATGGAAAATTAAATATTCACAAAGTAGAACCCAGGATAGGGAGAGAAACACTGAAAAAAGTGGAAAATTAAAAATTCACACTCTAGGAACAGAATATGGCAAGAAAACTTGAAAAACGTGGAAAATCGAAAATTCACACTGTAGGACTCAGAATATGCCGAGAAGACCTGAAAAAGTTGGAAAATGAGAAAATCACACTGAAGGACCCAGAATATGACCAAAAAAACTTAAAAAGGTTTAAAATTAAAAATTCATACTGTAGGACACAGAACATGGCAAGAAAACCTGAAAAACGTGAAAAATTTAAAATTCACACTGTAGGATGCAGAATATGGCGAGAAACACTGAAAAAAGTAAAAAATTTAAATCTCACACTGAAGGACCCAGAATAGGCCGAGTAACCCTGAAAAACGTGGAAAATTAAAAATACACGCTGTAGGACCCAGAATATGGCAAGAAACCCTGAAAGAATTAGAAAATTAAAAACTCACACTGAAGGACCCGGAATATGGCGAGAAAACCTGAAAAAGGTGGAAAATGAGAAAATCACACTGTAGGACCCAGAATTACGAAAAAACTTTAAAAACGTGGAAAATGAGAAAATCACTCTTCAGGACCCAAAATATGCCAAGAAACCGTGAAAAACGTGAAAATTAAAAATTCACACTGTCAGACCCACATTATGGCGAGAAACCTTGAAAAAAATTGGACAATAAAAATTCACACTGTATTACCCAGAATACGGCCAGCAACCCTGAAAAAAGTAGATAACTATAAACTCACACTGATGGACGAGGATATGGCTAGAAAACATGAAAAAGGTGGAAAATGAGAAAATCACACTGCAGGAAACAGAATATGCCGAGAAACCCTGAAAAACGTGGAAAATTAAAAATTCACACTGAAGGACCCGGAATATAGCGAGAAAACCTGAAAAAGGTGGAAAATGAGAAAATCACATGTAGAACCCAGAATAGCGAAAAAACTTGAAAAAGGTGAAAAATGAGAAAATCACACTGCAGGACCCAGAATATGCTGAGAAACCCTGATAATCATGGAAAATTAAATGTTCACACTGTAGGACCCAGAATATGCCTAGAAACCCTTGAAAAACTTGGAAAAATAAAATACACGCTGTAGGAAACAGAATATATTGAGAAACCCTGAAAAAGTAGGAAATCAAAAACTCACACTGAAGGACCCCGAATATGGGGAGAAATCCTAAAAAACGTGGAAATGAGAAAATCACACTCTAGGACCCAGAATATGACGAAAAACCTGAAAAACATGGAAAATTAAAAATTCACACTGAAGGTCCGGGAATATGGTGAGAAAACCTGAAAAACGAGGAAAATTAAAAACACAAACTGAAGGACCCAGAATATGTCGAGAAAACATGAAAAACATGGAAAATTAAATATTCACTCTGTAGGACCCAGAATATGGCGAGAAACACTGAAAAAGGAGGAAAATGAGAAAATCACACTATAGGACCAGAATATGGCAAGAAACCTTGAAAAACGTGGAAAATTAAAAATTCACAATGTAGGACCCAGAATATGCTGAGAAAATCTGAAAAAGTTGGATAATGAGAATATCAAACTGTAGGACCCAGAACATGACGAAAAAAACTTAAAAACGTTTAAAATTAAAAAATCAAACTGTAGGACCTGAATATGGCGAGAAACCCTGAGAATCGTGGAAAATTTAAAAATCACACTGTAGGACGCAGAATATGGCGATTAACCCTGTAAAAAGTGGAATATTAAAAACTCACACTGAAGTACCCCGAAATTGGCAAGAAAACCTGAAAAAGGTGGAAAATGAAAAAAATCACACTGTAGGACCCAAAATATGCTGAGTAACCCTGAAAAAATTGGAAAATTAAAAATACACGCTGTAAGACCCAGAATATGGCAAAAAACCCTGAAAGAATTAGAAAATTAAAAACTCACACTGAAGGAACCGGAATATGGCAAGAAAACCTGAAAAAGTGGAAAGTCTCTCTCTGTCTCTCTCTCTATGTCTCTCTCTTTCTCTATCTCTGTCTCTCTCTATTTCTCTCTGTCTCTATCTGTCTCTCTCTCTGTCTCTCTCTCTCTCTCTCTCTCTGTCTCTCTCTTTCCCTCTCTCTGCCTCTCTCTGTCTCTATCTCTGTCTCTCTCTGTCTCTCTCTGTCACTCTGTCTCTCTCTGTCTTTCTCTGTCCCTCTCTGTCTCTCTCTGTGTCTTTCTTTGTCTCTCTCTGTCTCTCCCTGTCTCTCTCTGTAACTCTCTCTATGTCTCTCTCTGTCTCTCTCTTTCTCTATCTCTGTCTCTCTCTGTTTCTCTCTGTCTCTATCTCTCTGTGTGTCTCTTTCTTTCCTTCTCTCTGTCTCTATCTCTTTCTCTGTATGTCTCTCTCTGTCACTCTGTCTCTCTCTGTCTCTCTCTGTCTCTCTCTGTCTATCTGTCTCTCTCTGTCTCTCTCTGTCTCTCTGTCTCTCTCTGTCTCTCTCTGTGTCTTTCTTTGTCTCTCTCTGTCTCTCTGTCTCTCTCTGTCTCTCTCTGTGTCTCTCTCTATCTCTCTCTCTGTCTCTCTCTGTCTCTCTCAATGTATCTCTCTCTCTATGTCTCTCTCTGTGTCTTTCTTTGTCTCTCTCTGTCTCTCTCTGTCTCTCTGTGTGTCTCTCTCTGTCTCTCTCTCTATCTCTGTCTCTCTCTGTCTTTCTCACTCTGTCTCTGTCTCTCTCTGACTCTCTCTGTCTCTCTCTTTCTCTCTGTCTCTCTCTGTCTCTATCTCTGTCTCTCTCTGTCCTTCTGACTCTTTCTGTCTCTCTCTGTCTCTCTGTGTGTCTCTCTCTGTCTCTCTCTCTATCTCTGTCTCTCTCTGTCTTTCTCACTCTGTCTCTGTCTCTCTCTGACTCTCTCTGTCTCTCTCTTTCTCTCTGTCTCTCTCTGTCTCTATCTCTGTCTCTCTCTGTCCTTCTGACTCTTTCTGTCTCTCTCTGTCTCTCTCTCTGTCTCTCTCTGTCTCTCTCCTTCTCTCTCTCTGTCTCTCTCTTTCCCTCTCTCTGTCTCTCTCTGTCTCTATCTCTGTCTCTCTCTGTAACTCTGTCTCTCTCTGTCTCTCTCTGTCTCTCTCTGTCTATCTGTCACTCTCTGTCTCTATCTCTGTATCTCTCTGTCTCTGTCTTTCTCTGTGTCTTTCTTTGTCTCGCTCTGTCTCTCTCTGTCTCTCTCTGTCTCTCTCTCTATGTCTCTCTTTGTCTCTCTCTTTCTCTATCTCTGTCTCTCTCTGTTTCTCTCTGTCTCTATCTGTCTCTCTCTCTGTCTCTCTCTGTCTCTCTCTGTCTCTCTCTTTCCCTCTCTCTGTCTCTCTCTGTCTCTATCTCTGTCTCTCTCTGTCTCTCTCTGTCACTCTGTCTCTCTCTGTCTCTCACTGTCTCTCTCTGTCTCTCTCTGTCTATCTGACTCTCTCTGTCTCTCTCTGTCTCTCTCTCTTTCTCTGTCTCTGTCTCTCTCTGTCTCTCTCTGTCACTCTGTCTCTCTCTGTTTCTCTCTGTCTCTATCTGTCTCTCTGTCTCTATCTGTCTCTCTCTGTCTCTCTCTGTCCCTCACTCTGTATCTCTCTGTCTCTATCTCTGTCTCTCTCTGTCTCTCTCTGTCACTCTGTCCCTCTCTGTCTCTCTCTGTCTCTCTCTCTATCTCTCTCTGTCTAACTCTATCTGTCTCTGTCTCTCTCTGTCTCCATCTGTCACTCTGTCGGTCTCTCTCTGTCTCTCTCTGTCCCTTCTGTCTCTATCTCTGTATCTCTCTGTCTCTCTCTCTGTCTCTCTGTCTCTCTCTGTGTCTCTGTCTCTCTCTGTCTCTCTCTGTCTCTCTCAATGTATCTCTCTGTCTCACTATGTCTCTCTCTGTGTCTTTCTTTGTCTCTTTCTGTCTCTTTCTGTCTCTCTCTGTGTCTCTCTCTGTCTCTCTCTCTGTCTCTGTCTCTGTCTCTCTCTGACTCTCTCTGTCTCTCTCTTTCTCTCTGTCTCTCTCTCTTTATCTCTCTGTCTCTCTCTGTCTCTCTCTCTCTGTGTCTCTCTCTGTCTTTCTCTGTCTCTATCTCTGTCTCTCTCTCTCTTTCTCTGGGTCTTCCTTTGTCTCTCTCTGTCTGTCTCTGTCTCACTCTCTGTCTTTCTCTGTCTCTCTCTGTGTCTCTCTCTGTCTTTCTCTGTCTCTATCTCTATCTCTCTCTGTCTCTCTCTGTCCTTCTGACTCTTTCTGTCTCTCTCTGTCTCTCTCTCTGTGTCTCTCTGTGTCTCTATGTCTCTCTCTATGTCTTTCATTGTCTCTCTATGTCTCTCTCTGTCTATCTCTCTGTCTCTCTCTGTCTCTCTCTGTCTCTCTCTGTCTCTATCTCTGTCTCTCTCTGTCTCTCTATGTCTCTCTTAATGTATCTCTCTGTCTCTCTATGTCTCTCTCTGTGTCTTTCTTTGTCTCTCTCTGTCTCTCTCTCTCTCTGTGTCTCACTCTGTCTCTCTCTGTCTCACTCTCTGTCTCTGTCTCTGTCTCTCTCTGTCTCTCTCTCTAAATCTGTCTCTCTCTGTATTTCTCACTCTGTCTCTGTCTCTCTCTGTCCCTCTCTCTGTCTCTCTCTGTCTCTATCTCTGTCTCTCTCTGACTCTCTCTGTCTCTCTCTTTCTCTCTGTCTCTCTCTGTCTCTCTTTGTCTCTCTCTCTGTATCTCTCTGTGTCTCTCTGTGTCTCTCTGTGTCTCTCTCTGTGTCTCTCTGTGTCTCTCTCTGTCTCTCTCTGTGTCTCTCTGTGTCTCTCTGTGTCTCTCTGTCTCTCTCTGTGTCTCTCTCTGTCTCTCTCTGTCTATCTCTGTCTCTCTCTGTCTCTCTCAATGTATCTCTCTGTCTCTCTATGTCTCTCTCTGTGTCTTTCTTTGTCTCTCTCAGTCTCTCTCTCTCTCTCTGTCTCACTCTGTCTCTCTCTCTGTCTCTCTTTGTCTCTCTCTCTGTATCTCTCTGTCTCTCTCTGTCTCTCTCTGTCTCTCTCTCTGTGTCTCTGTCTTTCTTTTTCTCTATCTATATCGCTCTCTGTCTCTCTCTGTGTCTTTTTTTGTCTCTCTCTGTCTCTCTCTTTCTCTCTCTGTCTCTCTCTGTCTCTCTTAGTCTCTCTCTGTGTCTTTCATTGTCTCTCTCTGTCTCTCTCTGTCTTTCGGTATCTCTCTCTCTGTCTCTCTCTGTCTCACTCTCTGTCTCTCTCTGTCTCTATCTCTGTCTCTCTCTGTCTCTCTCTGTCTGTCTCTGTCTGTCTATGTCTATCTCTGTCTCTCTCTGTGTCTCTCTGTGTCTCTCTCTGTCTCTCTCTGTCTCTATCTCTGTCTCTCTCTGTCTCTCTATGTCTCTCTCAATGTATCTCTCTGTCTCTCTCTGTCTCTCTCTGTCTCTCTCTGTCTCTCTTAGTCTCTCTCTGTGTCTTTCATTGTCTCTCTCTGTCTCTCTCTGTCTTTCGGTGTCTCTCTCTCTGTCTCTCTCTGTCTCACTCTCTGTCTCTCTCTGTCTCTATCTCTGTCTCTCTCTGTCTCTCTCTGTCTGTCTCTGTCTGTCTATGTCTATCTCTGTCTCTCTCTGTGTCTCTCTGTGTCTATCTCTGTCTCTCTCTGTCTCTCTATGTCTCTCTCAATGTATCTCTCTGTCTCTCTATGTCTCTCTCTGTGTCTTTCTTTGTCTCTCTCTGTCTCTCTCTTTCTGTGTCTCACTCTGTCTCTCTCTGTCTCTCTCTCTGTCTCTGTCTCTGTCTCTCTCTCTGTCTCTCTCTGTCTCTCTCTCTAACTCTGTCTCTTTCTGTATTTCTCACTCTGTCTCTGTCTCTCTCTGTCCCTCTCTCTGTCTCTCTCTGTCTCTATCTCTGTCTCTCTCTGACTCTCTCTGTCTCTCTCTTTCTCTCTGTCTCTCTCTGTCTCTCTCTGTGTCTTTTTTTGTCTCTCTCTGTCTCTCTCTGTCTCTCTCTGTCTCTCTCTGTCTCTCTTAGTCTCTCTCTGTGTCTTTCATTGTCTCTCTCTGTCTCTCTCTGTCTTTCGGTGTCTCTCTCTCTGTCTCTCTCTGTCTCACTCTCTGTCTCTCTCTGTCTCTATCTCTGTCTCTCTCTGCCTCTCTCTGTCTGTCTCTGTCTGTCTATGTCTATCTCTGTCTCTCTCTGTGTCTCTCTGTGTCTCTCTCTGTCTCTCTCTGTCTCTATCTCTGTCTATCTCTGTCTCTCTCTCTGTCTCTCTATGTCTCTCTCAATGTATCTCTCTGTCTCTCTCTGTCTCTCTCTGTCTCTCTCTGTCTCTCTTAGTCTCTCTCTGTGTCTTTCATTGTCTCTCTCTGTCTCTCTCTGTCTTTCGGTGTCTCTCTCTCTGTCTCTCTCTGTCTCACTCTCTGTCTCTCTCTGTCTCTATCTCTGTCTCTCTCTGTCTCTCTCTGTCTGTCTCTGTCTGTCTATGTCTATCTCTGTCTCTCTCTGTGTCTCTCTGTGTCTCTCTCTGTCTCTCTCTGTCTCTATCTCTGTCTCTCTCTGTCTCTCTATGTCTCTCTCAATGTATCTCTCTGTCTCTCTATGTCTCTCTCTGTGTCTTTCTTTGTCTCTCTCTGTCTCTCTCTTTCTGTGTCTCACTCTGTCTCTCTCTGTCTCTCTCTCTGTCTCTGTCTCTGTGTCTCTCTCTGTCTTTCTCTGTCTCTATCTCTATCTCTCTCTGTCTCTCTCTGTCCTTCTGACTCTTTCTGTCTCTCTCTGTCTCTCTCTCTGTGTCTCTCTGTGTCTCTCTGTCTCTCTCTATGTCTTTCATTGTCTCTCTCTGTCTCTCTCTGTCTATCTCTCTGTCTCTCTGTCTCTCTCTGTCTCTATCTCTGTCTCTCTGTCTCTCTATGTCTCTCTTAATGTATCTCTCTGTCTCTGTATGTCTCTCTCTGTGTCTTTCTTTGTCTCTCTCTGTCTCTCTCTCTCTCTGTGTCTCACTCTGTCTCTCTCTGTCTCTCTCACTGTCTCTGTCTCTGTCTCTCTCTCTCTGTCTCTCTCTGTCTCACTCTGTCTCTGTCTCTCTCTGTCTCACTCTCTGTCTCTCTCTGTCTCTATCTCTGTCTCTCTGTCTCTCTCTATCTCTCTCTGTCCTTCTGTATCTTTCTGTCTTCTCTGTCTCTCTCTCTGTTTCTCTCTGTCTATCTCTGTCTCTCTGTGTCTTTGTTTGTCTCTCTCTGTCTCTCTCTGTCTCTCTGTGTCTCTCTCTCTGTCTCTCTCTGTCTCTATCTCTGTCTCTCTCTGTCTCTCTCTGTCTCTCTCTGTCTGTCTCTGTCTCCCTGTGTCTCTCTCTCTGTCTCTCTCTCTGTCTCTCTGTGTTTTTCTTTGTCTCTCTCTGTCTCTCTCTCTGTCTCTCTCTGTCTCTCTCTGTCTCTCTGTGTTTTTCTTTGTCTCTCTCTGTCTCTCTCTGTTTCTCTCTCTGTCTCACTCTGTCTCTCTCTGTCTCTCTCTGTCTCTCTCTCTGTCTCTCTCTCTGTCTCTCTGTCTCTCTCTATGTCTCTCTCTCTTTCTCACTCTGTGTATCTCTGTCTCACTCTGTGTCTCTCTCTGTCTCACTCTGTCTCTCTCTGTCTCTGTCTCTCTCTCTGTCTCTCTGTCTCTCTCTGTCTCTCTCTGTCTCTATCTCTGTCTCTCTCGGTCTCTCTCTGTCTCTCTCTGTCTGTCTTTGTCTCTCTGTGTGTCTCTCTGTGTGTCTCTCTGTGTCTCTCTGTCTTCTCAATGTATCTCTCTGTCTCTCTATGGCTCTCTCTGTCTTTCTTTGTCTCTCTCTGTCTCTCTCTGTCTCTCTCTGTGTCTCTCTCTGTCTCTCTTTCTATCTCTGTCTCTCTCTGTCTTTCTCACTCTGTCTCTGTCTCTCTCTGTCTTTATCTCTGTCTCTCTCTGACTCTCTCTGTCTCTCTCTTTCTCTCTGTCTCTCTCTGTCTCTCTCTGTCTCTCTCTCTGTATCTCTCTGTCTCTCTCTGTCTCTCTCTCTGTGTCTCTCTCTTTCTTTCTCTGTCTCTATCTCTGTCTCGCTCTGTCTCTCTCTGTGTCTTTCTTTGTCTCTCTCTGTCTCTCTCTGTCTCACTCTCTGTCTCTCTCTGTCTTTCTCTGTCTCTCTCTGTCTTTCTCTGTCTCTATCTCTGTCTCTCTCTGTCTCTCTCTGTCCTTCTGACTCTTTATGTCTCTCTCTGTCTCTCTCTCTGTATCTCTCTGTCTCTCTCTGTCTCTCTGTGTCTTTCATTGTCTCTCTCTGACTCTCTCTGTCTCTCTCTGTCTCTCTCTGTCTCTCTCTGTCTCTCTCTGTCTCTATCTCTGTCTCTCTCTGTCTGTCTCTGTCTGTATCTGTCTCTCTCTGTCTCTCTCTGTCTCTCTCTCTGTCTCTCTCTGTGTCTCTCTGTGTCTCTCTGTGTCTCTCTCTGTGTCTCTCTGTGTCTCTCTCTGTCTCTCTCTGTGTCTCTCTGTGTCTCTCTGTGTGTCTCTCTGTGTGTCTCTCTGTGTCTCTCTGTCTTCTCAATGTATCTCTCTGTCTCTCTATGTCTCTCTCTGTCTTTCTTTGTCTCTCTCTGTCTCTCTCTGTCTCTCTCTGTGTCTCTCTCTGTCTCTCTCTCTATCTCTGTCTCTCTCTGTCTTTCTCACTCTGTCTCTGTCTCTGTCTCTATCTCTGTCTCTCTCTGACTCTCTCTGTCTCTCTCTTTCTCTCTGTCTCTCTCTGTCTCTCTCTGTCTCTCTCTCTGTATCTCTCTGTCTCTCTCTGTCTCTCTCTCTGTGTCTCTCTCTTTCTTTCTCTGTCTCTATCTCTGTCTCGCTCTGTCTCTCTCTGTGTCTTTCTTTGTCTCTCTCTGTCTCTCTCTGTCTCACTCTCTGTCTCTCTCTGTCTTTCTCTGTCTCTCTCTGTCTTTCTCTGTCTCTCTGTCTGTATCTCTCTGTCTCTCTCTCTCAGTGTCTCCCTCTGTCTTTCTTTGTCTCTATGTCTGACTCTCTCTGTCTCTCTTGTGTCTTTCTTTGTCTCTTCTATGTCTCTCTCTGTCTCTCTCTGTGTCTCCCTCAGTCTCTCTCTGTGTCTCTCTCTGTCTTTCTCTGTCTCTATCTCTGTCTCTCTGTCTCTCTCTGTCTCTCTCTGTCCTTCTGTATCTTTCTGTCTCTCTCTGTCTCTCTCTCTGTATCTCTCTGTCTCTCTCTGTCTCTCTCTGTGTCTTTCTTTGTCTCTCTCTGTCTCTCTCTGTCTCTTTGTGTCTCTCTCTATCTCTCTCTGTCTCTCTCTGTCTCTATCTCTGTCTCTCTCTGTCTGTCTCTGTCTCTCTGTGTCTCTCTCTCTGTCTCTCTCTGTGTCTCTCTCTGTGTGTCTCTGTCTCTCTCTGTTTCTCTCTCTGTCTCTCTCTGTCTCTAACTCTGTCTCTCTCTGTCTCTCTGACTCTCTCTGTATCTCTCTGTCTCTCTCTGTCTCTCTCTGTGTTTTTCTTTGTCTCTCTCTGTCTCTCTCTCTGTCTCTCTCTGTCTCTCTCTGTCTCTCTCTGTCTCTCTGTGTTTTTCTTTGTCTCTCTCTGTCTCTCTCTGTGTCTCTTTCTGTCTCACTCTGTCTCTCTCTGTCTCTCTCTGTCTCTCTCTCTGTCTCTCTCTCTGTCTCTCTCTGTCTCTATCTCTTTCTCACTCTGTGTATCTCTGTCTCTCTCTGTGTCTCTCTCTGTCTCACTCTGTCTTTCTCTGTCTCTCTCTGTCTCTCTCTCTGTCTCTCTGTCTCTCTTTGTCTCTCTCTGTCTCTATCTCTGTCTCTCTCTGTCTCTCTCTGTCTCTCTCTGTCTGTCTCTGTCTCTCTGTGTGTCTCTCTCTGTGTCTCTCTGTGTCTCTCTCTGTGTCTCTCTCTGTCTCTCTGTCTCTCTCAATGTATCTCTCTGTCTCTCTATGTCTCTCTCTGTCTTTCTTTGTCTCTCTCTGTCTCTCTCTGTCTCTCTCTGTCTCTCTATGTGACTTTCAGTGGCCCCACACAGCCTCACATATACTTCTAAAAATTTAAAGAAGGGTGTGGCCACTCTAAAAGCTCAACAATTAACAGCATTGTCTCCTCTTCCAGAGTACCTGGGATCAACTACCAGCAACTATATGGTGGCCCATCTCCAGTTCCAGGGGATCAGACAGACAGACATACAGACAGTGATAAAAATGGCAGGCCTGCCTGGTCTTTCTTTCTTTCTTATCCTTTTAAAAAAATGTTTATTTATATATTTATTTATGTATTTATTAGATATAAGTACACTGTAGCTGTCTTCAGACACTCCAGAAGAGGGTGTCAGATTCTGGAGAATCTAAATCCCTCTTATGGTCTGCATATGATGTACATAAACACAGCCTCACATATACTTCTAAAAATTTAAAGATGTGTGGGGCCACTGAGAGGGCTCAACAATTAACAGCATTGTCTCCTCTTTCAGAGAACCTGGGATAAACTACCAGCACCTTATGGTGGCCCATCTCCAGTTCCAGTGGATCAGACAGACAGACAGACAGAGAGACAGAGATAAGGATGGCAGGCCTGCCTGGTCTTTCTTTATTTCTTATACTTTTTAAAAAATGTTTATTTATTTATTTATTTATTTATTTATTTATGTATTAGATATAAGTACACTGTAGCTGTCTTCAGACACTCCAGAAGAGGGTGACAGATTCTATAGTATCTAAATCCCTCTTATGGTCTGAATATAATGTACATAAACACAGCATCACATATACTTCTAAAAATTAAAAATGGGTGGGGCCACTGAAAGGGCTCAACAATTAACAGCATTATCTCCTCTTCCAGAGAACCTGGGATCAACTACCAGCAACTATATGGTGGCCCATCTCCAGTTCCAGGGGATCAGACAGACAGACAGACAGACAGACAGAGATAAGGATGGCAGGCCTGCCTGGTCTTATTTTCTTTCTTATCCTTTTTAAAAATGTTTATTTATTTATTTATTTATTTATGTATTTATTAGATATAAGTACACTGTAGCTGTCTTCATACACTCCAGAAGAGGGTGTCAGATTCTGGAGAATCTAAATCCCTCTTATGGTCTGCATATGATGTACATAAACACAGCCTCCCATATACTTCTAAATATTTAAAGATGGGTAGGGCCACTGATAGGGCTCAACAATTAACAGCATTGTCTCCTCTTTCAGAGAACCTGGGATCAACTACCAGCAACTTTATGGTAGCCCATCTCCAGTTCCAGGGGATCAGACAGACAGACAGACAGACAGACAGAGATAAGGATGGCAGGCCTGCCTGGTCTTACTTTCTATCTTATTCTTTTTAAAAAATGTTTATTTATTTATTTATTTACTTATGTATTTATTATATATAAGTACACTGTATCTGTCTTCAGTCACTCCAGTAGAGGGTGTCAGATTCTGGAGAATCTAAATCCTCTTATAATCTGAATATGATGTACATAAACACAGCCTCACTTATACTTCTAAATATTTAAAGAAGTGTGGGGCCATTGAAAGGGCTCAACAATTAACAGCATTGTCTCCTCTTCCTGAGTACATGGGATCAACTACCAGCAACTATATGGTGGCCCATCTCCAGTTCCAGGGGATCAGACAGACAGACATACAGACAGTTATAAGGATGGCAGGCCTGCCTGGTCTTTCTTTCTTTCTTATCCTTTTTAAAAAAATGTTTATTTATATATATATTTATGTATTTATTAGATATAAGTACACTGTAGCTGTCTTCAGACACTCCAGAAGAGGGTGTCAGATTCTGGAGAATCTAAATCCCTCTTATGGACTGCATATGATGTACATAAACACAGCCTCACATATACTTCTAAAAATTTAAAGATGTGTGGGGCCACTGAGAGGGCTCAAGAATTAACAGCATTGTCTCCTCTTTCTGGGAACCTGGGATAAACTACCAGCACCTTATGGTGGCCCATCTCCAGTTCCAAGGGATCAGACAGACAGACAGACAGAGAGACAGAGATAAGGATGGCAGGCCTGACTGGTCTTTCTTTATTTCTTATACTTTTTAAAAAATGTTTATTTATTTGTTTATTTATTTATTTATTAGATATAAGTACACTGTAGCCGTCTTCAGACACTCCAGAAGATGGTGTCAGATTCTGGAGAATCTAAATCCCTCTTATGGTCTGAATATGATGTACATAAACACAGCCTCACATATACTTCTAAAAATTAAAAATGGGTGGGGCCACTGAAAGGGCTCAACAATTAACAGCATTGTCTCCTCTTCCAGAGAACCTCGGATCAACTACCAGCACCTACAAGGTGGCCCATCTCCAGTTCCAGGGGATCAGACAAACAGACAGACAGGCAGAGATAAAGATGGCAGGCCTGCCTGGTCTTTCTTTCTTTCTTATCCTTTTTAAAAAATATTTATTTATTTATTTATTTATTTATTTATGTATTTCTTAGATATAAGTACACTGTAGCTTTCTTTAGACACTCCAGAGGAGGGTGTCAGATTCTGGAGAATCTAAATCCCTCTTATGGTCTGCATATGATGTACATAAACACAGCCTCACATATACTGAGCTGAGGTGTCACAGGCCAACTGCTGGAATTTCTGAGTACCACCTAGATAGAGAAAAGCTATGCTGTGGTTGCTTAATTTATGTATTTTATTATTTCTATTTGTTGTTTTGTTTTGTTTTATTTGTTTTTAGAGAAGTCCTCTGTCTGTAGCTCTGGCTGACCCAGGACTGCCTACTTGTGTTAATTAGGGTTTCACAGCTGAGAACAGACACCAAGAGCAAGGTAAGGCTTAGAAAACCCTACATTCAGTGGTGGCTCAAGCTCTTAATGAGAGCACTCTGTAGGCAGAGGCAGTCAGTTTCTGAGTTCGAGGCCACCCTGGTGAAAGACAGGGCTAGGGTAGGGGCTAGGGTGAGGAAAGGAAGAAAGGAAAGAAGGAAAGAAAGAAAGGAAAGAAGAAAAGAAAGAAAGAAAAAGTTTTTATAAAAGTTTTATAAAAAGTGTTAAAGTTTTTAAAAATTAAAAAAAAAAATACCAGATCACCATCACACAGCATTGGCTGTCTTCAGGTGTATCCTTTCAGCCTCCAAAACAAAAAACAATGGCTGGCTGTCTTCAGGTGTATCCTATTCTCGAGTCTTATTTCCAACCTTAGAGCTGGGCTGAGCTGCCTCATTATGTAATTGCAAACCTTCCTTGGTTTGTCTTTTCCATTTCTAAGACTAACAGGCCTTTTTCTATTTATTGAATATGCTCATGACTGTCCTTTAGATATAGTAAATATAACTGTTGCTTATAAAACTTGTTTTCTAGGAATTTTTAAAGGGCAATGGCAGAGTTTATTTATAAAAAAATATTTTGCATTTATTTATTTGTGTGAGTGATGAAGCTCAGGTCTTCAAACTTGTCAGGAGGTATGATTACCTCCCCTCTCTCTCAACCCCTCTCTCTCCTCTCTCAATGATTGTGTAAGAATGTTTTGCATGTGTATGCTGTGCCCACAGACTCCAGAACAGAGTATTAGATCCCCTGGAACTGGAGATGGGCCACCATATATAATACTGGTAATTGAGCCCAGGTTCTCTGGAAGAGGAGACAATGCTCTTAATTGTTGAGCCCTCTCTGTAGACACATCTTTCTTTTTCTTTTTTTTTTTTTTTGAGTATATGTGAGGCTGTGTTTATATACATCATATGCAGACAATAAGAATGATTTAGATTCTTCAGAATCTGACACCCTCTTCTGGACTGTCTGAAGATAGCTACAGCATACTTAAATATAATAAATAAATAAATCTTTAAAAAAAAAAGGAAAAGTAAAAAAGAAAGAACAGGCCTGCCATATGCATGTTCATAGAGGAAAATGGAAGAGACCCCAATCTAACCTCAGCAGGGTGCTTCCTTCTGGATGGTAGCTCACAGTTTCATCCCAGCAAGACAGGCAAATCACTGAGTTCAAGGACAGTAAGGTTCAGGACAGCCAAGGTTAGGAAGGAAAAGGGTCTATGTTGAGAATACAAACCGACAAAACAACAACTAGGAAAAAGAAGTGACAGTGTAACTTGGGGTAGGGTACCAACAAGAGAAAGCTTTCTGTTACCACTTACAAACACCAGTAGCCTTGCACCCTTCTGCCCAGGTCCCTGCCTTCCTTTCTAGGAATTCTAAGGATGCCAGGGGGTGGGGGAATCCAGATTAACTTTTTAAAAACAAAGACTTGGTCTTTGATGTCTATAGGAAGCCCTTCTCAGTGCCTTTAACTACCACTGAACTTTCAGGGCTGTGACTCAACTGTAACAAGGAACAGGGCTAAGAACCTGCAGCCTTTGAAAACAACTATTTTTTTAAAGTGGGGGACACAAATCAGCAGTAGAACCCCTCAGGTTCAGCCATAATACTTGTTAGGGAAAGAGCCTCAATGTCCGGAGCTGAGGTCTCATGGGTGAACTGCTTCAAGCTCTGAGTATCATTGAAAGAAAGAAAAGATATCATGTGGTTGCTTAATTTATTTATTTTATTATTTCTATTTTTTGTTTTCTTTTGTTTTGTTTTAGCAAAGGCCTCAGTCTGTAGCTATGGCTGACCTAGGACAGACTACATGTGTTAATTAGGGATTCACAGCTGAGAAACAGACCATACCTATGTAAGACTTAGAAAACCCAACAGTCAGTGGTGGCTCGAGCTCTTAATGAGAGCACTCTGGAGGCGGAGGCAGTCAGTTTCTGAGTTCGAGGCCAGCCTGGTTAAAGACAGGGATAGGCAGGGCTAGGCAAGGCAGGGCTGGGCTAGGCTAGGCTAGGCAAGGGGCTGGGCTAGTCAAGGCAAGGGACTAGGCTAGGCTACTCAAGGGGCTAGGCAAGACAGACAGACAGAGAGAAAGACAGACAAGGATGGCAGGCCTGCCTGGTTTTTCTTTCTTTCTTATCCCTTTTAAAAAATGTTTGTTTATTTATTTATTCATTTATTTATTTATGTATTTATTAGATATACTTACACTGTAGCTGTCTTCAGACACTCCAGAAGAGGGTGTCAGATTCTGGAGAATCTATATCCCTCTTATGGTCTGCATATGATGTACATACACACAGCCTCACATTTACATCTAAAAATTTAAAGATGTGTTGGTCCAATGAAAGGGATCAACAATTAACAGCATTGTCTCCTCTTATAGAGAACCTGGGATCAAGTACCAGCAACTATATGTTGGCCCATCTCCAGTTACAGGGGTTCAGACAGACAGACAGACAAACAGACAGATAGAGTTAAGGATGGCAGGCCTACCTTGTCTTTCCTTCTTTCTTATCCTTTTAAAAAATGTTTATTAATTTAAGTATGTATTTATTAGATATAAGTACACTGTAGCTGCTTTCAGACACTCCAGAAGAGGGTGTCAGATTCTGGAGAATCTAAATCCCTCTTGTGGTCTGCATATGATGTACATAAACACAGCCTCACATATACTTCTAAAAATTTAAAGATGGGTGGGGCCACTGAAAGGGCTCAACAATTAACAGCACTGACTCCTCTTCCAGAGAACCTGGGATCAACTACGAGCAACTATATGGTGGCCCATCTCCCGTTCCAGGGGATCAGGCAGACAAAGAGACAGACAGACAAGGGTGGCAGGCCTCCCTGGCTTTTCTTTCTTTCTTATCCTTTTTAAAAAATGTTTATTTATTTATTTATGTATTTATTAGATATAAGTACACCGTAGCTGTCTTCAGACACTCCAGAAGAGGGTGTCAGATTCTGGAGAATATAAATCCCTCTTATGGTCTGCATATGATGGACATAAACACAGATTCACATACACTTCTAAAAATTTAAGATGGGTGGGCCCACTGAAAGGGCTCAACAATTAACACCATTGTCTCCTCTTCCAGAGAACGTGGGATCAACTACCAGCAACTATGTGGTGGCCCATCTCAAGTTGCAGGGCATCAGAGAGACAGACAGACAGACAGAGATAAGGATGGCAGGCCTGCCTGATTTATCTTTCTTTCTTATCTTTTTAAAAAATGTTTATTAATTAATCAATTAATTAATTAATTTATTTATTTATTAGATATAAGTACACTGTAGCTGTCTTCAGACTCTCCAGAAAAGGGTGTCAGATTCTGGAGAATCTATATCCCTCTTATGGTCTGCATATGATGTACATAAACACAGCCTCACATATACTTCTAAAAATTTAAAGATGGTTGGGGCCACTGAAAGGGCTCAACAATTAACAGCATTGTCTCCTCTTCCAGAGGACCTGGGATCAACTACCAGCAACTATATTGTGGCCCATCTCCAGTTCCAGGCGATCAGACAGACATACATACAGACAGACAGACAAGGATTGCAGGCCTGCCTGGTTTTTCTTTCTTTCTTATACATTTTAAAAATGTTTATTTATTTATATATATATTTATTAGATATAAGTACACTGTAGCTGTCTTCAGACACTCCAGAAGAGGGTGTCATATTCTTGAGAATCTAAATGCCTCTTATGGTCTGCATATGATGTACATAAACACAGCCTCACATATATTTCTAAAAATTTGAAGAAGGGTGGGACCACTCTAAAAGCTCAACAATTAACAGCATTGTATCCTCTTCCAGAGTACCTGGGATCAACTACCAGCAACTATATGGTGGCCCATCTCCAGTTCCAGGGGATCAGACAGACAGACATACAGACAGTGATAAGGATGGCAGTCCTGCCTGGTCTTTCTTTCTTTCTTATCCTTTTTAAAAAAATGTTTATTTATATATTTATTTATGTATTTATTAGATATATGTACACTGTAGCTGCTTTCAGACACTCCAGAAGAGGGTGTCAGATTCTGGAGAATCTAAATCCCTCTTATGGTCTGCATATGATGTACATAATCACAGCCTCACATATACTTCTAAAAATTTAAAGAAGGGTGGGGCCACTCTAAAAGCTCAACAATTAACAGCATTGTCTCCTCTTCCAGAGTACCTGGGATCAACTACCAGCAACTATATGGTGGCCCATCTCCAGTTCCAGGGGATCAGACAGACAGACATACAGACAGTGATAAGGATGGCAGGCCTGCCTGGTCTTTCTTTCTTTCTTATCCTTTTTAAAAAAAAGTTTATTTATATATTTATTTATGTATTTATTAGATATAAGTACACTGTAGCTGTCTTCAGACACTCCAGAAGTGAGTGTCAGATTCTGGAGAATCTAAATCCCTCTTATGGTCCGCATATTCGGTACATAAACACAGCCTCGCATATACTTCTAAAAATTTAAAGATGGGTGGGTCCACTGAGAGGGCTCAACAATTAACAGCATTGTCTCCTCTTTCAGAGAACCTGGGATAAACTACCAGCACCCTATGGTGGCCCATCTCCAGTTCCAGAGGATAAGACAGACATACAGACAGAGAGACAGAGATATGGATTGCAGGCCTGCCTGGTCTTTCTTTATTTCTTATACATTTTAAAAAATGTTTATTTATTTATTTATTATTTATTTATTTATCTATGTATGTATTAGATATAAGTACACTATAGCTGTCTTCAGACACTCCAGAAGAGGGTGTCAGATTCTAGAGAATCTAAATCCCTCTTATGGTATGAATATGATGTACATAAACACAGCCTCACATATACTTCTAAAAATTATAAATAGGTGGGGCCACTGAAAGGACTCAACAATTAACAGCATTGTCTCCTCTTCCAGAGAACCTGGGATCAACTACCAGCACCTAAAAGGTGGCCAATCTCCAGTTCCAGGGGATCAGACAGACAGACAGACAGAGATAAGGAGGGCAGGCATGCCTGGTTTTTCTTTCTTTCTTATCCTTTTAAAATAATGTTTATTTATTTATTTATTTATTTATTTATTTATTTATTTATTAGATATAAGTACACTGTAGTTGTCTTCAGACACTCCAGAAGAGGGTGTCAGATTCTGGAGAATCAAAATCCCTCTTATGGTCTACATATGATATACGTAAACACAGCCTAACATATACTTCTAAAAATTTAAAGATAGGTGGAGCCACTGAAAGGGCTCAACAATTAACAGCATTGTCTCTTCTTCCAGAGAACCTGGGATCAACTAACAGCAACTATATGGTGGCTCATCTCCAGTTCCAAGGGTTCAGACAGACAGACAGACAGACTGACAGAGGTAAGGATGGAGGCTTGCGTGGTCTTTCTTTCTTTCTTATACTTTTAAAATAATGTTTATTTATTTATTTATTTATTTATTTATTTATTTATTTATTAGATATAAGTACACTGTAGCTGTCTTCAGACACTCTAGAAGAGGGTGTCATCTTTTGGAGAATCTAAATCGCTCTTATGGTCTGCATATGATGTACATAAACACAGCCTCATATATACTTCTAAAAATTTAAAGATGGGTGGGCCCACTGAAAGGGCTCAACAATTAACACCATTGTCTCCTCCTCCAGAGAACGTGGGATCAACTACCAGCAACTATGTGGTGGCCCATCTCAAGTTGCAGGGGATCAGACAGACAGACAGACAGACAGAGATAAGGATGGCAGGCCTGCCTGGTCTTTCATTCTTTCTTATCCTTTTTTAAAAAAAGTTTATTTATATATTTATTTATGTATTTATTAGATATAAGTACACTGTAGCTGTCTTCAGACTCTCCAGAAGAGGGTGTCAGATTCTGGAGAATCTATATCCCTCTTATAGTCTGCATATGATGTACATAAACACAGCCTCACATATACTTCTAAAAATTTAAAGATGGTTGGGGCCACTGAAAAATCTCAACAATTAACAGCATTGTCTACTCTTCCAGAGGACCTGGGATCAACTACCAGCAAATATATTGTGGCCCATCTCCAGTTCCAGGGGATCAGACAGACATACATACAGACAGACAGACAAGGATTGCAGGCCTGCCTGGTTTTTCTTTCTTCTTATACATTTTAAAAATGTTTATTTATTTATATATATATTTATTAGATATAAGTACATTGTAGCTGTCTTCAGACACTTCAGAAGAGGGTGTCATATTCTGGAGAATCTAAATCCCTCTTATGGACTGCATATGATGTACATAAACACAGCCTCACATATACTTCTAAAAATAAAAAGAAGGGTGGGGCCACTCTAAAAGCTCAACAATTAACAGCATTGTCTCCTCTTCCAGAGTACCTGGGATCAACTACCAGCAACTATATGGTGGCCCATCTCCAGTTCCAGAGGATCAGACAGACAGACATACAGACAGTGATAAGGATGGCAGGCCTGCCTGGTCTTTCTTTCTTTCTTATCCTTTTAAAAAAATGTTTATTTATATATTTGTTTATGTATTTATTACATATAAGTACACTGTAGCTGTCTTCAGACACTCCAGAAGAGGGTGTCAGATTCTGGAGAATCTAAATCCCTCTTATGGTCTGCATATGATGTACATAAACACAGCCTCACATATACTTCTAAAAATTAAAGATGTGTGGGGCCACTGAGAGGGCTCAACAATTAACAGCATTGTCTCCTCTTTCAGAGAACCTGGGATAAACTACCAGCACCTTATGGTGGCCCATCTCCAGTTCCAGTGGATCAGACAGACAGACAGACAGACAGAGAGACAGAGATAAGGATGGCAGGTCTGCCTGGTCTTTATTTCTTATACTTTTTAAAAAATGTTTATTTATTTATTTATTTATTTATTTATTTATTTATTCATTTATTATTAGATATAAGTACACTGTAGCCGTCTTCAGACACTCCAGAAGAGGGTGTCAGATTCTGGAGAATCTAAATCCCTCTTATGGTCTGAATATGATGTACATAAACACAGCCTCACATATACTTCTAAAAATTAAAAATAGGTGGGGCCACTGAAAGGACTCAACAATTAACAGCATTGTCTCCTCTTCCAGAGAACCTGGGAACAACTACCAGCACCTAAAAGGTGGCCCATCTCCAGTTCCAGGGGATCAGACAGACAGACAGAAGACAGTGATAAGGATGGCAGGCCTGCCTGGTCTTTCTTTCTTTCTCATCCTTTTTTTAAAAAAATGTTTATTTATTTATTTATTTATTTATTTATTTATTTATTTATTATTAGATATAAGTACACTGTAGCTGTTCAGACACTCCAGAAGAGGGTGTCAGATTCTGGAGAATCTAAATCACTCTTATGGTCTGCATATGATGTACATAAACACAGCCTCACATATACTTCTAAAAATTTAAAGAAGGGTGGGGCCACTCTAAAAGCTCAACAATTAACAGCATTGTCTCCTCTTCCAGAGTACCTGGGATCAACTACCAGCAACTATAAGGTGGCCCATCTCCAGTTCCAGGGTATCAGACAGACAGACATACAGACAGTGATAAGGATGGCAGGCCTGCCTGGTCATTCTTTCTTTCTTATCCTTTTCAAAAAAATGTTTATTTATATATTTATTTATGTATTTATTAGATATAAGTACACTGTAGCTGTCTTCAGACACTCCAGAAGAGGGTGTCAGATTCTGGAGAATCTAAATCCCTCTTATGGTCTGCATATGATGTACATAAACACAGCCTCACATAGACTTCTAAAATTTTAAAGATGTGTGGGGCCACTGAGAGGGCTCAACAATTAACAGCATTGTCTCCTCTTTCAGAGAACCTGGGATAAACTACCAGCACATTATGGTGGCCCATCTCCAGTTCCAGTGGATCAGACAGACAGACAGACAGACAGAGAGACAGAGATAAGAATGGCAGGCCTGCCTGGTCTTTCTTTATTTCTTATACTTTTTAAAAAATGTTAATTAATTAATTAATTAATTAATTAATTTATTTATGTATTTATTAGATATAAGTACACTGTAGCCGTCTTCAGACACTCCAGAAGAGGGTGTCAGATTCTAGAGAATCTAAATCCCTCTTATGGTCTGAATATGATGTACATAAACACAGCCTCACATATACTTCTAAAAATTATAAATAGGTGGGGCCACTGAAAGGACTCAACAATTAACAGCATTGTCTCCTCTTCCAGAGAACCTGGGATCAACTACCAGCACCTAAAAGGTGGCCCATCTCCAGTTCCAGGGGATCAGACAGACAGACAGACAGACAGTGATAAGGATGGCAGGCCTGCCTGGTCTTTCTTTGTTTCTTATCCTTTTTTAAAAAAAAATGTTTATTTATTTATTTATTTATTTATTTATTTATTATTAGATATAAGTACACTGTAGCTGTTCAGACACTCCAGAAGAGGGTGTCAGATTCTGGAGAATCTAAATCCCTCTTATGGTCTGCATATGATGTACATAAACACAGCCTCACATATACTTCTAAAAATTTAAAGAAGGGTGGGGCCACTCTAAAAGCTCAACAATTAACAGCATTGTCTCCTCTTCCAGAGTACCTGGAATCAACTACCAGCAACTATATGGTGGCCCATCTCCAGTTCCAGGGGATCAGACAGACAGACATACAGACAGTGATAAGGATGGCAGGCCTGCCTGGTCTTTCTTTCTGTCTTATCCTTTTAAAAAAAATGTTTATTTATATATTTATTTATGTATTTATTAGATATATGTACACTGTAGCTGCTTTCAGACACTCCAGAAGAGGGTGTCATATTCTGGAGAATCTAAATCCCTCTTATGGTCTGCATATGATGTACATAAACACAGCCTCGCATATACTTCTAAAAATTTAAAGATGTGTGGGGCCACTGAGAGGGCTCAACAATTAACAGCATTGTCTCCTCTTTCAGAGAACCTGGGATAAACTACCAGCACCTTATGGTGGCCCATCTCCAGTTCCAGGGGATCAGACAGACAGACAGACAGACAGAAAGACAGAGATAAGGATGGCAGGCCTGCCTGGTCTTTCTTTATTTCTTATACTTTTTAAAATATGTTTATTTATTTATTTATTTATTTATTTATTTATTTATTAGATATAAGTACACTGTAGCCGTCTTCAGACACTCCATAAGAGGGTGTCAGATTCTAGAGAATCTAAATCCCTCTTATGGTCTGAATATGATGTACATAAACACAGCCTCACATATACTTCTAAAAATTATAAATAGGTGGGGCCACTGAAAGGACTCAACAATTAACAGCATTGTCTCCTCTTTCAGAGAACCTGGGATAAACTACCAGCACCTAAAAGGTGGCCCATCCCCAGTTCCAGTGGATCAGACAGACAGACAGACAGACAGAGAGACAGAGATGAGGATGGCATGCCTGCCTGGTCTTTCTTTATTTCTTATACATTTTAAAAACTGTTTTTTATTTATTTATTTATTTATTTATTTATTTATTTATTTATTTATTTATTTATGTATTTATTAGAAATAAGTACACTGTAGCCGTCTTCAGACACTCCAGAAGAGGGTGTCAGATTCTGGAGAATCTAAATCCCTCTTATGGTCTGAATATGATGTACATAAACACAGCCTCACATATATTTCTAAAAATTTAAAGAAGGGTGGGGCCACTCTAAAAGCTCAACAATTAACAGCATTGTCTCCTCTTCCAGAGTACCTGGGATCAACTACCAGCAACTATATGGTGGCCCATTTCCAGTTCCAGGGGATCAGACAGACAGACATACAGACAGTGATAAGGATGGCAGGCCTGCCTGGTCTTTCTTTCTTTCTTATCCTTTTTAAAAAAATGTTTATTTATATATTTATTTATTTATTTATTAGATATAAGTACACTGTAGCTGTCTTCAGACACTCCAGAAGAGGGTGTCAGATTCTGGAGAATCTAAATTCCTTTTATGGTCTGCATATGATGTACATAAACACAGCCTCACATATACTTCTAAAAATTTAAAGATGTGTGGGGCCACTGAGAGGGCTCAACAATTAACAGCTTTGTCTCCTCTTTCAAAGAACCTGGGATAAATTACCAGCACCTTATGGTGGCCCATCTCCAGTTCCAGTGGATCAGACAGACAGACAGACAGAGAGACAGAGATATGGATGGCAGGCCTGTCTGGTCTTTCTTTATTTCTTATACTTTTTAAAAAATGTTTATTTATTCTTTTATTTATTTATTTACTTATGTATTTATTAGATATAAGTACACTGTAGCCGTCTTCAGACACTCCAGAAGATGGTGTCAGATTCTGGAGAATCTAAATCCCTCTTATGGTCTGAATATGATGTACATAAACAAAGCCTCACATATACTTGTAAAAATTAAAAATGGGTGGGGCCACTTAAAGGGCTCAACAATTAACAGCATTGTCTCCTCTTCCAGAGAACCTGGGATCAACTACCAGCACCTACAAGGTGGCCCATCTCCAGTTCCAGGGGATCAGACAGACAGACAGACAGACTGAGATAAGTATGGCAGGCCTGCCTGGTCTTTCTTTCTTTCTTATCCTTTTAAAATAATGTTTATTTATTTATTTATTTATTTATTTATTTATTTATTTATATATGTATTTATTAGATATAAGTACACTGTAGTTGTCTTCAGACACTCCAGAAGAGGGTGACAGATTCTGGAGAAACTAAATCCCTCTTATGGTCTGCATATGATGTACATAAACACAGCCTAACATATACTTCTAAAAATTTAAAGATAGGTGGAGCCACTGAAAGGGCTCAACAATTAATAGCATTGTCTCCTCTTCCAGAGAAGCTGGGATCAACTAACAGCAACTATATGGTGGCCCATCTGCAGTTCCAAGGTATCAGACAGTCTGACAGACAGACAGACTGACAGAGATTAGGATGGCAGGCCTGCCTGGTCTTTCTTTCTTTATTATCCTTTTTAAAAAATGTTTATTTATTCATGTATTTATTAGATATAAGTACACTGTAGCTGTCTTCTGACACTCCAGAAGAGGGTGTCAGATTCTGGAGAATCTAAATCCCTCTTATGGTCTGCATATGATGTACATAAACACAGCCTCACATATACTACTAAAAATTTAACGATGGGTGGGGCCACTGAAATCGCTCAACAATTAACAGCATTGTCTCCTCTTCCAGAGAACCTGGGATCAACTACCAGCACCTATATGGTGGCCCATCTCCAGTTCCAGGGGATCAGAACGACTGATAGACAGACAGACAGAGATAGGGATGGTAGGCCTGCCTGGTCTTTCTTTTTTTCTTATCCGGTTTAAATAATGTTTATTTATTTATTTATTTATTTATTTATTTATTTATTTATTATATAAGTACACTGTAGCTGTCTTCAGACACTCCAGAAGAGGGTGTCAGATTCTGGAGTATCTAAATCCCTCTTATGGTCTGCATATGATGTACATAAACACAGACTCACATATACTTCTAAAAATTTAAAGATGGGTAGGGCCACTGATAGGGCTCAACAATTAAGAGCATTGTCTCCTCTTCCAGAGAACCTTGGATCAACTACCAGCAACTATATGGTGGCCCATCTCCAGTTCCCGGGGATCAGATAGACAGACAGACAGACAGACAGAGATATGGATGGCAGGCCTGCCTGGTCTTTCTTTCTTTCTTATACTTTTTAAAAAATGTTTATTTATTTATTTATTTATTTATCTATTTATTTATTAGATATAAGTACACTGTAGCTGTCTTCAGACACTCCAGAAGAGGGTGTCAGATTCTGGAGAATCTAAATCCCTCTTATGGTCTGCATATGATGTACATAAACACAGCCTCACATATACCTCTAAATATTTAAAGATGGGTGGCGCCACTGAAAGGGCTCAACAATTAACAGCGTTGTCTCCTCTTCCAGAGTACCTGGGATCAACTACCAGCAACTATATGGTGGCCCATCTCCAGTTCCAGGGGATCAGACAGACAGACATACAGACAGTGATAAGGATGGCAGGCCTGCCTGGTCTATCTTTCTTTCTTATCCTTTTTAAAATAATGTTTATTTATATATTTATTTATGTATTTATTAGATATAAGTACACTGTAGCTGTCTTCAGACACTCCAGAAGAGGGTGTCAGATTCTGGAGAATCTAAATCCCTCTTATGGTCTGCTTATGATGTACATAAACACAGCCTCACATATACCTCTAAATATTTAAAGATGGGTGGCGCCACTGAAAGGGCTCAACAATTAACAGCATTGTCTCCTCTTCCAGAGTACCTGGGATCAACTACCAGCAACTATATGGTGGCCCATCTCCAGTTCCAGGGGATCAGACAGACAGACATACAGACAGTGATAAGGATGGCAGGCCTGCCTGGTCTTTCTTTCTTTCTTATCCTTTTTAAAAAATGTTTATTTATTTATTTATTTATTTATTTATTTATTTATTTATTTATTTATTATATATAAGTACACTGTAGCTGTCTTCAGTCACTCCAGTAGAGGGTGTCAGATTCTGGAGAATCTAAATCCTCTTATAATCTGAATATGATGTACATAAACACAGCCTCACATAAACTTCTAAATATTTAAAGAAGTGTGGGGCCACTGAAAGGGCTCAACAATTAACCGAATTGTCTCCTCTTCCAGAGAACCTTGGATCAACTACCAGCACTATATGGTGGCCCGTCTCCAGTTCCCGGGGATCAGATAGACAGACAGACAGACAGACAGAGATATGGATGGCAGGCCTGCCTGGTCTTTCTTTCTTTCTTATACTTTTTAAAAAATGTTTATTTATTTATTTATTTATTTATCTATTTATTTATTAGATATAAGTACACTGTAGCTGTCTTCAGACACTCCAGAAGAGGGTGTCAGATTCTGGAGAATCTAAATCCCTCTTATGGTCTGCATATGATGTACATAAACTAAGCCTCACATATACCTCTAAATATTTAAAGATGGGTGGCGCCACTGAAAGAGCTCAACAATTAACAGCATTGTCTCCTCTTCTAGATACCTGGGATCAACTACCAACAACTATATGGTGGCCCATCTCCAGTTCCAGGGGATCAGACAAACAGACATACAGACAGTGATAAGGATGGCAGGCCTGCCTGGTCTTTCTTTCTTTCTTATCCTTTTTAAAAAAATGTTTATTTATTTATTTATTTATTTATTTATTTATTTATTTATTTATTATATATAAGTACACTGTAGCTGTCTTCAGTCACTCCAGTAGAGTGTGTCAGATTCTGGAGAATCTAAATCCTCTTATAATCTGAATATGATGTACATAAACACAGCCTCACATAAACTTCTAAATATTTAAAGAAGTGTGGGGCCACTGAAAGGGCTCAACAATTAACCGAATTGTCTCCTCTTCCTGAGAACCTTGGATCAACTACCAGCACTATATGGTGGCCCATCTCCAGTTCCCGGGGATCAGATAGACAGACAGACAGACAGACAGATATATGGATGGCAGGCCTGACTGGTTTTTCTTTCTTTCTTATACTTTTTAAAAAATGTTTATTTATTTATTTATCTGTTTATTTATTAGATATAAGTACACTGTAGCTGTCTTCAGACACTCCAGAAGTGGGTGTCAGATTCTGGAGAATCTAAATCCCTCTTATGGTCTGCATATGATGTACATAAACACAGCCTCACATATACCTCTAAATATTTAAAGATGGGTGGCGCCACTGAAAGGGCTCAACAATTAACAGCATTGTCTCCTCTTCCAGAGTACCTGGGATCAACTACCAGCAACTATATGGTAGCCCATCTCCAGTTCCAGGGGATCAGACAGACAGACATACAGACAGTGATAAGGATGGCAGGCCTGCCTGGTCTTTCTTTCTTTCTTATCCTTTTTAAAAAAATGTTTATTTATATATTTATTTATGTATTTATTAGATATAAGTACACTGTAGCTGTCTTCAGACACTCCAGAAGAGGGTGTCAGATTCTGGAGAATCTAAATCCCTCTTATGGACTGCATATGATGTACATAAACACAGCCTCACATATACTTCTAATAATTTAAAGATGTGTGGGGCCACTGAGAGAGCTCAACAATTAACAGCATTGTCTCCTCTTTCAGAGAACCTGGGATAAACTACCAGCACCTTATGGTGGCCCATCTCCAGTTCCAGGGGATCAGACAGACAGACAGACAGAGAGACAGAGATAAGGATGGCAGGCCTGCCTGGTCTTTCTTTATTTCTTATACTTTTTAAAAAATGTTTATTTATTTATTTATTTATTTATTTATGTATTTATTAGATATAAGTACACTGTAGCTGTCTTCAGACACTCCAGAAGACGGTGTCAGATTCTGGAGAATCTAAATCCCTCTTATGGTCTGCATATGATGTACATAAACACAGCCTCACATATACTTCTAAATATTTAAAGATGGGTAGGGCCACTGATAGGGCTCAACAATTAACAGCATTGTCTCCTCTTCCAGAGTACCTGGGATCAACTACCAGCACCTTATGGTGGCCCATCTCCAGTTCCAGTGGAACAGACAGACAGACAGACAGACAGAGAGACAGAGATAAGGATGGCAGGCCTGCCTGGTCTTACTTTCTTTCTTATCCTTTTTAAAAAACGTTTATTTATTTATTTATTTATTTATTTATTTATTTATTATACATAAGTACACTGTAGCTGTCTTCAGTCACTCCAGTAGAGGGTGTCAGATTCTGGAGAATCTAAATCCTCTTATAATCTGAATATGATGTACATAAACACAGCCTCACATAAACTTCTAAATATTTAAAGAAGTGTGGGGCCACTGGAAGGGCTAAACAATTAACCGAATTGTGTCCTCTTCCAGAGAACCTTGGATCAAATACCAGCACTATATGGTGGCCCATCTCCAGTTCCCGGGGATCAGATAGACAGACAGACAGACAGACAGAGATATGGATGGCAGGCCTGCCTGGTCTTTCTTTCTTTCTTATACTTTTTAAAAAATGTTTATTTATTTATTTATTTATTTATTTATCTATTTATTTTTTAGATATTAGTACACTCTAGCTGTCTTCAGACACTCCAGAAGAGGGTGTCAGATTCTGGAGAATCTAAATCCCTCTTATGGTCTGCATATGATGTACATAAACACAGCCTCACATATACCTCTAAATATTTAAAGATGGATGGCGCCACTGAAAGGGCTCAACAATTAACAGCATTGTCTCCTCTTCCAGAGTACCTGGGATCAACTACCAGCAACTATATGGTGGCCCATCTCCAGTTCCAGGGGATCAGACAGACAGACATACAGACAGTGATAAGGATGGCAGGCCTGCCTGGTCTTTCTTTCTTTCTTATCCTTTTTAAAAAAATGTTTATTTATATATTTATTTATGTATTTATTAGATATAAGTACACTGTAGCTGTCTTCAGACACTCCAGAAGAGTTTGTCAGATTCTGGAGAATCTAAATCCCTCTTATGGTCTGCATATGATGTACATAAACACAGCCTCACATATACTTCTAAAAATTTAAAGATGTGTGGGGCCACTGAGAGGGCTCAAAAATTAACAGCATTGTCTCCTCTTTCAGAGAACCTGGGATAAACTACCAGCACCTAATGGTGGCCCATCTCCAGTTCCAGGGGATCAGACAGACAGACAGACAGAGAGACAGAGATAAGGATGGCAGGCCTGCCTGGTCTGTCTTTATTTCTTATACTTTTTAAAAAATGTTTATTTATTTATTTATTTATTTATTTATTTATTTATTTATGTATTTATTAGATATAAGTACACTGTAGCTGTCTTCAGACACTCCAGAAGAGGGTGTCAGATTCTGGAGAATCTAAATCCCTCTTATGGTCTGCATATGATGTACATAAACACAGCCTCACATATACTTCTAAATATTTAAAGATGGGTAGGGACACTGATCGGGCTCAACAATTAACAGCATTGTCTCCTCTTCCAGAGAACCTGGGATCAACTACCAGCAACTTTATGGTAGCCCAACTCCAGTTCCAGGGGATCAGACAGACAGACAGACAGACAGAGATAAGGATGGCAGGCCTGCCTGGTCTTACATTCTTACTTATCCTTTTTAAAAAATGTTTATTTATTTATTTATTTATTTATTTATTTATTTATTTATTATACATAAGTACACTGTAGCTGTCTTCAGTCACTCCAGTAGAGGGTGTCAGATTCTGGAGAATCTAAATCCTCTTATAATCTGAATATGATGTACATAAACACAGCCTCACATAAACTTCTAAATATTTAAAGAAGTGTGGGGCCACTGAAAGGGCTAAACAATTAACCGAATTGTCTCCTCTTCCAGAGAACCTTGGATCAACTACCAGCACTATATGGTGGCCCATCTCCAGTTCCTGGGGATCAGATAGACAGACAGACAGACAGACAGAGATATAAATGGCAGGCCTGCCTGGTCTTTCTTTCTTTCTTATACTTTTTAAAAAATGTTTATTTATTTATTTATTTATTTATCTATTTATTTATTAGATATAAGTACACTGTAGCTGTCTTCAGACACTCCAGAAGAGGGTGTCAGATACTGGAGAATCTAAATCCCTCTTATGGTCTGCATATGATGTACATAAACACAGCCTCACATATACCTCTAAATATTTAAAGATGGGTGGCGCCACTGAAAGGGCTCAACAATTAACAGCATTGTCTCCTCTTCCAGAGTACCTGGGATCAACTACCAGCAACTATATGGTGGCCCATCTCCAGTTCCAGGGGATCAGACAGACAGACATACAGACAGTGATAAGGATGGCAGGCCTGCCTGGTCTTTCTTTCTTTCTTATCCTTTTTAAAAAAAATGTTTATTTATATATTTATTCATGTATTTATTAGATATAAGTACACTGTAGCTGTCTTCAGACACTCCAGAAGAAGGTGTCAGATTCTGGAGAATCTAAATCCCTCTTATGGTCTGCATATGATGTACATAAACACAGCCTCACATATACCTCTAAATATTTAAAGATGGGTGGCGCCACTGAAAGGGCTCAACAATTAACAGCATTGTCTCCTCTTCCAGAGTACCTGTGATCAACTACCAGCAACTATATGGTGGCCCATCTCCAGTTCCAGGGGATCAGACAGACAGACATACAGACAGTGAAAAGGATGGCAGGCCTGCCTGGTCTTTCTTTCTTTATTATCCTTTTTAAAAAAATGTTTATTTATATATTTATTTATGTATTTATTAGATATAAGTACACTGTAGCTGTCTTCAGACACTCCAGAAGAGGGTGTCAGATTCTGGAGAATCTAAATCCCTCTTATGGTCTGCATATGATGTACATAAACACAGCCTCACATATACTTCTAAAAATTTAAAAATGTGTGGGAAAACTGAGAGGGATCAACAATTAACAGCATTGTCTCCTCTTTCAGAGAACCTGGGAAAAAATACCAGCACCTTATGGTGGCCCATCTCCAGTTCCAGTGGATCAGACAGACAGACAGACAGAGAGACAGAGATAAGGATGGCAGGCCTGCCTGGTCTTTCTTTATTTCTTATACTTTTTAAAAAATGTTTATTTATTTATTTATTTATTTATTTATTTATTTATTTATTTATGTATTTATTAGATATAAGTACACTGTAGCTGTCTTCAGACACTCCAGAAGAGGGTGTCAGATTCTGGAGAATCTAAATCCCTCTTATGGTCTGCATATGATGTACATAAACACAGCCTCACATATACTTCTAAATATTTAAAGATGGGTAGGGCCACTGATAGGGCTCAACAATTAACAGCCTTGTCCTCTCTTCCAGAGAACCTGGGATCAACTACCAGAAACTTTATGGTAGCCCAACTCCAGTTCCAGGGGATCAGACAGACAGACAGACAGACAGACAGAGATAAGGATGGCAGGCCTGCCTGGTCTTACTTTCTTTCTTATCCTTTTTAAAAAATGTTTATTTATTTATTTATTTATTTATTTATTATATATAAGTACACTGTAGCTGTCTTCAGACACTCCAGTAGAGGGTGTCAGATTCTGGAGAATCTAAATCCTCTTATAATCTGAATATGATGTACATAAACACAGCCTCACATAAACTTCTAAATATTTAAAGAAGTGTGGGGCCACTGAAAGGGCTCAACAATTAACCGAATTGTCTCCTCTTCCAGAGAACCTTGGATCAACTACCAGCACTATATGGTGGCCCATCTCCAGTTCCCGGGGATCAGATAGACAGACAGACAGACAGACAGAGATATGGATGGCAGGCCTGCCTGGTCTTTCTTTATTTCTTATACTTTTTAAAAAATGTTTATTTATTTATTTATTTATTTATCTATTTATTTATTAGATATAAGTACACTGTAGCTGTCTTCAGACACTCCAGAAGAGGGTGTCAGATTCTGGAGAATCTAAATCCCTCTTATGGTCTGCATATGATGTACATAAACACAGCCTCACATATACCTCTAAATATTTAAAGATGGGTGGCGCCACTGAAAGGGCTCAACAATTAACAGCATTGTCTCCTCTTGCAGAGTACCTGGGATCAACTACCAGCAACTATATGGTGGCCCATCTCCAGTTCCCGGGGATCAGATAGACAGACAGACAGACAGACAGAGATATGGATGGCAGGCCTGCCTGGTCTTTCTTTATTTCTTATACTTTTTAAAAAATGTTTATTTATTTATTTATTTATTTATTTATGTATTTATTAGATATAAATACACTGTAGCTGTCTTCAGACACTCCAGAAGAGGGTGTCAGATTCTGGAGAATCTAAATCCCTCTTATGGTCTGCATATGATGTACATAAACACAGCCTCACATATACCTCTAAATATTTAAAGATGGGTGGCGCCACTGAAAGGGCTCAACAATTAACAGCATTGTCTCCTCTTCCAGAGTACCTGGGATCAACTACCAGCAACTATATGGTGGCCCATCTCCAGTTACAGGGGATCAGACAGACAGACATACAGACAGTGATAAGGATGGCAGGCCTGCCTGTCTTTCTTTCTTTCTTATCCTTTTTAAAATAATGTTTATGTATATATTTATTTATGTATTTATTAGATATAAGTACACTGTAGCTGTCTTCAGACACTCCAGAAGAGGGTGTCAGATTCTGGAGAATCTAAATCCCTCTTATGGTCTGCATATGATGTACATAAACACAGCCTCACATATACCTCTAAATATTTAAAGATGGGTGGCGCCACTGAAAGGGCTCAACAATTAACAGCATTGTCTCCTCTTGCAGAGTACCTGGGATCAACTACCAGCAACTATATGGTGGCCCATCTCCAGTTCCAGGGGATCAGACAGACAGACATACAGACAGTGATAAGGATGGCAGGCCTGCCTGGTCTTTCTTTCTTTCTTATCCTTTTAAAAAAATGTTTATTTATTTATTTATTTATTTATTTATTTATTTATTTATTTATTATATATAAGTACACTGTAGCTGTCTTCAGTCACTCCAGTAGAGGGTGTCAGATTCTGGAGAATCTAAATCCTCTTATAATCTGAATATGATGTACATAAACACAGCCTCACATAAACTTCTAAATATTTAAAGAAGTGTGGGGCCACTGAAAGGGCTCAACAATTAACCGAATTGTCTCCTCTTCCAGAGAACCTTGGATCAACTACCAGCACTATATGGTGGCCCGTCTCCAGTTCCCGGGGATCAGATAGACAGACAGACAGACAGACAGACAGAGATATGGATGGCAGGCCTGCCTGGTCTTTCTTTATTTCTTATACTTTTTAAAAAATGTTTATTTATTTATTTATTTATTTATCTATTTATTTATTAGATATAAGTACACTGTAGCTGTCTTCAGACACTCCAGAAGAGGGTGTCAGATTCTGGAGAATCTAAATCCCTCTTATGGTCTGCATATGATGTACATAAACACAGCCTCACATATACCTCTAAATATTTAAAGATGGGTGGCGCCACTGAAAGGGCTCAACAATTAACAGCATTGTCTCCTCTTCCAGATACCTGGGATCAACTACCAACAACTATATGGTGGCCCATCTCCAGTTCCAGGGGATCAGACAAACAGATGGCAGGCCTGCCTGGTCTTTCTTTCTTTCTTATCCTTTTTAAAAAAATGTTTATTTATTTATTTATTTATTTATTTATTTATTTATTTATTTATTATATATAAGTACACTGTAGCTGTCTTCAGTCACTCCAGTAGAGTGTGTCAGATTCTGGAGAATCTAAATCCTCTTATAATCTGAATATGATGTACATAAACACAGCCTCACATAAACTTCTAAATATTTAAAGAAGTGTGGGGCCACTGAAAGGGCTCAACAATTAACCGAATGGTCTCCTCTTCCTGAGAACCTTGGGTCAACTACCAGCACTATATGGTGGCCCATCTCCAGTTCCCGGGGATCAGATAGACAGACAGACAGACAGACAGAGATATGGATGGCAGGCCTGACTGGTCTTTCTTTCTTTCTTATACTTTTTAAAAAATGTTTATTTATTTATTTATCTGTTTATTTATTAGATATAAGTACACTGTAGCTGTCTTCAGACACTCCAGAAGTGGGTGTCAGATTCTGGAGAATCTAAATCCCTCTTATGGTCTGCATATGATGTACATAAACACAGCCTCACATATACCTCTAAATATTTAAAGATGGGTGGCGCCACTGAAAGGGCTCAACAATTAACAGCATTGTCTCCTCTTCCAGAGTACCTGGGATCAACTACCAGCAACTATATGGTGGCCCATCTCCAGTTCCAGGGGATCAGACAGACAGACATACAGACAGTGATAAGGATGGCAGGCCTGCCTGGTCTTTCTTTCTTTCTTATCCTTTTTAAAAAAATGTTTATTTATATATTTATTTATGTATTTATTAGATATAAGTACACTGTAGCTGTCTTCAGACACTCCAGAAGAGGGTGTCAGATTCTGGAGAATCTAAATCCCTCTTATGGACTGCATATGATGTACATAAACACAGCCTCACATATACTTCTAATAATTTAAAGATGTGTGGGGCCACTGAGAGGGCTCAACAATTAACAGCATTGTCTCCTCTTTCAGAGAACCTGGGATAAACTACCAGCACCTTATGGTGGCCCATCTCCAGTTCCAGGGGATCAGACAGACAGACAGACAGAGAGACAGAGATAAGGATGGCAGGCCTGCCTGGTCTTTCTTTATTTCTCATACTTTTTAAAAAATGTTTATTTATTTATTTATTTATTTATTTATGTATTTATTAGATATAAGTACACTGTAGCTGTCTTCAGACACTCCAGAAGAGGGTGTCAGATTCTGGAGAATCTAAATCCCTCTTATGGTCTGCATATGATGTACATAAACACAGCCTCACATATACTTCTAAATATTTAAAGATGGGTAGGGCCACTGATAGGGCTCAACAATTAACAGCATTGTCTCCTCTTCCAGAGTACCTGGGATCAACTACCAGCACCTTATGGTGGCCCATCTCCAGTTCCAGTGGATCAGACAGACAGACAGACAGACAGACAGACAGAGATAAGGATGGCAGGCCTGCCTGGTCTTACTTTCTTTCTTATCCTTTTTAAAAAATGTTTATTTATTTATTTATTTATTTATTTATTTATTTATTCATTTATTATACATAAGTACACTGTAGCTGTCTTCAGTCACTCCAGTAGAGGGTGTCAGATTCTGGAGAATCTAAATCCTCTTATAATCTGAATATGATGTACATAAACACAGCCTCACATAAACTTCTAAATATTTAAAGAAGTGTGGGGCCACTGGAAGGGCTAAACAATTAACCGAATTGTCTCCTCTTCCAGAGAACCTTGGATCAACTACCAGCACTATATGGTGGCCCATCTCCAGTTCCCGGGGATCAGATAGACAGACAGACAGACAGACAGAGTTATGGATGGCAGGCCTGCCTGGTCTTTCTTTCTTTCTTATACTTTTTAAAAAATGTTTATTTATTTATTTATTTATTTATTTATTTATCTATTTATTTTTTAGATATAAGTACACTCTAGCTGTCTTCAGACACTCCAGAAGAGGGTGTCAGATTCTGGAGAATCTAAATCCCTCTTATGGTCTGCATATGATGTACATAAACACAGCCTCACATATACCTCTAAATATTTAAAGATGGATGGCGCCACTGCCTGGGCTCAACAATTAACAGCATTGTCTCCTCTTCCAGAGTACCTGGGATCAACTACCAGCAACTATATGGTGGCCCATCTCCAGTTCCAGGGGATCAGACAGACAGACATACAGACAGTGATAAGGATGGCAGGCCTGCCTGGTCTTTCTTTCTTTCTTATCCTTTTTAAAAAAATGTTTATTTATATATTTATTTATGTATTTATTAGATATAAGTACACTGTAGCTGTCTTCAGACACTCCAGAAGAGTTTGTCAGATTCTGGAGAATCTAAATCCCTCTTATGGTCTGCATATGATGTACATAAACACAGCCTCACATATACTTCTAAAAATTTAAAGATGTGTGGGGCCACTGAGAGGGCTCAAAAATTAACAGCATTGTCTCCTCTTTCAGAGAACCTGGGATAAACTACCAGCACCTTATGGTGGCCCATCTCCAGTTCCAGGGGATCAGACAGACAGACAGACAGAGAGACAGAGATAAGGATGGCAGGCCTGCCTGGTCTGTCTTTATTTCTTATACTTTTTAAAAAATGTTTATTTATTTATTTATTTATTTATTTATTTATGTATTTATTAGATAAAAGTACACTGTAGCTGTCTTCAGACACTCCAGAAGAGGGTGTCAGATTCTGGAGAATCTAAATCCCTCTTATGGTCTGCATATGATGTACATAAACACAGCCTCACATATACTTCTAAATATTTAAAGATGGGTAGGGCCACTGATTGGGCTCAACAATTAACAGCATTGTCTCCTCTTCCAGAGAACCTGGGATCAACTACCAGCAACTTTATGGTAGCCCAACTCCAGTTCCAGGGGATCAGACAGACAGACAGACAGACAGAGATAAGGATGGCAGGCCTGCCTGGTCTTACATTCTTACTTATCCTTTTTAAAAAATGTTTATTTATTTATTTATTTATTTATTTATTTATTTATTTATTATACATAAGTACACTGTAGCTGTCTTCAGTCACTCCAGTAGAGGGTGTCAGATTCTGGAGAATCTAAATCCTCTTATAATCTGAATATGATGTACATAAACACAGCCTCACATAAACTTATAAATATTTAAAGAAGTGTGGGGCCACTGAAAGGGCTAAACAATTAACCGAATTGTCTCCTCTTCCAGAGAACCTTGGATCAACTACCAGCACTATATGGTGGCCCATCTCCAGTTCCTGGGGATCAGATAGACAGACAGACAGACAGACAGACAGAGATATAAATGGCAGGCCTGCCTGGTCTTTCTTTCTTTCTTATACTTTTTAAAAAATGTTTATTTATTTATTTATTTATTTATCTATTTATTTATTAGATATAAGTACACTGTAGCTGTCTTCAGACACTCCAGAAGAGGGTGTCAGATACTGGAGAATCTAAATCCCTCTTATGGTCTGCATATGATGTACATAAACACAGCCTCACATATACCTCTAAATATTTAAAGATGGGTGGCGCCACTGAAAGGGCTCAACAATTAACAGCATTGTCTCCTCTTCCAGAGTACCTGGGATCAACTACCAGCAACTATATGGTGGCCCATCTCCAGTTCCAGGGGATCAGACAGACAGACATACAGACAGTGATAAGGATGGCAGGCCTGCCTGGTCTTTCTTTCTTTCTTATCCTTTTAAAAAAAATGTTTATTTATATATTTATTCATGTATTTATTAGATATAAGTACACTGTAGCTGTCTTCAGACACTCCAGAAGAAGGTGTCAGATTCTGGAGAATCTAAATCCCTCTTATGGTCTGCATATGATGTACATAAACACAGCCTCACATATACCTCTAAATATTTAAATATGGGTGGCGCCACTGAAAGGGCTCAACAATTAACAGCATTGTCTCCTCTTCCAGAGTACCTGGGATCAACTACCAGCAACTATATGGTGGCCAATCTCCAGTTCCAGGGGATCAGACAGACAGACATACAGACAGTGAAAAGGATGGCAGGCCTGCCTGGTCTTTCTTTCTTTATTATCCTTTTTAAAAAAATGTTTATTTATATATTTATTTATGTATTTATTAGATATAAGTACACTGTAGCTGTCTTCAGACACTCCAGAAGAGGGTGTCAGATTCTGGAGAATCTAAATCCCTCTTATGGTCTGCATATGATGTACATAAACACAGCCTCACATATACTTCTAAAAATTTAAAAATGTGTGGGACCACTGAGCGGGCTCAACTATTAACAGCATTGTCTCCTTTTTCAGAGAACCTGGGAAAAAATACCAGCACCTTATGGTGGCCCATCTCCAGTTCCAGGGGATCAGACAGACAGACAGACAGAGAGACAGAGATAAGGATGGCAGGCCTGCCTGGTCTTTCTTTATTTCTTATACTTTTTAAAAAATGTTTATTTATTTATTTATTTCTTTATTTATTTATTAGATATAAGTACACTGTAGCTGTCTTCAGACACTCCAGAAGAGGGTGTCAGATTCTGGAGAATCTAAATCCCTCTTATGGTCTGCATATGATGTACATAAACACAGCCTCACATATACTTCTAAATATTTAAAGATGGGTAGGGCCACTGATAGGGCTCAACAATTAACAGCCTTGTCCTCTCTTCCAGAGAACCAGGGATCAACTACCAGAAACTTTATGGTAGCCCAACTACAGTTCCAGGGGATCAGACAGACAGACAGACAGACAGACAGAGATAAGGATGGCAGGCCTGCCTGGGCTTACTTTCTTTCTTATCCTTTTTAAAAAATGTTTATTTATTTATTTATTTATTTATTTATTTATTTATTTATTTATTTATTATATATAAGTACACTGTAGCTGTCTTCAGACACTCCAGTAGAGGGTGTCAGATTCTGGAGAATCTAAATCCTCTTATAATCAGAATATGATGTACATAAACACAGCCTCACATAAACTTCTAAATATTTAAAGAAGTGTGGGGCCACTGAAAGGGCTCAACAATTAACCGAATTGTCTCCTCTTCCAGAGAACCTTGGATCAACTACCAGGACTATATGGTGGCCCATCTCCAGTTCCCGGGGAACAGATAGACAGACAGACAGACAGACAGAGATATGGATGGCAGGCCTGCCTGGTCTTTCTTTATTTCTTATACTATTTAAAAAATGTTTATTTATTTATTTATTTATTTATCTATTTATTTATTAGATATAAGTACACTGTAGCTGTCTTCAGACACTCCAGAAGAGGGTGTCAGATTCTGGAGAATCTAAATCCCTCTTATGGTCTGCATATGATGCACATAAACACAGCCTCACATATACCTCTAAATATTTAAAGATGGGTGGCGCCACTGAAAGGGCTCAACAATTAACAGCATTGTCTCCTCTTCCAGAGTACCTGGGATCAACTACCAGCAACTATATGGTGGCCCATCTCCAGTTCCCGGGGATCAGATAGACAGACAGACAGACAGACAGAGATATGGATGGCAGGCCTGCCTGGTCTTTCTTTATTTCTTATACTTTTTAAAAAATGTTTATTTATTTATTTATTTATCTATTTATTTATTAGATATAAGTACATTGTAGCTGTCTTCAGACACTCCAGAAGAGGGTGTCAGATTCTGGAGAATCTAAATCCCTCTTATGGTCTGCATATGATGTACATAAACACAGCCTCACATATACCTCTAAATATTTAAAGATGGGTGGCGCCACTGAAAGGGCTCAACAATTAACAGCATTGTCTCCTCTTCCAGAGTACCTGGGATCAACTACCAGCAACTATATGGTGGCCCATCTCGAGTTCCAGGGGATCAGACAGACAGACATACAGACAGTGATAAGGATGGCAGGCCTGCCTGGTCTTTCTTTCTTTCTTATCCTTTTTTAAAAAATGTTTATTTATATATTTATTCATGTATTTATTAGATATAAGTACACTGTAGCTGTCTTCAGACACTCCAGAAGAAGGTGTCAGATTCTGGAGAATCTAAATCCCTCTTATGGTCTGCATATGATGTACATAAACACAGCCTCACATATACCTCTAAATATTTAAAGATGGGTGGCGCCACTGAAAGGGCTCAACAATTAACAGCATTGTCTCCTCTTCCAGAGTACCTGGGATCAACTACCAGCAACTATATGGTGGCCCATCTCCAGTTCCAGGGGATCAGACAGACAGACATACAGACAGTGAAAAGGATGGCAGGCCTGCCTGGTCTTTCTTTCTTTATTATCCTTTTTAAAAAAATGTTTATTTATATATTTATTTATGTATTTATTAGATATAAGTACACTGTAGCTGTCTTCAGACACTCCAGAAGAGGGTGTCAGATTCTGGAGAATCTAAATCCCTCTTATGGTCTGCATATGATGTACATAAACACAGCCTCACATATACTTCTAAAAATTTAAAAATGTGTGGGACCACTGAGAGGGCTCAACAATTAACAGCATTGTCTCCTCTTTCAGAGAACCTGGGAAAAAATACCAGCACCTTATGGTGGACCATCTCCAGTTCCAGTGGATCAGACAGACAGACAGACAGAGAGACAGAGATAAGGATGGCAGGCCTGCCTGGTCTTTCTTTATTTCTTATACTTTTTAAAAAATGTTTATTTATTTATTTATTTATTTATTTATGTATTTATTAGATATAAGTACACTGTAGCTTTCTTCAGACACTCCAGAAGAGGGTGTCAGATTCTGGAGAATCTAAATCCCTCTTATGGTCTGCATATGATGTACATAAACACAGCCTCACATATACTTCTAAATATTTAAAGATGGGTAGGGCCACTGATATGGCTCAACAATTAACAGCCTTGTCCTCTCTTCCAGAGAACCTGGGATCAACTACCAGAAACTTTATGGTAGCCCAACTCCAGTTCCAGGGGATCAGACAGACAGACAGACAGACAGACAGAGATAAGGATGGCAGGCCTGCCTGGTCTTACTTTCTTTCTTATCCTTTTTAAAAAATGTTTATTTATTTATTTATTTATTTATTTATTATATATAAGTACACTGTAGCTGTCTTCAGACACTCCAGTAGAGGGTGTCAGATTCTGGAGAATCTAAATCCTCTTATAATCTGAATATGATGTACATAAACACAGCCTCACATAAACTTCTAAATATTTAAAGAAGTGTGGGGCCACTGAAAGGGCTCAACAATTAACCGAATTGTCTCCTCTTCCAGAGAACCTTGGATCAACTACCAGCACTATATGGTGGCCCATCTCCAGTTCCCGGGGATCAGATAGACAGACAGACAGACAGACAGAGATATGGATGGCAGGCCTGCCTGGTCTTTCTTTATTTCTTATACTTTTTAAAAAATGTTTATTTATTTATTTATTTATTTATCTATTTATTTATTAGATATAAGTACACTGTAGCTGTCTTCAGACACTCCAGAAGAGGGTGTCAGATTCTGGAGAATCTAAATCACTCTTATGGTCTGCATATGATGTACATAAACACAGCCTCACATATACCTCTAAATATTTAAAGATGGGTGGCGCCACTGAAAGGGCTCAACAATTAACAGCATTGTCTCCTCTTGCAGAGTACCTGGGATCAACTACCAGCAACTATATGGTGGCCCATCTCCAGTTCCCGGGGATCAGATAGACAGACAGACAGACAGACAGAGATATGGATGGCAGGCCTGCCTGGTCTTTCTTTCTTTCTTATACTTTTTAAAAAATGTTTATTTATTTATTTATTTATTTATGTATTTATTAGATATAAATACACTGTAGCTGTCTTCAGACACTCCAGAAGAGGGTGTCAGATTCTGGAGAATCTAAATCCCTCTTATGGTCTGCATATGATGTACATAAACACAGCCTCACATATACCTCTAAATATTTAAAGATGGGTGGCGCCACTGAAAGGGCTCAACAATTAACAGCATTGTCTCCTCTTCCAGAGTACCTGGGATCAACTACCAGCAACTATATGGTGGCCCATCTCCAGTTACAGGGGATCAGACAGACAGACATACAGACAGTGATAAGGATGGCAGGCCTGCCTGTCTTTCTTTCTTTCTTATCCTTTTTAAAATAATGTTTATGTATATATTTATTTATGTATTTATTAGATATAAGTACACTGTAGCTGTCTTCAGACACTCCAGAAGAGGGTGTCAGATTCTGGAGAATCTAAATCCCTCTTATGGTCTGCATATGATGTACATAAACACAGCCTCACATATACCTCTAAATATTTAAAGATGGGTGGCGCCACTGAAAGGGCTCAACAATTAACAGCATTGTCTCCTCTTGCAGAGTACCTGGGATCAACTACCAGCAACTATATGGTGGCCCATCTCCAGTTCCAGGGGATCAGACAGACAGACATACAGACAGTGATAAGGATGGCAGGCCTGCCTGGTCTTTCTTTCTTTCTTATCCTTTTTAAAAAATGTTTATTTATTTATTTATTTATTTATTTATTTATTTATTTATTATATATAAGTACACTGTAGCTGTCTTCAGTCACTCCAGTAGAGGGTGTCAGATTCTGGAGAATCTAAATCCTCTTATAATCTGAATATGATGTACATAAACACAGCCTCACATAAACTTCTAAATATTTAAAGAAGTGTGGGGCCACTGAAAGGGCTCAACAATTAACCGAATTGTCTCCTCTTCCAGAGAACCTTGGATCAACTACCAGCACTATATGGTGGCCCGTCTCCAGTTCCCGGGGATCAGATAGACAGACAGACAGACAGACAGACAGAGATATGGATGGCAGGCCTGCCTGGTCTTTCTTTATTTCTTATACTTTTTAAAAAATGTTTATTTATTTATTTATTTATTTATCTATTTATTTATTAGATATAAGTACACTGTAGCTGTCTTCAGACACTCCAGAAGAGGGTGTCAGATTCTGGAGAATCTAAATCCCTCTTATGGTCTGCATATGATGTACATAAACACAGCCTCACATATACCTCTAAATATTTAAAGATGGGTGGCGCCACTGAAAGGGCTCAACAATTAACAGCATTGTCTCCTCTTCCAGATACCTGGGATCAACTACCAACAACTATATGGTGGCCCATCTCCAGTTCCAGGGGATCAGACAAACAGATGGCAGGCCTGCCTGGTCTTTCTTTCTTTCTTATCCTTTTTAAAAAAATGTTTATTTATTTATTTATTTATTTATTTATTTATTTATTTATTTATTTATTATATATAAGTACACTGTAGCTGTCTTCAGTCACTCCAGTAGAGTGTGTCAGATTCTGGAGAATCTAAATCCTCTTATAATCTGAATATGATGTACATAAACACAGCCTCACATAAACTTCTAAATATTTAAAGAAGTGTGGGGCCACTGAAAGGGCTCAACAATTAACCGAATGGTCTCCTCTTCCTGAGAACCTTGGGTCAACTACCAGCACTATATGGTGGCCCATCTCCAGTTCCCGGGGATCAGATAGACAGACAGACAGACAGACAGAGATATGGATGGCAGGCCTGACTGGTCTTTCTTTCTTTCTTATACTTTTTAAAAAATGTTTATTTATTTATTTATCTGTTTATTTATTAGATATAAGTACACTGTAGCTGTCTTCAGACACTCCAGAAGTGGGTGTCAGATTCTGGAGAATCTAAATCCCTCTTATGGTCTGCATATGATGTACATAAACACAGCCTCACATATACCTCTAAATATTTAAAGATGGGTGGCGCCACTGAAAGGGCTCAACAATTAACAGCATTGTCTCCTCTTCCAGAGTACCTGGGATCAACTACCAGCAACTATATGGTGGCCCATCTCCAGTTCCAGGGGATCAGACAGACAGACATACAGACAGTGATAAGGATGGCAGGCCTGCCTGGTCTTTCTTTCTTTCTTATCCTTTTTAAAAAAATGTTTATTTATATATTTATTTATGTATTTATTAGATATAAGTACACTGTAGCTGTCTTCAGACACTCCAGAAGAGGGTGTCAGATTCTGGAGAATCTAAATCCCTCTTATGGACTGCATATGATGTACATAAACACAGCCTCACATATACTTCTAATAATTTAAAGATGTGTGGGGCCACTGAGAGGGCTCAACAATTAACAGCATTGTCTCCTCTTTCAGAGAACCTGGGATAAACTACCAGCACCTTATGGTGGCCCATCTCCAGTTCCAGGGGATCAGACAGACAGACAGACAGAGAGACAGAGATGAGGATGGCAGGCCTGCCTGGTCTTTCTTTATTTCTCATACTTTTTAAAAAATGTTTATTTATTTATTTATTTATTTATTTATTTATTTATGTATTTATTAGATATAAGTACACTGTAGCTGTCTTCAGACACTCCAGAAGAGGGTGTCAGATTCTGGAGAATCTAAATCCCTCTTATGGTCTGCATATGATGTACATAAACACAGCCTCACATATACTTCTAAATATTTAAAGATGGGTAGGGCCACTGATAGGGCTCAACAATTAACAGCATTGTCTCCTCTTCCAGAGTACCTGGGATCAACTACCAGCACCTTATGGTGGCCCATCTCCAGTTCCAGTGGATCAGACAGACAGACAGACAGACAGAGAGACAGAGATAAGGATGGCAGGCCTGCCTGGTCTTACTTTCTTTCTTATCCTTTTTAAAAAATGTTTATTTATTTATTTATTTATTTATTTATTTATTTATTCATTTATTATACATAAGTACACTGTAGCTGTCTTCAGTCACTCCAGTAGAGGGTGTCAGATTCTGGAGAATCTAAATCCTCTTATAATCTGAATATGATGTACATAAACACAGCCTCACATAAACTTCTAAATATTTAAAGAAGTGTGGGGCCACTGGAAGGGCTAAACAATTAACCGAATTGTCTCCTCTTCCAGAGAACCTTGGATCAACTACCAGCACTATATGGTGGCCCATCTCCAGTTCCCGGGGATCAGATAGACAGACAGACAGACAGACAGAGTTATGGATGGCAGGCCTGCCTGGTCTTTCTTTCTTTCTTATACTTTTTAAAAAATGTTTATTTATTTATTTATTTATTTATCTATTTATTTTTTAGATATAAGTACACTCTAGCTGTCTTCAGACACTCCAGAAGAGGGTGTCAGATTCTGGAGAATCTAAATCCCTCTTATGGTCTGCATATGATGTACATAAACACAGCCTCACATATACCTCTAAATATTTAAAGATGGATGGCTCCACTGCCTGGGCTCAACAATTAACAGCATTGTCTCCTCTTCCAGAGTACCTGGGATCAACTACCAGCAACTATATGGTGGCCCATCTCCAGTTCCAGGGGATCAGACAGACAGACATACAGACAGTGATAAGGATGGCAGGCCTGCCTGGTCTTTCTTTCTTTCTTATCCTTTTTAAAAAAATGTTTATTTATATATTTATTTATGTATTTATTAGATATAAGTACACTGTAGCTGTCTTCAGACACTCCAGAAGAGGGTGTCAGATTCTGGAGAATCTAAATCCCTCTTATGGTCTGCATATGATGTACATAAACACAGCCTCACATATACTTCTAAAAATTTAAAAATGTGTGGGACCACTGAGAGGGCTCAACTATTAACAGCATTGTCTCCTTTTTCAGAGAACCTGGGAAAAAATACCAGCACCTTATGGTGGCCCATCTCCAGTTCCAGGGGATCAGACAGACAGACAGACAGAGAGACAGAGATAAGGATGGCAGGCCTGCCTGGTCTTTCTTTATTTCTTATACTTTTTAAAAAATGTTTATTTATTTATTTATTTCTTTATTTATTTATTAGATATAAGTACACTGTAGCTGTCTTCAGACACTCCAGAAGAGGGTGTCAGATTCTGGAGAATCTAAATCCCTCTTATGGTCTGCATATGATGTACATAAACACAGCCTCACATATACTTCTAAATATTTAAAGATGGGTAGGGCCACTGATAGGGCTCAACAATTAACAGCCTTGTCCTCTCTTCCAGAGAACCAGGGATCAACTACCAGAAACTTTATGGTAGCCCAACTACAGTTCCAGGGGATCAGACAGACAGACAGACAGACAGACAGAGATAAGGATGGCAGGCCTGCCTGGTCTTACTTTTTTTCTTATCCTTTTTAAAAAATGTTTATTTATTTATTTATTTATTTATTTATTTATTTATTATATATAAGTACACTGTAGCTGTCTTCAGACACTCCAGTAGAGGGTGTCAGATTCTGGAGAATCTAAATCCTCTTATAATCAGAATATGATGTACATAAACACAGCCTCACATAAACTTCTAAATATTTAAAGAAGTGTGGGGCCACTGAAAGGGCTCAACAATTAACCGAATTGTCTCCTCTTCCAGAGAACCTTGGATCAACTACCAGGACTATATGGTGGCCCATCTCCAGTTCCCGGGGAACAGATAGACAGACAGACAGACAGACAGAGATATGGATGGCAGGCCTGCCTGGTCTTTCTTTATTTCTTATACTATTTAAAAAATGTTTATTTATTTATTTATTTATTTATCTATTTATTTATTAGATATAAGTACACTGTAGCTGTCTTCAGACACTCCAGAAGAGGGTGTCAGATTCTGGAGAATCTAAATCCCTCTTATGGTCTGCATATGATGCACATAAACACAGCCTCACATATACCTCTAAATATTTAAAGATGGGTGGCGCCACTGAAAGGGCTCAACAATTAACAGCATTGTCTCCTCTTCCAGAGTACCTGGGATCAACTACCAGCAACTATATGGTGGCCCATCTCCAGTTCCCGGGGATCAGATAGACAGACAGACAGACAGACAGAGATATGGATGGCAGGCCTGCCTGGTCTTTCTTTATTTCTTATACTTTTTAAAAAATGTTTATTTATTTATTTATTTATCTATTTATTTATTAGATATAAGTACACTGTAGCTGTCTTCAGACACTCCAGAAGAGGGTGTCAGATTCTGGAGAATCTAAATCCCTCTTATGGTCTGCATATGATGTACATAAACACAGCCTCACATATACCTCTAAATATTTAAAGATGGGTGGCGCCACTGAAAGGGCTCAACAATTAACAGCATTGTCTCCTCTTCCAGAGTACCTGGGATCAACTACCAGCAACTATATGGTGGCCCATCTCGAGTTCCAGGGGATCAGACAGACAGACATACAGACAGTGATAAGGATGGCAGGCCTGCCTGGTCTTTCTTTCTTTCTTATCCTTTTTTAAAAAAATGTTTATTTATATATTTATTCATGTATTTATTAGATATAAGTACACTGTAGCTGTCTTCAGACACTCCAGAAGAAGGTGTCAGATTCTGGAGAATCTAAATCCCTCTTATGGTCTGCATATGATGTACATAAACACAGCCTCACATATACCTCTAAATATTTAAAGATGGGTGGCGCCACTGAAAGGGCTCAACAATTAACAGCATTGTCTCCTCTTCCAGAGTACCTGGGATCAACTACCAGCAACTATATGGTGGCCCATCTCCAGTTCCAGGGGATCAGACAGACAGACATACAGACAGTGAAAAGGATGGCAGGCCTGCCTGGTCTTTCTTTCTTTCTTATCCTTTTTAAAAAAATGTTTATTTATTTATTTATTTATTTATTTATTTATTTATTTATTTATTTATTATATATAAGTACACTGTAGCTGTCTTCAGACACTCCAGTAGAGGGTGTCAGATTCTGGAGAATCTAAATCCTCTTATAATCTGAATATGATGTACATAAACACAGCCTCACATAAACTTCTAAATATTTAAAGAAGTGTGGGGCCACTGGAAGGGCTAAACAATTAACCGAATTGTCTCCTCTTCCAGAGAACCTTGGATCAACTACCAGCACTATATGGTGGCCCATCTCCAGTTCCCGGGGATCAGATAGACAGACAGACAGACAGACAGAGTTATGGATGGCAGGCCTGCCTGGTCTTTCTTTCTTTCTTATACTTTTTAAAAAATGTTTATTTATTTATTTATTTATTTATTTATCTATTTATTTTTTAGATATAAGTACACTCTAGCTGTCTTCAGACACTCCAGAAGAGGGTGTCAGATTCTGGAGAATCTAAATCCCTCTTATGGTCTGCATATGATGTACATAAACACAGCCTCACATATACCTCTAAATATTTAAAGATGGATGGCGCCACTGCCTGGGCTCAACAATTAACAGCATTGTCTCCTCTTCCAGAGTACCTGGGATCAACTACCAGCAACTATATGGTGGCCCATCTCCAGTTCCAGGGGATCAGACAGACAGACATACAGACAGTGATAAGGATGGCAGGCCTGCCTGGTCTTTCTTTCTTTCTTATCCTTTTTAAAAAAATGTTTATTTATATATTTATTTATGTATTTATTAGATATAAGTACACTGTAGCTGTCTTCAGACACTCCAGAAGAGTTTGTCAGATTCTGGAGAATCTAAATCCCTCTTATGGTCTGCATATGATGTACATAAACACAGCCTCACATATACTTCTAAAAATTTAAAGATGTGTGGGGCCACTGAGAGGGCTCAAAAATTAACAGCATTGTCTCCTCTTTCAGAGAACCTGGGATAAACTACCAGCACCTTATGGTGGCCCATCTCCAGTTCCAGGGGATCAGACAGACAGACAGACAGAGAGACAGAGATAAGGATGGCAGGCCTGCCTGGTCTGTCTTTATTTCTTATACTTTTTAAAAAATGTTTATTTATTTATTTATTTATTTATTTATTTATGTATTTATTAGATAAAAGTACACTGTAGCTGTCTTCAGACACTCCAGAAGAGGGTGTCAGATTCTGGAGAATCTAAATCCCTCTTATGGTCTGCATATGATGTACATAAACACAGCCTCACATATACTTCTAAATATTTAAAGATGGGTAGGGCCACTGATTGGGCTCAACAATTAACAGCATTGTCTCCTCTTCCAGAGAACCTGGGATCAACTACCAGCAACTTTATGGTAGCCCAACTCCAGTTCCAGGGGATCAGACAGACAGACAGACAGACAGAGATAAGGATGGCAGGCCTGCCTGGTCTTACATTCTTACTTATCCTTTTTAAAAAATGTTTATTTATTTATTTATTTATTTATTTATTTATTTATTTATTTATTTATTATACATAAGTACACTGTAGCTGTCTTCAGTCACTCCAGTAGAGGGTGTCAGATTCTGGAGAATCTAAATCCTCTTATAATCTGAATATGATGTACATAAACACAGCCTCACATAAACTTATAAATATTTAAAGAAGTGTGGGGCCACTGAAAGGGCTAAACAATTAACCGAATTGTCTCCTCTTCCAGAGAACCTTGGATCAACTACCAGCACTATATGGTGGCCCATCTCCAGTTCCTGGGGATCAGATAGACAGACAGACAGACAGACAGAGATATAAATGGCAGGCCTGCCTGGTCTTTCTTTCTTTCTTATACTTTTTAAAAAATGTTTATTTATTTATTTATTTATTTATCTATTTATTTATTAGATATAAGTACACTGTAGCTGTCTTCAGACACTCCAGAAGAGGGTGTCAGATACTGGAGAATCTAAATCCCTCTTATGGTCTGCATATGATGTACATAAACACAGCCTCACATATACCTCTAAATATTTAAAGATGGGTGGCGCCACTGAAAGGGCTCAACAATTAACAGCATTGTCTCCTCTTCCAGAGTACCTGGGATCAACTACCAGCAACTATATGGTGGCCCATCTCCAGTTCCAGGGGATCAGACAGACAGACATACAGACAGTGATAAGGATGGCAGGCCTGCCTGGTCTTTCTTTCTTTCTTATCCTTTTAAAAAAAATGTTTATTTATATATTTATTCATGTATTTATTAGATATAAGTACACTGTAGCTGTCTTCAGACACTCCAGAAGAAGGTGTCAGATTCTGGAGAATCTAAATCCCTCTTATGGTCTGCATATGATGTACATAAACACAGCCTCACATATACCTCTAAATATTTAAAGATGGGTGGCGCCACTGAAAGGGCTCAACAATTAACAGCATTGTCTCCTCTTCCAGAGTACCTGGGATCAACTACCAGCAACTATATGGTGGCCAATCTCCAGTTCCAGGGGATCAGACAGACAGACATACAGACAGTGAAAAGGATGGCAGGCCTGCCTGGTCTTTCTTTCTTTATTATCCTTTTTAAAAAAATGTTTATTTATATATTTATTTATGTATTTATTAGATATAAGTACACTGTAGCTGTCTTCAGACACTCCAGAAGAGGGTGTCAGATTCTGGAGAATCTAAATCCCTCTTATGGTCTGCATATGATGTACATAAACACAGCCTCACATATACTTCTAAAAATTTAAAAATGTGTGGGACCACTGAGAGGGCTCAACTATTAACAGCATTGTCTCCTTTTTCAGAGAACCTGGGAAAAAATACCAGCACCTTATGGTGGCCCATCTCCAGTTCCAGGGGATCAGACAGACAGACAGACAGAGAGACAGAGATAAGGATGGCAGGCCTGCCTGGTCTTTCTTTATTTCTTATACTTTTTAAAAAATGTTTATTTATTTATTTATTTCTTTATTTATTTATTAGATATAAGTACACTGTAGCTGTCTTCAGACACTCCAGAAGAGGGTGTCAGATTCTGGAGAATCTAAATCCCTCTTATGGTCTGCATATGATGTACATAAACACAGCCTCACATATACTTCTAAATATTTAAAGATGGGTAGGGCCACTGATAGGGCTCAACAATTAACAGCCTTGTCCTCTCTTCCAGAGAACCAGGGATCAACTACCAGAAACTTTATGGTAGCCCAACTACAGTTCCAGGGGATCAGACAGACAGACAGACAGACAGACAGAGATAAGGATGGCAGGCCTGCCTGGTCTTACTTTCTTTCTTATCCTTTTTAAAAAATGTTTATTTATTTATTTATTTATTTATTTATTTATTTATTTATTTATTATATATAAGTACACTGTAGCTGTCTTCAGACACTCCAGTAGAGGGTGTCAGATTCTGGAGAATCTAAATCCTCTTATAATCAGAATATGATGTACATAAACACAGCCTCACATAAACTTCTAAATATTTAAAGAAGTGTGGGGCCACTGAAAGGGCTCAACAATTAACCGAATTGTCTCCTCTTCCAGAGAACCTTGGATCAACTACCAGGACTATATGGTGGCCCATCTCCAGTTCCCGGGGAACAGATAGACAGACAGACAGACAGACAGAGATATGGATGGCAGGCCTGCCTGGTCTTTCTTTATTTCTTATACTATTTAAAAAATGTTTATTTATTTATTTATTTATTTATCTATTTATTTATTAGATATAAGTACACTGTAGCTGTCTTCAGACACTCCAGAAGAGGGTGTCAGATTCTGGAGAATCTAAATCCCTCTTATGGTCTGCATATGATGCACATAAACACAGCCTCACATATACCTCTAAATATTTAAAGATGGGTGGCGCCACTGAAAGGGCTCAACAATTAACAGCATTGTCTCCTCTTCCAGAGTACCTGGGATCAACTACCAGCAACTATATGGTGGCCCATCTCCAGTTCCCGGGGATCAGATAGACAGACAGACAGACAGACAGAGATATGGATGGCAGGCCTGCCTGGTCTTTCTTTATTTCTTATACTTTTTAAAAAATGTTTATTTATTTATTTATTTATCTATTTATTTATTAGATATAAGTACACTGTAGCTGTCTTCAGACACTCCAGAAGAGGGTGTCAGATTCTGGAGAATCTAAATCCCTCTTATGGTCTGCATATGATGTACATAAACACAGCCTCACATATACCTCTAAATATTTAAAGATGGGTGGCGCCACTGAAAGGGCTCAACAATTAACAGCATTGTCTCCTCTTCCAGAGTACCTGGGATCAACTACCAGCAACTATATGGTGGCCCATCTCGAGTTCCAGGGGATCAGACAGACAGACATACAGACAGTGATAAGGATGGCAGGCCTGCCTGGTCTTTCTTTCTTTCTTATCCTTTTTAAAAAAATGTTTATTTATATATTTATTCATGTATTTATTAGATATAAGTACACTGTAGCTGTCTTCAGACACTCCAGAAGAAGGTGTCAGATTCTGGAGAATCTAAATCCCTCTTATGGTCTGCATATGATGTACATAAACACAGCCTCACATATACCTCTAAATATTTAAAGATGGGTGGCGCCACTGAAAGGGCTCAACAATTAACAGCATTGTCTCCTCTTCCAGAGTACCTGGGATCAACTACCAGCAACTATATGGTGGCCCATCTCCAGTTCCAGGGGATCAGACAGACAGACATACAGACAGTGAAAAGGATGGCAGGCCTGCCTGGTCTTTCTTTCTTTATTATCCTTTTTAAAAAAATGTTTATTTATATATTTATTTATGTATTTATTAGATATAAGTACACTGTAGCTGTCTTCAGACACTCCAGAAGAGGGTGTCAGATTCTGGAGAATCTAAATCCCTCTTATGGTCTGCATATGATGTACATAAACACAGCCTCACATATACTTCTAAAAATTTAAAAATGTGTGGGACCACTGAGAGGGCTCAACAATTAACAGCATTGTCTCCTCTTTCAGAGAACCTGGGAAAAAATACCAGCACCTTATGGTGGACCATCTCCAGTTCCAGTGGATCAGACAGACAGACAGACAGAGAGACAGAGATAAGGATGGCAGGCCTGCCTGGTCTTTCTTTATTTCTTATACTTTTTAAAAAATGTTTATTTATTTATTTATTTATTTATTTATGTATTTATTAGATATAAGTACACTGTAGCTTTCTTCAGACACTCCAGAAGAGGGTGTCAGATTCTGGAGAATCTAAATCCCTCTTATGGTCTGCATATGATGTACATAAACACAGCCTCACATATACTTCTAAATATTTAAAGATGGGTAGGGCCACTGATATGGCTCAACAATTAACAGCCTTGTCCTCTCTTCCAGAGAACCTGGGATCAACTACCAGAAACTTTATGGTAGCCCAACTCCAGTTCCAGGGGATCAGACAGACAGACAGACAGACAGACAGAGATAAGGATGGCAGGCCTGCCTGGTCTTACTTTCTTTCTTATCCTTTTTAAAAAATGTTTATTTATTTATTTATTTATTTATTTATTTATTATATATAAGTACACTGTAGCTGTCTTCAGACACTCCAGTAGAGGGTGTCAGATTCTGGAGAATCTAAATCCTCTTATAATCTGAATATGATGTACATAAACACAGCCTCACATAAACTTCTAAATATTTAAAGAAGTGTGGGGCCACTGAAAGGGCTCAACAATTAACCGAATTGTCTCCTCTTCCAGAGAACCTTGGATCAACTACCAGCACTATATGGTGGCCCATCTCCAGTTCCCGGGGATCAGATAGACAGACAGACAGACAGACAGAGATATGGATGGCAGGCCTGCCTGGTCTTTCTTTATTTCTTATACTTTTTAAAAAATGTTTATTTATTTATTTATTTATTTATCTATTTATTTATTAGATATAAGTACACTGTAGCTGTCTTCAGACACTCCAGAAGAGGGTGTCAGATTCTGGAGAATCTAAATCCCTCTTATGGTCTGCATATGATGTACATAAACACAGCCTCACATATACCTCTAAATATTTAAAGATGGGTGGCGCCACTGAAAGGGCTCAACAATTAACAGCATTGTCTCCTCTTGCAGAGTACCTGGGATCAACTACCAGCAACTATATGGTGGCCCATCTCCAGTTCCCGGGGATCAGATAGACAGACAGACAGACAGACAGAGATATGGATGGCAGGCCTGCCTGGTCTTTCTTTCTTTCTTATACTTTTTAAAAAATGTTTATTTATTTATTTATTTATTTATGTATTTATTAGATATAAATACACTGTAGCTGTCTTCAGACACTCCAGAAGAGGGTGTCAGATTCTGGAGAATCTAAATCCCTCTTATGGTCTGCATATGATGTACATAAACACAGCCTCACATATACCTCTAAATATTTAAAGATGGGTGGCGCCACTGAAAGGGCTCAACAATTAACAGCATTGTCTCCTCTTCCAGAGTACCTGGGATCAACTACCAGCAACTATATGGTGGCCCATCTCCAGTTACAGGGGATCAGACAGACAGACATACAGACAGTGATAAGGATGGCAGGCCTGCCTGTCTTTCTTTCTTTCTTATCCTTTTTAAAATAATGTTTATGTATATATTTATTTATGTATTTATTAGATATAAGTACACTGTAGCTGTCTTCAGACACTCCAGAAGAGGGTGTCAGATTCTGGAGAATCTAAATCCCTCTTATGGTCTGCATATGATGTACATAAACACAGCCTCACATATACCTCTAAATATTTAAAGATGGGTGGCGCCACTGAAAGGGCTCAACAATTAACAGCATTGTCTCCTCTTGCAGAGTACCTGGGATCAACTACCAGCAACTATATGGTGGCCCATCTCCAGTTCCAGGGGATCAGACAGACAGACATACAGACAGTGATAAGGATGGCAGGCCTGCCTGGTCTTTCTTTCTTTCTTATCCTTTTTAAAAAATGTTTATTTATTTATTTATTTATTTATTTATTTATTTATTTATTTATTTATTATATATAAGTACACTGTAGCTGTCTTCAGTCACTCCAGTAGAGGGTGTCAGATTCTGGAGAATCTAAATCCTCTTATAATCTGAATATGATGTACATAAACACAGCCTCACATAAACTTCTAAATATTTAAAGAAGTGTGGGGCCACTGAAAGGGCTCAACAATTAACCGAATTGTCTCCTCTTCCAGAGAACCTTGGATCAACTACCAGCACTATATGGTGGCCCGTCTCCAGTTCCCGGGGATCAGATAGACAGACAGACAGACAGACAGACAGAGATATGGATGGCAGGCCTGCCTGGTCTTTCTTTATTTCTTATACTTTTTAAAAAATGTTTATTTATTTATTTATTTATTTATCTATTTATTTATTAGATATAAGTACACTGTAGCTGTCTTCAGACACTCCAGAAGAGGGTGTCAGATTCTGGAGAATCTAAATCCCTCTTATGGTCTGCATATGATGTACATAAACACAGCCTCACATATACCTCTAAATATTTAAAGATGGGTGGCGCCACTGAAAGGGCTCAACAATTAACAGCATTGTCTCCTCTTCCAGATACCTGGGATCAACTACCAACAACTATATGGTGGCCCATCTCCAGTTCCAGGGGATCAGACAAACAGATGGCAGGCCTGCCTGGTCTTTCTTTCTTTCTTATCCTTTTTAAAAAAATGTTTATTTATTTATTTATTTATTTATTTATTTATTTATTTATTTATTTATTTATTATATATAAGTACACTGTAGCTGTCTTCAGTCACTCCAGTAGAGTGTGTCAGATTCTGGAGAATCTAAATCCTCTTATAATCTGAATATGATGTACATAAACACAGCCTCACATAAACTTCTAAATATTTAAAGAAGTGTGGGGCCACTGAAAGGGCTCAACAATTAACCGAATGGTCTCCTCTTCCTGAGAACCTTGGGTCAACTACCAGCACTATATGGTGGCCCATCTCCAGTTCCCGGGGATCAGATAGACAGACAGACAGACAGACAGAGATATGGATGGCAGGCCTGACTGGTCTTTCTTTCTTTCTTATACTTTTTAAAAAATGTTTATTTATTTATTTATCTGTTTATTTATTAGATATAAGTACACTGTAGCTGTCTTCAGACACTCCAGAAGTGGGTGTCAGATTCTGGAGAATCTAAATCCCTCTTATGGTCTGCATATGATGTACATAAACACAGCCTCACATATACCTCTAAATATTTAAAGATGGGTGGCGCCACTGAAAGGGCTCAACAATTAACAGCATTGTCTCCTCTTCCAGAGTACCTGGGATCAACTACCAGCAACTATATGGTGGCCCATCTCCAGTTCCAGGGGATCAGACAGACAGACATACAGACAGTGATAAGGATGGCAGGCCTGCCTGGTCTTTCTTTCTTTCTTATCCTTTTTAAAAAAATGTTTATTTATATATTTATTTATGTATTTATTAGATATAAGTACACTGTAGCTGTCTTCAGACACTCCAGAAGAGGGTGTCAGATTCTGGAGAATCTAAATCCCTCTTATGGACTGCATATGATGTACATAAACACAGCCTCACATATACTTCTAATAATTTAAAGATGTGTGGGGCCACTGAGAGGGCTCAACAATTAACAGCATTGTCTCCTCTTTCAGAGAACCTGGGATAAACTACCAGCACCTTATGGTGGCCCATCTCCAGTTCCAGGGGATCAGACAGACAGACAGACAGAGAGACAGAGATGAGGATGGCAGGCCTGCCTGGTCTTTCTTTATTTCTCATACTTTTTAAAAAATGTTTATTTATTTATTTATTTATTTATTTATTTATTTATGTATTTATTAGATATAAGTACACTGTAGCTGTCTTCAGACACTCCAGAAGAGGGTGTCAGATTCTGGAGAATCTAAATCCCTCTTATGGTCTGCATATGATGTACATAAACACAGCCTCACATATACTTCTAAATATTTAAAGATGGGTAGGGCCACTGATAGGGCTCAACAATTAACAGCATTGTCTCCTCTTCCAGAGTACCTGGGATCAACTACCAGCACCTTATGGTGGCCCATCTCCAGTTCCAGTGGATCAGACAGACAGACAGACAGACAGAGAGACAGAGATAAGGATGGCAGGCCTGCCTGGTCTTACTTTCTTTCTTATCCTTTTTAAAAAATGTTTATTTATTTATTTATTTATTTATTTATTTATTTATTCATTTATTATACATAAGTACACTGTAGCTGTCTTCAGTCACTCCAGTAGAGGGTGTCAGATTCTGGAGAATCTAAATCCTCTTATAATCTGAATATGATGTACATAAACACAGCCTCACATAAACTTCTAAATATTTAAAGAAGTGTGGGGCCACTGGAAGGGCTAAACAATTAACCGAATTGTCTCCTCTTCCAGAGAACCTTGGATCAACTACCAGCACTATATGGTGGCCCATCTCCAGTTCCCGGGGATCAGATAGACAGACAGACAGACAGACAGAGTTATGGATGGCAGGCCTGCCTGGTCTTTCTTTCTTTCTTATACTTTTTAAAAAATGTTTATTTATTTATTTATTTATTTATCTATTTATTTTTTAGATATAAGTACACTCTAGCTGTCTTCAGACACTCCAGAAGAGGGTGTCAGATTCTGGAGAATCTAAATCCCTCTTATGGTCTGCATATGATGTACATAAACACAGCCTCACATATACCTCTAAATATTTAAAGATGGATGGCTCCACTGCCTGGGCTCAACAATTAACAGCATTGTCTCCTCTTCCAGAGTACCTGGGATCAACTACCAGCAACTATATGGTGGCCCATCTCCAGTTCCAGGGGATCAGACAGACAGACATACAGACAGTGATAAGGATGGCAGGCCTGCCTGGTCTTTCTTTCTTTCTTATCCTTTTTAAAAAAATGTTTATTTATATATTTATTTATGTATTTATTAGATATAAGTACACTGTAGCTGTCTTCAGACACTCCAGAAGAGGGTGTCAGATTCTGGAGAATCTAAATCCCTCTTATGGTCTGCATATGATGTACATAAACACAGCCTCACATATACTTCTAAAAATTTAAAAATGTGTGGGACCACTGAGAGGGCTCAACTATTAACAGCATTGTCTCCTTTTTCAGAGAACCTGGGAAAAAATACCAGCACCTTATGGTGGCCCATCTCCAGTTCCAGGGGATCAGACAGACAGACAGACAGAGAGACAGAGATAAGGATGGCAGGCCTGCCTGGTCTTTCTTTATTTCTTATACTTTTTAAAAAATGTTTATTTATTTATTTATTTCTTTATTTATTTATTAGATATAAGTACACTGTAGCTGTCTTCAGACACTCCAGAAGAGGGTGTCAGATTCTGGAGAATCTAAATCCCTCTTATGGTCTGCATATGATGTACATAAACACAGCCTCACATATACTTCTAAATATTTAAAGATGGGTAGGGCCACTGATAGGGCTCAACAATTAACAGCCTTGTCCTCTCTTCCAGAGAACCAGGGATCAACTACCAGAAACTTTATGGTAGCCCAACTACAGTTCCAGGGGATCAGACAGACAGACAGAGATAAGGATGGCAGGCCTGCCTGGTCTTACTTTCTTTCTTATCCTTTTTAAAAAATGTTTATTTATTTATTTATTTATTTATTTATTTATTTATTTATTATATATAAGTACACTGTAGCTGTCTTCAGACACTCCAGTAGAGGGTGTCAGATTCTGGAGAATCTAAATCCTCTTATAATCAGAATATGATGTACATAAACACAGCCTCACATAAACTTCTAAATATTTAAAGAAGTGTGGGGCCACTGAAAGGGCTCAACAATTAACCGAATTGTCTCCTCTTCCAGAGAACCTTGGATCAACTACCAGGACTATATGGTGGCCCATCTCCAGTTCCCGGGGAACAGATAGACAGACAGACAGACAGACAGAGATATGGATGGCAGGCCTGCCTGGTCTTTCTTTATTTCTTATACTATTTAAAAAATGTTTATTTATTTATTTATTTATTTATCTATTTATTTATTAGATATAAGTACACTGTAGCTGTCTTCAGACACTCCAGAAGAGGGTGTCAGATTCTGGAGAATCTAAATCCCTCTTATGGTCTGCATATGATGCACATAAACACAGCCTCACATATACCTCTAAATATTTAAAGATGGGTGGCGCCACTGAAAGGGCTCAACAATTAACAGCATTGTCTCCTCTTCCAGAGTACCTGGGATCAACTACCAGCAACTATATGGTGGCCCATCTCCAGTTCCCGGGGATCAGATAGACAGACAGACAGACAGACAGAGATATGGATGGCAGGCCTGCCTGGTCTTTCTTTATTTCTTATACTTTTTAAAAAATGTTTATTTATTTATTTATTTATCTATTTATTTATTAGATATAAGTACACTGTAGCTGTCTTCAGACACTCCAGAAGAGGGTGTCAGATTCTGGAGAATCTAAATCCCTCTTATGGTCTGCATATGATGTACATAAACACAGCCTCACATATACCTCTAAATATTTAAAGATGGGTGGCGCCACTGAAAGGGCTCAACAATTAACAGCATTGTCTCCTCTTCCAGAGTACCTGGGATCAACTACCAGCAACTATATGGTGGCCCATCTCGAGTTCCAGGGGATCAGACAGACAGACATACAGACAGTGATAAGGATGGCAGGCCTGCCTGGTCTTTCTTTCTTTCTTATCCTTTTTTAAAAAAATGTTTATTTATATATTTATTCATGTATTTATTAGATATAAGTACACTGTAGCTGTCTTCAGACACTCCAGAAGAAGGTGTCAGATTCTGGAGAATCTAAATCCCTCTTATGGTCTGCATATGATGTACATAAACACAGCCTCACATATACCTCTAAATATTTAAAGATGGGTGGCGCCACTGAAAGGGCTCAACAATTAACAGCATTGTCTCCTCTTCCAGAGTACCTGGGATCAACTACCAGCAACTATATGGTGGCCCATCTCCAGTTCCAGGGGATCAGACAGACAGACATACAGACAGTGAAAAGGATGGCAGGCCTGCCTGGTCTTTCTTTCTTTATTATCCTTTTTAAAAAAATGTTTATTTATATATTTATTTATGTATTTATTAGATATAAGTACACTGTAGCTGTCTTCAGACACTCCAGAAGAGGGTGTCAGATTCTGGAGAATCTAAATCCCTCTTATGGTCTGCATATGATGTACATAAACACAGCCTCACATATACTTCTAAAAATTTAAAAATGTGTGGGACCACTGAGAGGGCTCAACAATTAACAGCATTGTCTCCTCTTTCAGAGAACCTGGGAAAAAATACCAGCACCTTATGGTGGACCATCTCCAGTTCCAGTGGATCAGACAGACAGACAGACAGAGAGACAGAGATAAGGATGGCAGGCCTGCCTGGTCTTTCTTTATTACTTATACTTTTTAAAAAATGTTTATTTATTTATTTATTTATTTATTTATTTATTTATGTATTTATTAGATATAAGTACACTGTAGCTTTCTTCAGACACTCCAGAAGAGGGTGTCAGATTCTGGAGAATCTAAATCCCTCTTATGGTCTGCATATGATGTACATAAACACAGCCTCACATATACTTCTAAATATTTAAAGATGGGTAGGGCCACTGATATGGCTCAACAATTAACAGCCTTGTCCTCTCTTCCAGAGAACCTGGGATCAACTACCAGAAACTTTATGGTAGCCCAACTCCAGTTCCAGGGGATCAGACAGACAGACAGACAGACAGACAGAGATAAGGATGGCAGGCCTGCCTGGTCTTACTTTCTTTCTTATCCTTTTTAAAAAATGTTTATTTATTTATTTATTTATTTATTATATATAAGTACACTGTAGCTGTCTTCAGACACTCCAGTAGAGGGTGTCAGATTCTGGAGAATCTAAATCCTCTTATAATCTGAATATGATGTACATAAACACAGCCTCACATAAACTTCTAAATATTTAAAGAATTGTGGGGCCACTGAAAGGGCTCAACAATTAACCGAATTGTCTCCTCTTCCAGAGAACCTTGGATCAACTACCAGCACTATATGGTGGCCCATCTCCAGTTCCCGGGGATCAGATAGACAGACAGACAGACAGACAGAGATATGGATGGCAGGCCTGCCTGGTCTTTCTTTATTTCTTATACTATTTAAAAAATGTTTATTTATTTATTTATTTATTTATCTATTTATTTATTAGATATAAGTACACTGTAGCTGTCTTCAGACACTCCAGAAGAGGGTGTCAGATTCTGGAGAATCTAAATCCCTCTTATGGTCTGCATATGATGTACATAAACACAGCCTCACATATACCTCTAAATATTTAAAGATGGGTGGCGCCACTGAAAGGGCTCAACAATTAACAGCATTGTCTCCTCTTCCAGAGTACCTGGGATCAACTACCAGCAACTATATGGTGGCCCATCTCCAGTTCCAGGGGATCAGACAGACAGACATACAGACAGTGATAAGGATGGCAGGCCTGCCTGGTCTTTCTTTCTTTCTTATCCTTTTTTAAAAAAATGTTTATTTATATATTTATTCATGTATTTATTAGATATAAGTACACTGTAGCTGTCTTCAGACACTCCAGAAGAAGCTGTCAGATTCTGGAGAATAAATCCCTCTTATGGTCTACATATGATGTACATAAACACAGCCTCACATATACCTCTAAATATTTAAAGATGGGTGGCGCCACTGAAAGGGCTCAACAATTAACAGCATTGTCTCCTCTTCCAGAGTACCTGGGATCAACTACCAGCAACTATATGGTGGCCCATCTCCAGTTCCAGGGGATCAGACAGACAGACATACAGACAGTGAAAAGGATGGCAGGCCTGCCTGGTCTTTCTTTCTTTATTATCCTTTTTAAAAAAATGTTTATTTATATATTTATTTATGTATTTATTAGATATAAGTACACTGTAGCTGTCTTCAGACACTCCAGAAGAGGGTGTCAGATTCTGGAGAATCTAAATCCCTCTTATGGTCTGCATATGATGTACATAAACACAGCCTCACATATACTTCTAAAAATTTAAAAATGTGTGGGACCACTGAGAGGGCTCAACAATTAACAGCATTGTCTCCTCTTTCAGAGAACCTGGGAAAAAATACCAGCACCTTATGGTGGCCCATCTCCAGTTCCAGTGGATCAGACAGACAGACAGACAGAGAGACAGAGATAAGGATGGCAGGCCTGCCTGGTCTTTCTTTATTTCTTATACTTTTTAAAAAATGTTTATTTATTTATTTATTTATTTATTTATTTATTTATTTATGTATTTATTAGATATAAGTACACTGTAGCTGTCTTCAGACACTCCAGAAGAGGGTGTCAGATTCTGGAGAATCTAAATCCCTCTTATGGTCTGCATATGATGTACATAAACACAGCCTCACATATACTTCTAAATATTTAAAGATGGGTAGGGCCACTGATAGGGCTCAACAATTAACAGCCTTGTCCTCTCTTCCAGAGAACCTGGGATCAACTACCAGAAACTTTATGGTAGCCCAACTCCAGTTCCAGGGGATCAGACAGACAGACAGACAGACAGAGATAAGGATGGCAGGCCTGCCTGGTCTTACTTTCTTTCTTATCCTTTTTAAAAAATGTTTATTTATTTATTTATTTATTTATTTATTTATTTATTATATATAAGTACACTGTAGCTGTCTTCAGACACTCCAGTAGAGGGTGTCAGATTCTGGAGAATCTAAATCCTCTTATAATCTGAATATGATGTACATAAACACAGCCTCACATAAACTTCTAAATATTTAAAGAAGTGTGGGGCCACTGAAAGGGCTCAACAATTAACCGAATTGTCTCCTCTTCCAGAGAACCTTGGATCAACTACCAGCACTATATGGTGGCCCATCTCCAGTTCCCGGGGATCAGATAGACAGACAGACAGACAGACAGAGATATGGATGGCAGGCCTGCCTGGTCTTTCTTTATTTCTTATACTATTTAAAAAATGTTTATTTATTTATTTATTTATTTATCTATTTATTTATTAGATATAAGTACACTGTAGCTGTCTTCAGACACTCCAGAAGAGGGTGTCAGATTCTGGAGAATCTAAATCCCTCTTATGGTCTGCATATGATGTACATAAACACAGCCTCACATATACCTCTAAATATTTAAAGATGGGTGGCGCCACTGAAAGGGCTCAACAATTAACAGCATTGTCTCCTCTTGCAGAGTACCTGGGATCAACTACCAGCAACTATATGGTGGCCCATTTCCAGTTCCAGGGGATCAGACAGACAGACATACAGACATTGATAAGGATGGCAGGCCTGCCTGGTCTTTCTTTCTTTCTTATCTTTTAAAAAAAATGTTTATTTTTATATTTATTCATGTATTTATTAGATATAAGTACACTGTAGCTGTCTTCAGACACTCCAGAAGAGGGTGTCAGATTGTGGAGAATCTAAATCCCTCTTATGGTCTGCATATGATGTACATAAACACAGCCTCACATATACTTCTAAAAATTTAAAGATGTGTGGGGCCACTGAGAGGGCTCAACAATTAACAGCATTGTCTCCTCTTTCAGAGAACCTGGGATAAACTACCAGCACCTTATGGTGGCCCATCTCCAGTTCCAAGGGATCAGACAGACAGACAGACAGACTGACAGAGATAAGGATGGAGGCCTGCCTGGTCTTTCTTTCTTTCTTATACTTTTAAGAAATGTTTATTAATTTAAGTATGTATTTATTAGATTTAAGTACAAGGTAGCTGTCTTCAGACACTCTAAAAGAGGGTGTCATCTTCTGGAGAATCTAAAACCCTCTTATGGTCTGCATATGATGTACATAAACACAGCCTCACATATATTTCTAAAAATTTAAAGATGGGTGGGCCCACTGAAAGGGCTCAACAATTAACAGCATTGTCTCTTCTTCCAGAGAACGTGGGAACAACTACCAGCAACTATATGGTGGCCCATGTCAAGTTCCAGGGGATAAGACAGACAGACAGACAGACAGAGATAAGGATGGCAGTCCTGCCTGATTTTTCTTTCTTTCTTATCCTTTTTAAAAAATGTTTATTATTGTATTTATTTATTTATTCATTTATTCATTTATTTATTTATTTATTTATGTATTTATTAGATGTAAGTACACTGTAGCTGTCTTCAGACTCTCCAGAAGAGGGTGTCAGATTCTGGAGAATCAATATCCCTCATATGGTTTGCATATGATGTACATGAACACAGCCTCACATATACTTCTAAAAATTTAAAGATGGGTGGGGCCACTGAAAGGGCTCAACAATTAACAGCATTGTCTCCTCTTCCAGAGAACCTGGGATCAACTACCAGCAACTATATGGTGGCCCATCTCCAGTTTCAGGGTATCTGACAGATAGACACACAGACAGACAGACAGACAAGGTGGCAGGCCTGCCTGGTCTTTCTTTCTTTCTTATTCTTTTTAAAAAATGTTTATTTATTTATTTATGTATTTATTAGATATAAGTACAATGTAGCTGTCTTCAGTCACTCCAGAAGAGGATGTCAGATTCTGGAGAATCTATATCCCTCTTATGGTCTGCATATGATGTACATCAACACAGCCTCACATTTACTTCTAAAAATTTAAAGATGTGTGGGGCCAATGAAAGGGATCAACAATTAACAGCATTGTCTCCTCTTATAGAGAACATGGGATCAACTACCAGCAACTATATGGTGGCCCATCTCCAGTTCCCGGGGATCAGACAGACAGACAGACAGACAGATAGAGTTAAGAATGACAGGCCTACCTGGTCTTTCATTCTTTCTTATCCTTTTTAAAAAATGTTTATTAATTTAAGTATGTATTTATTAGATGTAAGAACACTGTAGCTGTCTTCAAACACTCCCGAAGAGGGTGTCAGATTCTGGAGAATCTATATCCCTGTTATGGTCTGCATATGATGTACATGAACACAGCCTCACATATACTTCTAAAAATTTAAAGATGGGTGGGGCCACTGAAAGGGCTCAACAATTAACAGCACTGACTCCTCTTCCAGAGAACCTGGGATCAACTAACAGCAATTATATGGTGGCCCATCTCCAGTTCCAGGGGATCAGACAGACAGACAGACAGACAAACAAGGATGGCAGGCCTGCCTGGTCTCTCTTTCTTTATTATCCTTTTTAAAAAATGTTTATTTGTTCATTTATGAATTTATTAGATATAAGTACACTGTAGCTGTCTTCAGACACTCTAGAAGAGTGTGTCATCTTCTGGAGAATCTAAATCCCTCTTATGGTCTGCATATGATGTACATAAACACAGCCTCACATAAACTTCTAAAAATTTAAAGATGGGTGGGGCCACTGAATGGGCTCAACAATTAACAGCATTGTCTCCTCTTCCAGAGGACCTGGGATCAACTACCAGCAACTATATTGTGGCCCATCTCCAGTTCCAGGGGATCAGACAGACATACAGACAGACAGACAGACAAGGATTGCAGGCCTGCCTGGTTTTTCTTTCTTTCTTATACATTTTAAAAATGTTTATTTATTTTTATATGTATTTCTTAGATATAAGTACACTGTAGCTTTCTTTAGACACTCCAGAGGAGGGTGTCAGATTCTGGAGAATCTAAATCCCTCTTATGGTCTGCATATGATGTACATAAACACAGCCTCACATATACTTCTAAAAATTAAAAGAAGGGTGGGGCCACTCTAAAAGCTCAACAATTAACAGCATTGTCTCCTCTTCCAGAGTACCTGGGATCAACTACCAGCAACTATATGGTGGCCCATCTCCAGTTCCAGGGGATCAGACAGACAGACATACAGACAGTGAAAAGGATGGCAGGCCTGCCTGGTCTTTCTTTGTTTCTTATCCTTTTTAAAAAAATGTTTATTTATATATTTATTTATGTATTTATTAGATATAAGTACACTGTAGCTGTCTTCAGACACTCCAGAAGAGGGTCTCAGATTCTGGAGAATCTAAATCCCTCTTATGGTCTGCATATGATGTACATAAACACAGCCTCACATATACTTCTTAAAATTAAAAATGGGTGGGGCCACTGAAAGGGCTCAACAATTAACAGCATTGTCTCCTCTTCCAGAGAACCTGGGATCAACTACCAGCAACTACAAGGTGGCCCATCTCCAGTTCCAGGGGATCAGACAGACAGACAGACAGACAGAGATTAGGATGGCAGGCCTGCCTGGTCTTTCTTTCTTTCTTATCCTTTTAAAATAATGTTTATTTATTTATTTATATTTATTTATATATGTATTTATTAGATATAAGTACACTGTAGTTGTCTTCAGACACTCCAGAAGAGGGTGTCAGATTCTGGAGAATATAAATCCCTCTTATGGTCTGCATATGATGTACATAAACACAGCCTAACATATACTTCTAAAAATTTAAAGATAGTTGGAGCCACTGAAAGGGCTCAACAATTAACAGCATTGTCTCCTTTTCCAGAGAACCTGGGATCAACTAACAGCAACTATATGGTGGCCCATCTCCAGTTCCAAGGGATCAGACAGACTGACAGACAGACAGACTGACAGAGATAAGGATGGCAGGCCTGCCTGGTCTTTCTTTCTTTCTGATCCTTTTTAAAAAATGTTTATTTATTTATTTATATGTTTATTAGATATAAGTACACTGTAGCCGTCTTCAGACACTCCAGAAGAAGGTGTCATATTCTGGAGAATCTAAATCCCTCTTATGGTCTGCATATGATGTACATAAACACAGCCTCACCTTTACTTCTTAAAATTTAAAGGTGGGGGGGCCACTGAAAGGGCTCAGCAATTAACAGCATTATCTCCTCTTACAGAGAACCTGGGATCAACTACCTGCAACTATATGGTGGCCCATCTCCACTCCCAGGGGATCCGACAGACAGACAGACAGACAAGGATAAGGATGGCAGGCCTGCCTGGTCTTTCTTTCTTTCTTATACTTTTTAAAAAAATTGTATTTATTTATGTATTTATTAGATATAAGTACACTGTAGCTGTCTTCAGACACTCCAGAAGAGGGTGTCAGATTCTGATGAATCTAAATCCCTCTTCTGGTCTGCATATGATGTACATAAACACAGCCTCACATACACTTCTAAAAATTTAAAGATGGGTAGGGCCACTGATAGGGCTCAACAATTAACAGCATTGTCTCCTCTTCCAGAGAACCTGGGATCAACTACCAGCAACTATATGGTAGCCCATCTCCAGTTCCAGGGGATCAGACAGACAGACAGACAGACAGACAGAGATAAGGATGGCAGGCCTGCCTGGTCTTACTTTCTTTCTTATCCTTTTTAAAAAATGTTTATTTATTTATTTATTTATTTATTTATTTATTATATATAAGTACACTGTAGCTGTCTTCAGACACTCCAGTAGATGGTGTCAGATTCTGGAGAATCTAAATCCTCTTATAATCTGAATATGATGTACATAAACACAGCTCACATATACTTCTAAATATTTAAAGAAGTGTGGGGCCACTGAAAGGGCTCAACAATTAAGAGCATTGTCTCCTCTTCCAGAGAACCTTGGATCAACTACCAGCAACTATATGGTGGCCCATCTCCAGTTCCAGGGGGTCAGACAGACAGACAGACAGAGATAAGGATGGCAGGCCTGCCTGGTCTTACTTTCTTTCTTATCCTTTTTAAAAAATGTTTATTTATTTATTTATTTATTTATTTATTACATATAAGTACAGTGTAGCTGTCTTCAGACACTCCAGTAGAGGGTGTCAGATTCTGGAGAATCTAAATCTTCTTATAATTTGAATATGATGTACATAAACACAGCCTCACATATACTTCTAAATATTTAAAGAAGTGTGCGGCCACTGAAAGGGCTCAACAATTAAGAGCATTGTCTCCTCTTCCAGAGAACCTTGGATCAACTACCAGCAACTATATGGTGGCCCATCTCCAGTTCCCGGGGATCTGATAGACAGACAGACAGACAGGCAGAGATATGGATGGCAGGCCTGCCTGGTCTTTCTTTCTTATCCTTTTTAAAAAATGTTTATTTATTTATTTATTTATTTATTTAGTAGATATAAGTACACTGTAGCTTTTCAGACACTCCAGAAGAGGGTGTCAGATTCTGGAGAATCTAAATCCCTGTTATGGTCTGCATATGATGTACATAAACAAAGCCTCACATATACTTCTAAAAATTTAAAGATGTGTGGGGCCACTGAGAGGGCTCAACAATTAACAGCATTGTCTCCTCTTTCAGAGAACCTGGGATAAACTACCAGCACCTTATGGTAGCCCAACTCCAGTTCCAGTGGATCAGACAGACAGACAGACAGAGAGACAGAGATAAGGATGGCAGGCCTGCCTGGTCTTACTTTATTTCTTATACTTTAAAAAAATGTTTATTTATTTATTTATTCATTTATTTATGTATTTATTAGATATAAGTACACTGCAGCCGTCTTCAGACACTCCAGAAGAGGGTGTCAGATTCTGGAGAATCTAAATCCCTCTTATGGTTTGAATAAGATGTACATAAACACAGCCTCACATATACTTCTAAAAATTAAAAATGGGTGGGGCCACTGAAAGGGCTCAATAATTAACAGCATTGTCTCCTCTTCCAGAGAACGTGGGATCAACTACCAGCACCTACAAGGTGGCCCATCTCCAGTTCCACGGGATCAGACAGACAGACAGACAGAGATAAGGATGGCAGGCCTGCCTGGTCTTTCTTTCTTTCTTATCCTTTTTAAAAAATATTTATTTATTTATTTATTTATTTATTTATTTATTTATGTATTTCTTAGATATAAGTACACTGTAGCTTTCTTTAGACACTCCAGAGGAGGGTGTCAGATTCTGGAGAATGTAAATCCCTCTTATGGTCTGCATATGATGTACATGAACACAGCCTCACATATACTGAGCTGAGGTGTCACAGGCCAACTGCTGGAATTTCTGAGTACCACCTAGATAGAGAAAAGCTATGCTGTGGTTGCTTAATTTATGTATTTTATTATTTCTATTTGTTGTTTTGTTTTGTTTTATTTGTTTTTAGAGAAGTCCTCAGTCTGTAGCTCTGGCTGACCCAGGACTGCCTACTTGTGTTAATTAGGGTTTCACAGCTGGGAACAGACACCAAGAGCAAGGTAAGGCTTAGAAAACCCTACATTCAGTGGTGGCTCAAGCTCTTAATGAGAGCACTCTGTAGGCAGAGGCAGTCAGTTTCTGAGTTTGAGGCCACCCTGGTGAAAGACAGGGCTAGGGTAGGGGCTAGGGTGAGGAAAGAAAGAAAGAAAGAAAGAAAAGTTTATAATAAAAAGTTTTTATAAAAGTTTTATAAAAAGTGTTAAAGTTTTTAAAAATTAAAAAAAAAAAATACCAGATCACCATCACACAGCATTGGCTGTCTTCAGGTGTATCCTTTCAGCCTCCAAAACAAAAAACAATGGCTGGCTGTCTTCAGGTGTATCCTATTCTCGAGTCTTATTTCCAACCTTAGAGCTGGGCTGAGCTGCCTCATTATGTAATTGCAAACCTTCCTTGGTTTGTCTTTTCCATTTCTAAGACTAACAGAACTTTTTCTATTTATTGAATATGCTCATGACTGTCCTTTAGATATAGTAAATATAACTGTTGCTTATAAAACTTGTTTTCTAGGAATTTTTAAAGGGCAATGGCAGAGTTTATTTATAAAAAAATATTTTGCATTTATTTATTTGTGTGAGTGATGAAGCTCAGGTCTTCAAACTCGTCAGGAGGTATGATTACCTCCCCTCTCTCTCAACCCCTCTCTCTCCTCTCTCAATGATTGTGTAAGAATGTTTTTCATGTGTATGCTGTGCCCACAGACTCCAGAACAGAGTATTAGATCCCCTGGAACTGGAGATGGGCCACCATATATAATACTGGTAATTGAGCCCAGGTTCTCTGGAAGAGGAGACAATGCTCTTAATTGTTGAGCCCTCTCTGTAGCCACATCTTTCTTTTTTTTTTTTTTGAGTATATGTGAGGCTGTGTTTATATACATCATATGCAGACAATAAGAATGATTTAGATTCTTCAGATTCTGACACCCTCTTCTGGACTGTCTGAAGATAGCTACAGCATACTTAAATATAATAAATAAATAAATCTTTAAAAAGAAAGGAAAAGTATAAAAGAAAGAACAGGCCTGCCATATGCATGTTCATAGAGGAAAATGGGAGAGACCCCAATCTAACCTCAGCAGGGTGCTTCCTTCTGGATGGTAGCTCACAGTTTCATCCCAGCAAGACAGGCAAATCATTGAGTTCAAGGACAGTAAGGTTCAGGACAGCCAAGGTTAGGAAGGAAAAGGGTCTATGTTGAGAATACAAACCGACAAAACAACAACTAGGAAAAAGAAGTGACAGTGTAACTTGGGGTAGGGTACCAACAAGAGAAAGCTTTCTGTTACCACTTACAAACACCAGTAGCCTTGCACACTTCTGCCCAGGTCCCTGCCTTCCTTTCTAGGAATTTTAAGGATGCCAGGGTGTGGGGTAATCCAGATTAACTTTTTAAAAACAAAGACTTGGTCTTTGATGTCTATAGGAAGCCCTTCTCAGTGCCTTTAACTACCACTGAACTTTCAGGGCTGTGACTCAACTGTAACAAGGAACAGGGCTAAGAACCTGCAGCCTTTGAAAACAACTATTTTTTTAAAGTGGGGGACACAAATCAGCAGTAGAACCCCTCAGGTTCAGCCATAATACTTGTTAGGGAAAGAGCCTCAATGTCCGGAGCTGAGGTCTCATGGGTGAACTGCTTCAAGCTCTGAGTATCATTGAAAGAAAGAAAAGATATCATGTGGTTGCTTAATTTATTTATTTTATTATTTCTATTTTTTGTTTTCTTTTGTTTTGTTTTAGAAAAGGCCTCAGTCTGTAGCTATGGCTGACCTAGGACAGACTACACGTGTTAATTAGGGTTTCACAGCTGAGAAACAGACCATACCTATGTAAGACTTAGAAAACCCAACAGTCAGTGGTGGCTCGAGCTCTTGATGAGAGCACTCTGGAGGCAGAGGCAGTCAGTTTCTGAGTTCGAGGCCAGCCTGGTTAAAGACAGGGATAGGCAGGGCTAGGCAAGGCAGGGCTGGGCTAGGCTAGGCTAGGCAAGGGGCTGGGCTAGTCAAGGCAAGGGACTAGGCTAGGCTACTCAAGGGGATAGGCAAGACAGACAGACAGAGAGAAGGACAGACAAGGATGGCAGGCCTGCCTGGTTTTTCTTTCTTTCTTATCCCTTTTAAAAATGTTTGTTTATTTATTTATTTATTTATTTATTTATGTATTTATTAGATATACATACACTGTAGCTGTCTTCAGACAACCCAGAAGAGGGTGTCAGATTCTGGAGAATCTATATCCCTCTTATGGTCTGCATATGATGTACATAAACACAGCCTCACATATACTTCTAAAAATTTAAAGAAGGGTGGGGCCACTCTAAAAGCTCAACAATTAACAGCATTGTCTCCTCTTCCAGAGTACCTGGGATCAACTACCAGCAACTATATGGTGGCCCATCTCCAGTTCCAGGGGTCAGACAGACAGACATACAGACAGTGATAAGGATGGCAGGCCTGCCTGGTCTTTCTTTCTTTCTTATCCTTTTTAAAAAAATGTTTGTTTATTTATTTATTTATTTATTTATTTATGTATTTATTAGATATAAGTACACTGTAGCTGTCTTCAGACACTCCAGAAGAGGGTGTCAGATACTGGAGAATCTAAATCCCTCTTATGGTCTTCATATGATGTACATAAACAAGGCCTCACATATACTTCTAAAAATTTAAAGATGTGTGGGGACAGTGAGAGGGCTCAACAATTAACAGCATTGTCTCCTCTTTCAGAGAACCTGGGATAAACTACCAGCACCTTATGGTGGCCCATCTCCAGTTCCAGTGGATCAGACAGACAGACAGACAGAGAGACAGAGATAAGGATGGAAGGCCTGCCTGGTCTTTCTTTATTTCTTATACTATTTAAAAAATGTTTATTTATTTATTTATTTATTTATTTATTTATTTATTTATTAGATATAAGTACACTGTAGCCGTCTTCAGACACTCCAGAAGAGGGTGTCAGATTCTAGAGAATCTAAATCCCTCTTATGATTTGAATATGATGTACATAAACACAGCCTCACATATACTTGTAAAAATTAAAAATGGGTGGGGCCACTGAAAGGGCTCAACAATTAACAGCATTGTCTCCTCTTCCAGAGAACGTGGGATCAACTACCAGCACCTACAAGGTGGCCCATCTCCAGTTCCAGGGGATCAGACAGACAGGCAGACAGAGATAAGGATGGCAGGCCTGCCTGGTGTTTCTTTCTTTCTTATCCTTTTTAAAAAATATTTATTTATTTATTTATTTATTTATTTATTTATGTATTTCTTAGATATAAGTACACTGTAGCTTTCTTTAGACACTCCAGAGGAGGGTGTCAGATTCTGGTAATGTAAATCCCTCTTATGGTCTGCATATGATGTACATAAACACAGCCTCACATATACTGAGCTGAGGTGTCACAGGCCAACTTCTGGAATTTCTGAGTACCACCTAGATAGAGAAAAGCTATGCTGTGGTTACTTAATTTATGTATTTTATTATTTCTATTTGTTGTTTTGTTTTATTTTATTTGTTTTTAGAGAAGTCCTCAGTCTGTAGCTCTGGCTGACCCAGGACTGCCTACTTGTGTTAATTAGGGTTTCACAGCTGAGAACAGACACCAAGAGCAAGGTAAGGCTTAGAAAACCCTACATTCAGTGGTGGCTCAAGCTCTTAATGAGAGCACTCTGTAGGCAGAGGCAGTCAGTTTCTGAGTTTGAGGCCACCCTGGTGAAAGACAGGGCTAGGGTAGGGGCTAGGGTGAGGAAAGAAAGAAAGAAAAGTTTATAATAAAAAGTTTTTATAAAAGTTTTATAAAAAGTGTTAAAGTTTTTAAAAATTAAAAAAAAAATACCAGATCACCATCACACAGCATTGGCTGTCTTCAGGTGTATCCTTTCAGCCTCCAAAACAAAAAACAATGGCTGGCTGTCTTCAGGTGTATCCTATTCTCGAGTCTTATTTCCAACCTTAGAGCTGGACTGAGCTGCCTCATTATGTAATTGCAAACCTTCCTTGGTTTGTCTTTTCCATTTCTAAGACTAACAGGCCTTTTTCTATTTATTGAATATGCTCATGACTGTCCTTTAGATATAGTAAATATAACTGTTGCTTATAAAACTTGTTTTCTAGGAATTTTTAAAGGGCAATGGCAGAGTTTATTTATAAAAAAATATTTTGCATTTATTTATTTGTGTGAGTGATGAAGCTCAGGTCTTCAAACTCGTCAGGAGGTATGATTACCTACCCTCTCTCTCAACCCCTCTCTCTCCTCTCTCAATGATTGTGTACGAATGTTTTGCATGTGTATGCTGTGCCCACAGACTCCAGAACAGAGTATTAGATCCCCTGGAACTGGAGATGGGCCACCATATATAATACTGGTAATTGAGCACAGGTTCTCTGGAAGAGGAGACAATGCTCTTAATTGTTGAGCCCTCTCTGTAGCCACATCTTTCTTTTTCTTTTTTTTTTTTTTTGAGTATATGTGAGGCTGTGTTTATATACATCATATGCAGACAATAAGAATGATTTAGATTCTTCAGAATCTGACACCCTCTTCTGGACTGTCTGAAGATAGCTACAGCATACTTAAATATAATAAATAAATAAATCTTTAAAAAGAAAAGGAAAAGTAAAAAAGAAAGATCAGGCCTGCCATATGCATGTTCATAGAGGAAAATGGAAGAGACCCCAATCTAACCTCAGCAGGGTGCTTCCTTCTGGATGGTAGCTCACAGTTTCATCCCAGCAAGACAGGCAAATCACTGAGTTCAAGGACAGTAAGGTTCAGGACAGCCAAGGTTAGGAAGGAAAAGGGTCTATGTTGAGAATACAAACCGACAAAACAATTACTAGGAAAAAGAAGTGACAGTGTAACTTGGGGTAGGGTACCAACAAGAGAAAGCTTTCTGTTACCACTTACAAACACCAGTAGCCTTGCACCCTTCTGCCCAGGTCCCTACCTTCCTTTCTAGGAATTCTAAGGATGCCAGGGTGTGGGGGAATCCAGATTAACTTTTTAAAAACAAAGACTTGGTCTTTGATGTCTATAGGAAGCCCTTCTCAGTGCCTTTAACTACCACTGAACTTTCAGGGCTGTGACTCAACTGTAACAAGGAACAGGGCTAAGAACCTGCAGCCTTTGAAAACAACTATTTTTTTAAAGTGGGGGACACAAATCAGCAGTAGAACCCCTCAGGTTCAGCCATAATACATGTTAGGGAAAGAGCCTCAATGTCCGGAGCTGAGGTCTCATGGGTGAACTGCTTCAAGCTCTGAGTATCATTGAAAGAAAGAAAAGATATCATGTGGTTGCTTAATTTATTTATTTTATTATTTCTATTTTTTGTTTTCTTTTGTTTTGTTTTAGAAAAGGCCTCAGTCTGTAGCTATGGCTGACCTAGGACAGACTACATGTGTTAATTAGGGTTTCACAGCTGAGAAACAGACCATACCTATGTAAGTCTTAGAAAACCCAACAGTCAGTGGTGGCTCGAGCTCTTGATGAGAGCACTCTGGAGGCAGAGGCAGTCAGTTTCTGAGTTCGAGGCCAGCCTGGTTAAAGACAGGGATAGGCAGGGCTAGGCAAGGCAGGGCTGGGCTAGGCTAGGCTAGGCAAGGGGCTGGGCTAGTCAAGGCAAGGGACTAGGCTAGGCTACTCAAGGGGCTAGGCAAGACAGACAGACAGAGAGAAAGACAGACAAAGATGGCAGGCCTGCCTGGTTTTTCTTTCTTTCTTATCCCTTTTAAAAAATGTTTGTTTATTTATTTATTTATTTATTTATTTATTTATTTATGTATTTATTAGATATACATACACTGTAGCTGTCTTCAGACACTCCAGAAGAGGGTGTCAGATTCTGGAGAATCTATATCCCTCTTATGGTCTGCATATGATGTACATACACACAGCCTCACATTTACATCTAAAAATTTAAAGATGTGTGGGTCCAATGAAAGGGATCAACAATTAACAGCATTGTCTCCTCTTATAGAGAACCTGGGATCAACTACCAGCAACTATATGGTGGCCCATCTCCAGTTCCAGGATATCAGACAGACAGACAAACATACAGACAGATAGAGTTAAGGATGGCAGGCCTACCTTGTCTTTCCTTCTTTCTTATCCTTTTAAAAAAATGTTTATTAATTTCAGTATGTATTTATTAGATATAAGTACACTGTAGCTGTCTTCAAACACTCCCGAAGAGGGTGTCAGATTCTGGAGAATCTATATCACTCTTATGGCCTGCATATGATGTATATGAACACAGCCTCACATATACTTCTAAAAATTTAAAGATGGGTGGGGCCACTGAAAGGGCTCAACAATTAACAGCACTGACTCCTATTCCAGAGTACCTGGGATCAACTACCAGCAATTATATGGTGGCCCATCTCCAGTTCCAGGGGATCAGACAGACAGACAGACAGACAAGGATGGCAGGCCTGCCTGGTCTCTCTTTCTTTATTATCCTTTTTTAAAAATGTTTATTTGTTTATTTATGAATTTATTAGATATAAGTACACTGTAGCTGTCTTCAGACACTCCAAAAGAGGGTGTCAGATTCTGGAGATTCTAAATCCTTCTTATGGTCTGCATATTCGGTACATAAACACAGCCTTGCATATACTTCTAAAAATTTAAAGATGGGTGGGGCCACTGAAAGGGCTCAACAATTAACAGCATTGTCTCCTCTTCCAGAGAACCTGGGATCAACTACCAGCACCTAAAAGGTGGCCCATCACCAGTTCCAGGGGATCAGACAGACAGACAGACAGAGAGACAGAGATATGGATGGCAGGCCTGCCTGGTCTTTCTTTATTTCTTATACTTTTTAAAAAATGTTTATTTATTTATTTATTTATTTATTTATTTATTTATGTATTTATTAGATATAAGTACATTGTAGCCGTCTTCAGACACTCCAGAAGAGGGTGTCAGATTCTAGAGAATCTAAATCCCTCTTATGGTCTGAATATGATGTACATAAACACAGCCTCACACATACCTCTAAATATTTAAAAATAGGTGGGGCCACTGAAAGGACTCAACAATTAACAGCATTGTCTCCTCTTCCAGAGAACCTGGGATCAACTACCAGCACCTAAAAGGTGGCCCATCACCAGTTCCAGGGGATCAGACAGACAGACAGACAGACAGAGATAAGGAGGGCAGACCTGCCTGGTTTTTCTTTCTTTCTTATCCTTTTAAAATAATGTTTATTTATTTATTTATTTATTTATTTATTTATTTATGTATTTATTAGATATAAGTACACTGTAGTTGTCTTCAGACACTCCAGAAGTGGGTGTCAGATTCTGGAGAATCTAAATCCCTCTTATGGTCTGCATATGATGTACGTAAACACAGCCTAACATATACTTCTAAAAATTTAAAGATAGGTGGAGCCACTGAAAGGGCTCAACAATTAACAGCATTGTCTCTTCTTCCAGAGAACCTGGGATCAACTACCAGCACCTAAAAGGTGGCCCATCTCCAGTTCCAGGGGATCAGACAGACAGACAGACTGACAGAGGTAAGGATGGAGGCCTGCCTGGTCTTTCTTTCTTTCTTATACTTTTAAAAAAATGTTTATTTATTTATTTATTTATTTATTTATTTATTTATTTATGTATTTATTAGATATAAGTACACTGTAGCTGTCTTCAGACACTCTAGAAGAGGGTGTCATCTTCTGCAGAATCTAAATCACTCTTATGGTCTGGATATGATGTACATAAACACAGCCTCACATATACTTCTAAATATTTAAAGATGGGTGGGCCCACTGAAAGGGCTCAACAATTAACACCATTGTCTCCTCTTCCAGAGAACGTGGGATCAACTACCAGCAACTATGTGGTGGCCCATCTCAAGTTGCAGGGGATCAGACAGACAGACAGACAGACAGAGATAAGGATGGCAGGCCTGCCTGATTTTTCTTTCTTTCTTATCCTTTTTAAAATTGTTTATTTATTTATTTATTTATTCATTTATTTATTTATTTATTTATTTATGTATTTATTAGATATAAGTACACTGTAGCTGTCTTCAGACTCTCCAGAAGAGGGTGTCAGATTATGGAGAATCTATATCCCTCTTATGGTCTGCATATGATGTACATAAACACAGCCTCACATATACTTCTAAAAATTTAAAGATGGGTGGGGCCACTGAAAGGGCTCAACAATTAACAGCATTGTCTCCTCTTCCAGAGGACCTGGGATCAACTACCAGCAACTATATTGTGGCCCATCTCCAGTTCCAGGCGATCAGACAGACAGACATACAGACAGACAGACAAGGATTGCAGGCCTGCCTGGTTTTTCTTTCTTCTTATACATTTTAAAAATGTTTATTTATTTATATATATATTTATTAGATATAAGTACACTGTAGCTGTCTTCAGACACTTCAGAAGAGGGTGTCTTATTCTGGAGAATCTAAATCCCTCTTAAGGACTGCATATGATTTACATAAACACAGCCTCACATATACTTCTAAAAATTTAAAGAAGGGTGGGGCCACTCTAAAAGCTCAACAATTAACAGCATTGTCTCCTCTTCCAGAGTACCTGGGATCAACTACCAGCAACTATAAGGTGGTTCATCTCCAGTTCCAGAAGATCAGACAGACAGACATACAGACAGTGATAAGGATGGCAGGCCTGCCTGGTCTTTCTTTCTTTCTTATCCTTTTTAAAAAAAATGTTTATTTATATATTTATTTATGTATTTATTAGATATAAGTACACTGTAGCTGTCTTCAGACACTCCAGAAGAGGGTGTCAGATTCTGGAGAATCTAAATCCCTCTTATGGTCTGTATATGATGTACATAAACAAAGCCTCACATATACTTCTAAAAATTTAAAGATGTGTGGGGCCACTGAGAGGGCTCAACAATTAACAGCATTGTCTCCTCTTTCAGAGAACCTGGGATAAACTACCAGCACCTTATGGTGGCCCATCTCCAGTTCCAGAGGATCAGACAGACAGACAGACAGAGAGACAGAGATATGGATGGCAGGCCTGCCTGGTCTTTCTTTATTTCTTATACTTTTTAAAAAATGTTTATTTATTTATTTATTTATTTATTTATGTATTTATTAGATATAAGTACATTGTAGCCGTCTTCAGACACTCCAGAAGTGGGTGTCAGATTCTAGAGAATCTAAATCCCTCTTATGGTCTGAATATGATGTACATAAACACAGCCTCACATATACCTCTAAATATTTAAAAATAGGTGGCGCCACTGAAAGGACTCAACAATTAACAGCATTGTCTCCTCTTCCAGAGAACCTGGGATCAACTACCAGCACCTAAAAGGTGGCCCATCACCAGTTCCAGGGGATCAGACAGACAGACAGACAGACAGAGATAAGGAGGGCAGACCTGCCTGGTTTTTCTTTCTTTCTTATCCTTTTAAAATAATGTTTATTTATTTATTTATTTATTTATTTATTTATTTATTTATTTATGTATTTATTAGATATAAGTACACTGTAGTTGTCTTCAGACACTCCAGAAGTGGGTGTCAGATTCTGGAGAATCTAAATCCCTCTTATGGTCTGCATATGATGTACGAAAACACAGCTTAACATATACTTCAAAAATTTAAAGATAGGTGGAGCCACTGAAAGGGCTCAACAATTAACAGCATTGTCTCTTCTTCCAGAGAACCTGGGATCAACTACCAGCACCTAAAAGGTGGCCCATCTCCAGTTCCAGGGGATCAGACAGACAGACAGACTGACAGAGGAAAGGATGGAGGCCTGCCTGGTCTTTCTTTCTTTCTTATACTTTTAAAAAAATGTTTATTTATTTATTTATTTTTTATTTATTTATTTATTTATGTATTTATTAGATATAAGTACACTGTAGCTGTCTTCAGACACTCTAGAAGAGGGTGTCATCTTCTGGAGAATCTAAATCGCTCTTATGGTCTGCATATGATGTACATAAACACAGCCTCACATATACTTCTAAATATTTAAAGATGGGTGGGCCCACTGAAAGGGCTCAACAATTAACACCATTGTCTCCTCTTCCAGAGAACGTGGGATCAGCTACCAGCAACTATGTGGTGGCCCATCTCAAGTTGCAGGGGATCAGACAGACAGACAGACAGACAGAGATAAGGATGGCAGGCCTGACTGATTTTTCTTTCTTTCTTATCCTTTTTAAAATTTTTTATTTATTTATTTATTCATTAATTTATTTATTTATTTATTTATTTATTTATTTATTTATTTATTTATGTATTTATTAGATATAAGTACACTGTAGCTGTCTTCAGACTCTCCAGAAGAGGGTGTCAGATTCTGGAGAATCTAAATCCCTCTTATGGTCTGCATATGATGTACATAAACACAGCCTCACATATACTTCTAAATATTTAAAGATGGGTAGGGCCACTGATAGGGCTCAACAATTAACAGCATTGTCTCCTCTTCCAGAGGACCTGGGATCAACTACCAGCAACTATATGGTGGTTCATCTCCAGTTCCAGAGGATCAGACAGACAGACATACAGACAGTGATAAGGATGGCAGGCCTGCCTGGTCTTTCTTTCTTTCTTATCCTTTTTAAAAAAATGTTTATTTATTTATTTATTTATTTATTTATTTATTAGATATAAGTACACTGTAGCTGTCTTCAGACACTCCAGAAGAGGGTGTCAGATTCTGGAGAATCTAAATCCCTCTTATGGTCTGCATATGATGTACATAAACAGAGCCTCACATATACTTCTAAAAATTTAAAGATGTATGGGGCCACTGAGAGGGCTCAACAATTAACAGCATTGTCTCCTCTTTCAGAGAACCTGGGATAAACTACCAGCACCTTATGGTGGCCCATCTCCAGTTCCAGTGGATCAGACAGACAGACAGACAGACAGAGAGACAGAGATAAGGATGGCAGGTCTGCCTGGTCTTTCTTTATTTCTTATACTTTTTAAAAAATGTTTATTTATTTATTTATTTATTTATTTATTTATTATTAGATATAAGTACACTGTAGCTGTTCAGACACTCCAGCAGAGGGTGTAAGATTCTGGAGAATCTAAATCCCTCTTATGGTCTGCATATGATGTACATAAACACAGCCTCACATATAATTCTAAAAATTTAAAGAAGGGTTGGGCCACTCTAAAAGCTCAACAATTAACAGCATTGTCTCCTCTTCCAGAGAACCTGGGATCAACTACCAGCAACTATATGGTGGCCCATCTCCAGTTCCAGGGGATCAGACAGAGAGACATACAGACAGTGATAAGGATGGCAGGCCTGCCTGGTCTTTCTTTCTTTCTTATCCTTTTTAAAAAAATGTTTATTTATATATTTATTTATGTATTTATTAGATATATGTACACTGTAGCTGCTTTCAGACACTCCAGAAGAGGGTGTCAGATTCTGGAGAATCTAAATCCCTCTTATGGTCTGCATATGATGTACATAAACACAGCCTCGCATATACTTCTAAAAATTTAAAGATGTGTGGGGCCACTGAGAGGGCTCAACAATTAACAGCATTGTCTCCTCTTTCAGAGAACCTGGGATAAACTACCAGCACCCTATGGTGGCCCATCTCCAGTTCCAGTGGATCAGACAGACAGACAGACAGACAGAGAGACAGAGATAAGGATGGCAGGCCTGCCTGGTCTTTCTTTATTTCTTATACTTTTTAAAAATGGTTTATTTATTTATTTATTTATTTATTTATTTATTCATGTATTCATTAGATATAAGTACACTGTAGCCGTCTTCAGACACTCCAGAAGAGGGTGTCAGATTCTAGAGAATCTAAATCCCTCTTATGTTCTGAATATGATGTACATAAACACAGCCTCACATATACGTCTAAAAATTATAAATAGGTGGGGCCACTGAAAGGACTCAACAATTAACAGCATTGTCTCCTCTTCCAGAGAACCTGGGATCAACTACCAGCACCTAAAAGGTGGCCCATCTCTAGTTCCAGGGGATCAGACAGACAGACAGACAGTGATAAGGATGGCAGGCCTGCCTGGTCTTTCTTTCTTTCTTATCCTTTTTTTAAAAAAAATGTTTATTTATTTATTTATTTATTTATTTATTTATTATTAAATATAAGTACACTGTAGCTGTTCAGACACTCCAGAAGAAGGTGTCAGATTCTGGAGAATCTAAATCCCTCTTATGGTCTGCATATGATGTACATAAACACAGCCTCACATATACTTCTAAAAATTTAAAGATGGGTGGGCCCACTGAAAGGGCTCAACAATTAACACCATTGTCTCCTCTTCCAGAGAACATGGGATCAACTACCAGCAACTATGTGGTGGCCCATCTCAAGTTGCAGGGGATCAGACAGACAGACAGACAGACAGAGATAAGAATGGCAGGCCTGCCTGATTTTTCTTTCTTTCTTATCCTTTTTAAAATTGTTTACTTATTTATTTATTTATTCATTAATTAATTAATTAATTAATTAATTAATTAATTAATTTATTTATTAGATATAAGTACACTGTAGCTGTCTTCAGACTCTCCAGAAGAGGGTGTCAGATTCTGGATAATCTATATCCCTCTTATGGTCTGCATATGATGTACATAAACACAGCCTCACATATACTTCTAAAAATTTAAAGATGGTTGGGGCCACTGAAAGGGCTCAACAATTAACAGCATTGTCTCCTCTTCCAGAGGACCTGGGATCAACTACCAGCACCTATATTGTGGCCCATCTCCAGTTCCAGGGGATCAGACAGACATACATACAGACAGACAGACAAGGATTGCAGGCCTGCCTGGTTTTTCTTTCTTCTTATACATTTTAAAAATGTTTATTTATTTATATATATATTTATTAGATATAAGTACACTGTAGCTGTCTTCAGACACTCCAGAAGAGGGTGTCAGATTCTGGAGAATCTAAATCCCTCTTATGGTCTGCATATGATGTACATAAACACAGCCTCGCATATACTTCTAAAAATTTAAAGATGTGTGGGGCCACTGAGAGGGCTCAACAATTAACAGCATTGTCTCCTCTTTCAGAGAACCTGGGATAAACTACCAGCACCTTATGGTGGCCCATCTCCAGTTCCAGTGGATCAGACAGACAGACAGACAGACAGAGAGACAGAGATAAGAATGGCAACCCTGCCTGGTCTTTCTTTATTTCTTATACTTTTTAAAAATGGTTTATTTATTTATTTATTTATTTATTTATTTATGTATTCATTAGATATAAGTACACTGTAGCCGTCTTCAGACACTCCAGAAGAGGGTGTCAGATTCTAGAGAATCTAAATCCCTCTTATGTTCTGAATATGATGTACATAAACACAGCCTCACATATACGTCTAAAAATTATAAATAGGTGGGGCCACTGAAAGGACTCAACAATTAACAGCATTGTCTCCTCTTCCAGAGAACCTGGGATCAACTACCAGCACCTAAAAGGTGGCCCATCTCCAGTTCCAGGGGATCAGACAGACAGACAGACAGACAGTGATAAGGATGGCAGGCCTGCCTGGTCTTTCTTTCTTTCTTATACTTTTTTTAAAAAAATTTTTATTTATTTATTTATTTATTTATTTATTTATTTATTTATTATTAAATATAAGTACACTGTAGCTGTTCAGACACTCCAGAAGAGGGTGTCAGATTCTGGAGAATCTAAATCCCTGTTATGGTCTGCATATGATGTACATAAACACAGCCTCACATATACTTCTAAAAATTTAAAGATGGGTGGGCCCACTGAAAGGGCTCAACAATTAACACCATTGTCTCCTCTTCCAGAGAACATGGGATCAACTACCAGCAACTATGTGGTGGCCCATCTCAAGTTGCAGGGGATCAGACAGACAGACAGACAGACAGAGATAAGAATGGCAGGCCTGCCTGATTTTTCTTTCTTTCTTATCCTTTTTAAAATTGTTTATTTATTTATTTATTTATTTATTCATTAATTTATTTATTTATTTATTTATTTATTTATTTATTTATTAGATATAAGTACACTGTAGCTGTCTTCAGACTCTCCAGAAGAGGGTGTCAGATTCTGGATAATCTATATCCCTCTTATGGTCTGCATATGATGTACATAAACACAGCCTCATATATACTTCTAAAAATTTAAAGATGGTTGGGGCCACTGAAAGGGCTCAACAATTAACAGCATTGTCTCCTCTTCCAGAGAACCTGGGATCAACTACCAGCACCTAAAAGGTGGCCCATCTCCAGTTCCAGGGGATCAGACAGACAGAGAGACAGACAGTGATAAGGATGGCAGGCCTGCCTGGTCTTTCTTTCTTATCCTTTTAAAAAAAAAATGTTTATTTATTTATTTATTTATTTATTTATTTATTTATTTATTTATTTATTATTAGATATAAGTACACTGTAGCTGTTCAGACACTCCAGAAGAGGGTATCATATTCTGGAGAATCTAAATCCCACTTATGGTATGTATATGATGTACATAAACACAGCCTCACATATACTTCTAAAAATTTAAAGAAGGGTGGGGCCACTCTAAAAGCTCAACAATTAACAGCATTGTCTCCTCTTCCAGAGTACCTAGGATCAACTACCAGCAACTATATGGTGGCCCATCTCCAGTTCCAGGGGATCAGACAGACAGACATACAGACAGTGATAAGGATGGCCGGCCTGCCTGGTCTTTCTTTCTTTCTTATCCTTTTTAAAAAAATGTTTATTTATATATTTATTTATGTATTTATTAGATATATGTACACCTTAGCTGCTTTCAGACACTCCAGAAGAGGGTGTCAGATTCTGGAGAATCTAAATCCCTGTTATGGTCTGCATATGATGTACATAAACACAGCCTCGCATATACTTCTAAAAATTTAAAGATGTGTGGGGCCACTGAGAGGGCTCAACAATTAACAGCATTGTCTCCTCTTTCAGAGAACCTGGGATAAACTACCAGCACCTTATGGTGGCCCATCTCCAGTTCCAGTGGATCAGACAGACAGACAGACAGACAGACAGAGATAAGGATGGCAGGCCTGCCTGGTCTTTCTTTATTTCTTATACTTTTTAAAAATTGTTTATTTATTTATTTATTTATTTATTTATTTATGTATTTATTAGATATAAGTACACTGTAGCCGTCTTCAGACACTCCAGAAGAGGGTGTCAGATTCTAGAGAATCTAAATCCCTCTTATGTTCTGAATATGATGTACATAAACACAGCCTCACATATACGTCTAAAAATTATAAATAGGTGGGGCCACTGAAAGGACTCAACAATTAACAGCATTGTCTCCTCTTCCAGAGAACCTGGGATCAACTACCAGCACCTAAAAGGTGGCCCATCAACAGTTCCAGGGGATCAGACAGACAGACAGACAGACAGTGATAAAGATGGCAGGCCTGCCTGGTCTTTCTTTCTTTCTTATCCTTTTTTTAAAAAAATGTTCGTTTATTTATTTATTTATTTATTTATTTATTTATTTATTTATTTATTAGATATAAGTACACTGTAGCTGTTCAGACACTCCAGAAGAGGGTGTCAGATTCTGGAGAATCTAAATCCCTCTTATGGTCTGCATATGATGTACATAAACACAGCCTCACATATACTTCTAAAAAATTAAAGAAGGGTGGGGCCACTCTAAAAGCTCAACAATTAACAGCATTGTCTCCTCTTCCAGAGTACCTGGGATCAACTACCAGCAACTATATGGTGGCCCATCTCCAGTTCCAGGGGATCAGACAGACAGACATACAGACAGTGATAAGGATGGTAGGCCTGCCTGGTCTTTCTTTGTTTCTTATCCTTTTAAAAAAATGTTTATTTATATATTTATGTATGTATTTATTAGATATATGTACACTGTAGCTGTCTTCAGACACTCCAGAAGAGGGTGTCAGATTCTGGAGAATCTAAATCCCTCTTATGGTCTGCATATTCGGTACATAAACACAGCCTCGCATATACTTCTAAAAATTTAAAGATGTGTGGGGCCACTGAGAGGGCTCAACAATTAACAGCATTGACTCCTCTTTCAGAGAACCTGGGATAAACTACCAGCACCTTATGGTGGCCCATCTCCAGTTCCAGTGGATCAGACAGACAGACAGACAGACAGACAGACAGAGAGACAGAGATAAGGATGGCAGGCCTGCCTGGTCTTTCTTTATTTCTTATACTTTTTAAAAATTGTTTATTTATTTATTTATTTATGTATGTATTTATTAGATATAAGTACACTGTAGCCGTCTTCAGACACTCCAGAAGAGGGTGTCAGATTCTAGAGAATCTAAATCCCTCTTATGGTCTGAATATGATGTACATAAACACAGCCTCACATATACGTCTAAAAATTATAAATAGGTGGGGCCACTGAAAGGACTCAACAATTAACAGCATTGTCTCCTCTTCCAGAGAACCTGGGATCAACTACCAGCACCTAAAAGGTGGCCCATCTCCAGTTCCAGGGGATCAGACAGACAGACAGACAGACAGTGATAAGGATGGCAGGCCTGCCTGTTCTTTCTTTCTTTCTTATCCTTTTTTAAAAAAATGTTTATTTATTTATTTATTTATTTATTTATTTATTTATTATTAGATATAAGTACACTGTAGCTGTTCAGACACTCCAGAAGAGGGTGTCAGATTCTGGAGAATCTAAATCCCTCTTATGGTCTGCATATGATGTACATAAACACAGCCTCACATATACTTCTAAAAATTTATAGAAGGGTGGGGCCACTCTAAAAGTTCAACAATTAACAGCATTGTATCCTCTTCCAGAGTACCTGGGATCAACTACCAGCAACTATATGGTGGCCCATCTCCAGTTCCAGGGGATCAGACAGACAGACATACAGACAGTGATAAGGATGGCAGGCCTGCCTGGTCTTTCTTTCTTTCTTATCCTTTTTAAAAAAAATGTTTATTTATATATTTATTTATGTATTTATTAGATATATGTACACTGTAGCTGCTTTCAGACACTCCAGAAGAGGGTGTCAGATTCTGGAGAATCTAAATCCCTCTTATGGTCTGCATATTATGTACATAAACACAGCCTCGCATATACATCTAAAAATTTAAAGATGTGTGGGGCCACTGAGAGGGCTCAACAATTAACAGCATTGTCTCCTCTTTCAGAGAACCTGGGATAAACTACCAGCACCTTATGGTGGCCCATCTCCAGTTCCAGTGGATCAGACAGACAGAGAGACAGACAGAGAGACAGAGATAAGGATGGCAGGCCTGCCTGGTCTTTCTTTATTTCTTATACTTTTTAAAAATTGTTTATTTATTTATTTATTTATTTATTTATTTATTAGATATAAGTACACTGTAGCCGTCTTCAGACACTCCAGAAGAGGGTGTCAGATTCTAGAGAATCTAAATCCCTCTTATGGTCTGAATATGATGTACATAAACACAGCCTCACATATACGTCTAAAAATTATAAATAGGTGGGGCCACTGAAAGGACTCAACAATTAACAGCATTGTCTCCTCTTCCAGAGAACCTGGGATCAACTACCAGCACCTAAAAGGTGGCCCATCTACAGTTCCAGGGGATCAGACAGACAGACAGACAGACAGTGATAAGAATGGCAGGCCTGCCTGGTCTTTCTTTCTTTCTTATCCTTTTTTAAAAAAAATGTTCGTTTATTTATTTATTTATTTATTTATTTATTTATTTATTTATTTATTTATTAGATATAAGTACACTGTAGCTGTTCAGATACTCCAGAAGAGGGTGTCAGATTCTGGAGAATCTAAATCCCTCTTATGGTCTGCATATGATGTACATAAACACAGCCTCACATATACTTCTAAAAATTTAAAGAAGGGTGGGGCCACTCTAAAAGCTCAACAATTAACAGCATTGTCTCCTCTTCCAGAGAACCTGGGATCAACTACCAGCAACTATATGGTGGCCCATCTCCAGTTCCAGGGGATCAGACAGACAGACATACAGACAGTGATAAGGATGGCAGGCCTGCCTGGTCTTTCTTTCTTTCTTATCCTTTTAAAAAATGTTTATTTATATATTTATGTATGTATTTATTAGATATATGTACACTGTAGCTCTCTTCAGACACTCCAGAAGAGGGTGTCAGATTCTGGAGAATCTAAATCCCTCTTATGGTCTGCATATTCGGTACATAAACACAGCCTTGCATATACTTCTAAAAATTTAAAGATGTGTGGGGCCACTGAGAGGGCTCAACAATTAACAGCATTGTCTCCTCTTTCAGAGAACCTGGGATAAACTACCAGCACCTTATGTTGGCCCATCTCCAGTTCCAGGGGATCAGACAGACAGACAGAAAGAGAGACAGAGATATGGATGGCAGGCCTGCCTGGTCTTTCTTTATTTCTTATATTTTAAAAAAATGTTTATATTTTATTTATTTATTTATTTATTTATTTATTTATTTATTTATGTATTTATTACATATAAGTACACTGTAGCCGTCTTCAGACAATTCAGAAGAGGGTGTCAGATTCTAGAGAATCTAAATCCCTCTTATGGTCTGAATATGATGTACATAAACACAGCCTCACATATACGTCTAAAAATTATAAATAGATGGGGCCACTGAAAGGACTCAACAATTTACAGCATTGTCTCCTCTTCCAGAGAACATGGGATCAACTACCAGCACCTAAAAGGTGGCCCATCTCCAGTTCCAGGGGATCAGACAGAAAGACAGACAGACAGTGATAAGGATTTCAGGCCTGCCTGGTCTTTCTTTCTTTCTTATCCTTTTTTTAAAAAAATGTTTGTTTATTTATTTATTTATTTATTTATTTATTTATTTATTTATTATTAGATATAAGTACACTGTAGCTGTTCAGACACTCCAGAAGAGGGTGTCAGATTCAGGAGAATCTAAATCCCTCTTATGGTCTGCATATGATGTACATAAACACAGCCTCACATATACTTCTAAAAATTTAAAGAAGGCTGGGGCCACTCTAAAAGCTCAACAATTAACAGCATTGTCTCCTCTTCCAGAGGACCTGGGATCAACTACCAGCAACTATATGGTGGCCCATCTCCAGTTCCAGGGGATCAGACAGACAGACATACAGACAGTGATAAGGATGGCAGGCCTGCCTGGTCTTTCTTTCTTTCTTATCCTTTTTAAAAAAATGTTTATTTATATATTTATTTATGTATTTATTAGATATAAGTACACCGTAGCTGTCTTCAGACACTCCAGAAGAGGGTGTCAGATTCTGGAGAATCTAAATCCCTTTTATGGTCTGCATATGATGTACATAAACACATCCTCACATATACTTCTAAAAATTTAAAGCTGTGTGTGGCCACTGAAAGGGCTCAACAATTAACAGCATTGTCTCCTCTTTCAGAGAACCTGGGATAAACTACCAGCACCTTATGGTGGCCCATCTCCAGTTCCAGTGGATCAGACAGACAGACAGACAGAGAGACAGAGATATGGATGGCTGGCCTGACTGGTCTTTCTTTATTTCTTATACTTTTTAAAAAATGTTTATTTATTCATTTATTTATTTATTTATGTATTTATTAGATATAAGTACACTGTAGCCGTCTTCAGACACTCCAGAAGATGGTGTCAGATTCTGGAGAATCTAAATCCCTCTTATGGTCTGAATATGATGTACATAAACACAGCCTCACATATACTTGTAAAAATTAAAAATGGGTGGGGCCACTGAAAGGGCTCAACAATTAACAGCATTGTCTCCTCTTCAAGAGAAACTGGGATCAACTACCAGCACCTACAAGGTGGCCCATCTCCAGTTCCAGGGGATCAGACAGACAGACAGACAGACAGAGATAAGTATGGCAGGCCTGCCTTGTCTTTCTTTCTTCCTTATCCTTTTAAAATAATGTTTATTTATTTATTTATTTATTTATATATGTATGTACTCATTAGATATAAGTACACTGTAGTTGTCTTCAGACAATCCAGAAGAGGGTGTCAGATACTGGAGAATCTAAATCCCTCTTATGGTCTGCATATGATGTACATAAACACAGCCTAACATATACTTCTAAAAATTTAAAGATAGGTGGAGCCACTGAAAGGGCTCAACAATTAATAGCATTGTCTCCTCTTCCAGAGAAACTGGGATCAACTAACAGCAACTATATGGTGGCCCATCTACAGTTCCAAGGGATCAGACAGTCTGACAGACTGACAGACTGACAGAGATTAGGATGGCAGGCCTGCCTGGTCTTTCTTTCTTTCTTATCCTTTTTAAAAAATGTTTATTTATTTATGTATTTATTAGATATAAGTACACTGTAGCTGTCTTCAGACACTCCAGAAGAGGGTGTCAGATTCTGGAGAATCTAAATCCCTCTTATGGTCTGCATATGATGTACATAAACACAGCCTCACATATACTTCTAAAAATTTAAAGATGGGTAGGGCCACTGATAGGGCTCAACAATTAAGAGCATTGTCTCCTCTTCCAGAGAACCTTGGATCAACTACCAGCAACTATATGGTGGCCCATCTCCAGTTCCCGGGGATCAGATAGACAGACAGAGAGACAGGCAGAGATATGGATGGCAGGCCTACCTGGTCTTTCTTTCTTTCTTATCATTTTTAAAAAATGTTTATTTATTTATTTATTTATTTATTTATTTATTTATTTATCTATTTATTTATTAGATATAAGTACACTGTAGCTGTCTTCAGATACTCCAGAAGAGGGTGTCAGATTCTGGAGAATCTAAATCCCTCTTATGGTCTGCATATGATGTACATAAACACAGCCTCACATATACTACTAAATATTTAAAGATGGGTAGGACCACTGATAGGGCTCAACAATTAACAGCGTTGTCTCCTCTTCCAGAGACCCTGGGATCAACTACCAGCAACTTTATGGTAGCCCAACTACAGTTCCAGGGGATCAGACAGACAGACAGACAGACAGAGATAAGGATGGCAGGCCTGCCTGGTCTTACTTTCTTTCTTATCCTTTTTAAAAAATGTTTATTTATTTATTTATTTATTTATTTATTTATTTATTATAAGTACACTGTAGCTGTCTTCAGTCACTCCAGTAGAGGGTGTCAGATTCTGGAGAATCTAAATCCTCTTATAATCTGAATATGATGTACATAAACACAGCCTCACATAAACTTCTAAATATTTAAAGAAGTGTGGGGCCACTGAAAGGTCTCAACAATTAACCGAATTGTCTCCTCTTCCAGAGAACCTTGGATCAACTACCAGCACAATATGGTGGCCCATCTCCAGTTCCAGGGGATCAGATAGACAGACAGACAGACAGACAGAGATGTGGATGGCAGGCCTGCCTGGTCTTTCTTTCTTTCTTATACTTTTTAAAAAATGTTTATTTATTTATTTATTTATTTATTTATTTATTTATTTATTTATCTATTTATTTATTAGATATAAGTACACTGTAGCTGTCTTCAGACACTCCAGAAGAGGGTGTCAGATTCTGGAGAATCTAAATCCCTCTTATGGTCTGCATATGATGTACATAAACACAGCCTCACATATACCTCTAAATATTTAAAGATGGGTGGCGCCACTGAAAGGGCTCAAAAATTAACAGCATTGTCTCCTCTTCCAGAGTACCTGGGATCAACTATCAGCAACTATATGGTGGCCCATCTCCAGTTCCAGGGGATCAGACAGACAGACATACAGACAGTGATAAGGATGGCAGGCCTGCCTGGTCTTTCTTTCTTTCTTATCCTTTTTAAAAAAATGTTTATTTATATATTTATTTATGTATTTATTAGATATAAGTACACTGTAGCTGTCTTCAGACACTCCAGAAGAGGGTGTCAGATTCTGGAGAATCTAAATCCCTCTTATGGTCTGCATATGATGTACATAAACACAGCCTCACATATACTTCTAAAAATTTAAAGATGTGTGGGGCCACTGAGAGGGCTCAACAATTAACAGCATTGTCTCCTCTTTCAGAGAACCTGGGATAAACTACCAGCACCTTATGGTGGCCCATCTCCAGTTCCAGTTGAGCAGACAGACAGACAGACAGAGAGACAGAGATAAGGATGGCAGGCCTGCCTGGTCTTTCTTTATTTCTTATACTTTTTAAAAAATGTTTATTTATTTATTTATTTATTTATTTATTTATTTATGTATTTATTAGATATAAGTACACTGTAGCTGTCTTCAGACACTCCAGAATAGGGTGTCAGATTCTGGATAATCTAAATCCCTCTTATGGTCTGCATATGATGTACATAAATACAGCCTCACATATACTTCTAAATATTTAAAGATGGGTAGGGCCACTGATAGGGCTCAACAATTAACAGCATTGTCTCCTCTTCCAGAGAACCTGGGATCAACTACCAGCAACTTTATGGTAGCCCAAGTCCAGTTCCAGGGGATCAGACAGACAGACAGACAGACAGAGATAAGGATGGCAGGCCTGCCTGGTCTTTCTTTCTTTCTTATCCTTTTTAAAAAATATATATTTATTTATTTATTTATTTTTTATGTATTTCTTAGATATAAGTACACTGTAGCTTTCTTTAGACACTCCAGAGGAGGGTGTCAGATTCTGGAGAATCTAAATCCTCTTATAATCTGAATATGATGTACATAAACACAGCCTCACATAAACTTCTAAATATTTAAAGAAGTGTGGGGCCACTGAAAGGTCTCAACAATGAACCGAATTGTCTCCTCTTCCAGAGAACCTTGGATCAACTACCAGCACAATATGGTGGCCCATCTCCAGTTCCAGGGGATCAGATAGACAGACAGACAGACAGACAGAGATATGGATGGCAGGCCTGCCTGGTCTTTCTTTCTTTCTTATACTTTTTAAAAAATGTTTATTTATTTATTTATTTATTTATTTATCTATTTATTTATTAGATATAAGTACACTGTAGCTGTCTTCAGACACTCCAGAAGAGGGTGTCAGATTCTGGAGAATCTAAATCCCTCTTATGGTCTGCATATGATGTACATAAACACAGCCTCACATATACCTCTAAATATTTAAAGATGGGTGGCGCCACTGAAAGGGCTCAAAAATTAACAGCATTGTCTCCTCTTCCAGAGTACCTGGGATCAACTACCAGCAACTATATGGTGGCCCATCTCCAGTTCCAGGGGATCAGACAGACAGACATACAGACAGTGATAAGGATGGCAGGCCTGCCTGGTCTTTCTTTCTTTCTTATCCTTTTTAAAAAAATGTTTATTTATATATTTATTTATGTATTTATTAGATATAAGTACACTGTAGCTGTCTTCAGACACTCCAGAAGAGGGTGTCAGATTCTGGAGAATCTAAATCCCTCTTATGGTCTGCATATGATGTACATAAACACAGCCTCACATATACTTCTAAAAATTTAAAGATGTGTGGGGCCACTGAGAGGGCTCAACAATTAACAGCATTGTCTCCTCTTTCAGAGAACCTGGGATAAACTACCAGCACCTTATGGTGGCCCATCTCCAGTTCCAGTTGAGCAGACAGACAGACAGACAGAGAGACAGAGATAAGGATGGCAGGCCTGCCTGGTCTTTCTTTATTTCTTATACTTTTTAAAAAATGTTTATTTATTTATTTATTTATTTATTTATTTATTTATGTATTTATTAGATATAAGTACACTGTAGCTGTCTTCAGACACTCCAGAATAGGGTGTCAGATTCTGGATAATCTAAATCCCTCTTATGGTCTGCATATGATGTACATAAATACAGCCTCACATATACTTCTAAATATTTAAAGATGGGTAGGGCCACTGATAGGGCTCAACAATTAACAGCATTGTCTCCTCTTCCAGAGAACCTGGGATCAACTACCAGCAACTTTATGGTAGCCCAAGTCCAGTTCCAGGGGATCAGACAGACAGACAGACAGACAGAGATAAGGATGGCAGGCCTGCCTGGTCTTTCTTTCTTTCTTATCCTTTTTAAAAAATATATATTTATTTATTTATTTTTTTTATGTATTTCTTAGATATAAGTACACTGTAGCTTTCTTTAGACACTCCAGAGGAGGGTGTCAGATTCTGGAGAATGAAAATCCCTCTTATGGTCTTCATAGGATGTACATAAACACAGCCTCACATATACTGAGCTGAGGTGTCACAGGCCAACTGCTGGAATTTCTGAGTACCACCTAGATTGAGAAAAGCTATGCTGTGGTTGCTTAATTTATGTATTTTATTATTTCTATTTGTTGTTTTGTTTTGTTTTATTTGTTTTTAGAGAAGTCCTCAGTCTTTAGCTCTGGCTGACCCAGGACTGCCTACTTGTGTTAATTAGGGTTTCACAGCTGAGAACAGACACCAAGAGCAAGGTAAGGCTTAGAAAACTCTACATTCAGTGGTGGCTCAAGCTCTTAATGAGAGCACTCTGTAGTCAGAGGCAGTCAGTTTCTGAGTTCGAGGCCACCCTGGTGAAAGACAGGGCTAGGGTACGGGCTAGGGTGAGGAAAGAAAGAAAGAAAAGAAACAAAGAAAGAAGAATAAAAAGTTTTTATAAAAGTTTTATAAAAAGTGTTAAAGTTTTTAAAAATTAAAAAAAAAAAATACCAGATCACCATCACACAGCATTGGCTGTCTTCAGGTGTATCCTTTCAGCCTCCAAAACAAAAAACAATGGCTGGCTGTCTTCAGGTATATCCTATTCTCGAGTCTTATTTCCAACATTAGAGCTGGACTGAGCTGCCTCATTATGTAATTGCAAACCTTCCTTGGTTTGTCTTTTCCATTTCTAAGACTAACAGGCCTTTTTCTATTTATTGAATATGCTCATGACTGTCCTTTAGATATAGTAAATATAACTGTTGCTTATAAAACTTGTTTTCTAGGAATTTTTAAAGGGCAATGGCAGAGTTTATTTATAAAAAAATAGTTTGCATTTATTTATTTGTGTGAGTGATGAAGCTCAGGTCTTCAAACTCGTCAGGAGGTATGATTACCTACCCTCTCTCTCAACCCCTCTCTCTCCTCTCTCAATGATTGTGTAAGAATGTTTTGCATGTGTATGCTGTGCCCACAGACTCCAGAACAGAGTATTAGATCCCCTGGAACTGGAGATGGGCCACCATATATAATACTGGTAATTGAGCCCAGGTTCTCTGGAAGAGGAGACAATGCTCTTAATTGTTGAGCCCTCTCTGTAGCCACATCTTTCTTTCTTTTTTTTTTGAGTATATGTGAGGCTGTGTTTATATACATCATATGCAGACAATAAGAATGATTTAGATTCTTCAGAATCTGACACCCTCTTCTGGACTGTCTGAAGATAGCTACAGCATACTTAAATATAATAAATAAATAAATCTTTAAAAAGAAAAGGAAAAGTAAAAAAGAAAGAACAGGCCTGCCATATGCATGTTCATAGAGGAAAATGAAGAGACCCCAATCTAACCTCAGCAGGGTGCTTCCTTCTGGATGGTAGCTCACAGTTTCATCCCAGCAAGACAGGCAAATCACTGAGTTCAAGGACAGTAAGGTTCAGGACAGCCAAGGTTAGGAAGGAAAAGGGTCTATGTTGAGAATACAAACCAACAAAACAACAACTAGGAAAAAGAAGTGACAGTGTAACTTGGGGTAGGGTACCAACAAGAGAAAGCTTTCTGTTACCACTTACAAACACCAGTAGACTTGCACCCTTCTGCCCAGGTCCCTGCCTTCCTTTCTAGGAATTCTAAGGATGCCAGGGGGTGGGGGAATCCAGATTAACTTTTTAAAAACAAAGACTTGGTCTTTGATGTCTATAGGAAGCCCTTCTCAGTGCCTTTAACTACCACTGAACTTTCAGGGCTGTGACTCAACTGTAACAAGGAACAGAGCTAAGAACCTGCAGCCTTTGAAAACAACTATTTTTTTAAAGTGGGGGACACAAATCAGCAGTAGAACCCCTCAGGTTCAGCCATAATACTTGTTAGGGAAAGAGCCTCAATGTCCGGAGCTGAGGTCTCATGGGTGAACTGCTTCAAGCTCTGAGTATCATTGAAAGAAAGAAAAGATATCATGTGGTTGCTTAATTTATTTATTTTATTATTTCTATTTTTTGTTTTCTTTTGTTTTGTTTTAGAAAAGGCCTCAGTCTGTAGCTATGGCTGACCTAGGACAGACTGCATGTGTTAATTAGGGTTTCACAGCTGAGAAACAGACCATACCTATGTAAGACTTAGAAAACCAAACAGTCAGTGGTGGCTCGAGCTCTTAATGAGAGCACTCTGGAGGCAGAGGCAGTCAGTTTCTGAGTTCGAGGCCAGCCTGGTTGAAGACAGGGATAGGCAGGGCTAGGCAAGGCAGGGCTGGGCTAGGCTAGGCTAGGCAAGGGGCTGGGCTAGTCAAGGCAAGGGACTAGGCTAGGCTACTCAAGGGGCTAGGGAAGACAGACAGACAGAGGGAAAGTCAGACAAGGATGGCAGGCCTGCCTGGTTTTTCTTTCTTTCTTATCCCTTTAAAAAATGTTTATTTATTTATTTATTTATTTATTTATGTATTTATTAGATATAAGTACACTGTAGCTGTCTTCAGACACTCCAGAAGAGGGTGTCAGATTCTGGAGATTCTATATCCCTCTTATGGTCTGCATATAATGTACATAAACACAGCCTCACATTTACTTCTAAAAATTTGAAGATGTGTGGGGCCAATGAAAGGGATCAACAATTAACAACATTGTCTCCTCTTATAGAGAACCTGGGATCAACTACCAGCAACTATATGGTGGCCCATCTCCAGTTCCAGGGGATCAGACAGACAGACAGACATACAGACAGATAGAGTTAAGAATGGCAGGCCTACCTGGTCTTTCATTCTTTCTTATCCTTTTTAAAAAATGTTTATTAATTTAAGTATGTATTTATTAGATTTAAGTACATTGTAGCTGTCTTCAAACACTCCCGAAGAGGGTGTCAGATTCTGGAGAATCTATATCCCTCTTATGGTCTGCATATGATGTACATGAACACAGCCTCACATATACTTCTAAAAATTTAAAGATGGGTGGGGCCACTGAAAGTGCTCAACAATTAACAGCACTGACTCATCTTCCAGAGAACCTGGGATTGAAAGAAGAAAAGCTGAACTCTCCATGAACTCTCCAACTCAGAGTTCTCTTACCCCTCCCATCTAGAGGTTGTTCCCGGAACACACCTTAACTTTTTACCTCAGAGTACATTCTTGAACTCTTCACCCCAGAGTCCGACCCCTCCCAAGTGAGAACGGTTCCAGGAGCATTTCTGAGATAAGGGTCTCCTGGAGCGAACTCAGTCCAACCCCTCCTAACTGAAGACTGTTCCAAGAACATTTTTGAGATAGGGGCCTCCTGGTACTACCCCAGAATGTTCCAATAGATCGAGTACATTGCCAAAATATAGGACACGACCCCTTGGTTATGTAAAGCTCCTTGGCAGAACACCTTGGTGACGTAAAACTTGTACTTTTCTCCTTACCCTTCTCCTATAAAAGCCTGTGACAAGTCTGGGCCAATTGCCGAATCTCCTCTGCACCTTGCTGGCTGCATGAGTTTCGACCCCAGATATCTGGTATATGTGCTTTTTGTGTGCTTTCTTGTCGTTGCTGTATTAAATCTTACTGTCTATACATCTTAAGTTCGGTCTCAGTGTCTTCTTGGGTGCGCGGCTGACCGGAGGCTTGAGTAAGTGCCTCCCTTTGGGAGTCCTGGAGTCTTTCATTTGGTGCGTTGGCCGGGAATCAGCGCGACCACCCAGAAGTCCTGGACCCACTCAGAAGTAAGATTTACTGTTCTGTTTGGTCTGGTGTCTGTGTTCTGTTTCTGGAGACCAGGAGAGTCTCAATCTGTGGGCCTTGGAGAGGCCATCTGAATCTGTATCTGGTGCGATCGCAGTTCTGGTTTTGCGTGACGCTCTGTGCTCAGTACGAGTACCAGAGACCGTGCTCCGGGAGCTGGAGACCAGGCAGGTCTCAATAGAGAGCGCGGGGTGGGTAGAGATAGACGTGTCTGGTGCCCACCGTCCGATCGCCCTGGGGGACGCCCCAGGAAGACAAGGGGAGGGCCAAGGACGCTTGGCGGACCCCTCTGAAGGCCGAGAGACCATCACTTTGGTGGAAGGTCTAAGCCGGCCGGCCTTGGAAAGGCCATCTGATTCTGTAAGTTGCCTGTGGGCGACGCGAGGTCGCCGCCGTTTTTGGTTTTTTCTTTTTGTCTCAAGTCTTGTGTCTGCTCTTGTTGTGTTTGCTATTATTCTAGAAATGGGACAATCTGCTGGGTGTGTAAGTGTGGAACTGCTGCATTTGTGTATTCTGAGATTGTGGGTTTATTCTGGCAGTGGCTGTGAGAGGACGGCTGTCTATGGCCTCACAGTCTGCACCCCAAAAAGATGTTTCAAGGGAGACCCTGGAAGGAGTGCCCAGGGTACAGAACAGTCAAAAAGACCTGGCTGTTGCCTGGCAGAGTGAAGGAGAGAGAGAGAGTGTTCTCTCTGCCAGAGCGGGAGTGGATGTGGAATCCCACCCCTATCAGGAAAAAGAGTCAATGTGGAATCCGACCCCGTCAGAAAGTGGCGTTTGGCTGGTTGTGTTTTGGTCACGTGACAGACTGTGTGTGTGTGTGTGTGTGTGTTAACCCTTTGCCGACTGTAGACTTGGACTGACGTCAGGACAGAATTTGTCAGCAATGGTTTTAAAAAAAGGAAAAAAAGAGAAAAAAAAACCACCAGGCCGGTCCTCCCCAGGCTGCTCAAAAGAGCTCTGAAATCCAGAGCTGCAGCAGTGGTGCTGAGGTTCTGAGTTCTGCAGACACAGCAGCAACGGAGGCTGTCTGTGCCCTGCGAGTGAGTTGTAAAATGCTGATAGTAAGTGCGGCGGCCTGTCAGACCCGCCTGGCGCCCCGGAATAGCCGTGAAGCCTGCCACAGCTGGGGAGGGGCCAACTGTGGCCGCCGTCCCTTCTTTGGCTTCCCCCTGGAGTCTGCCCGCACTCCCTTGTGTCTGCGCGCCCGCCGTGGGGCACACAGAGAAGTTCCCCCGCCCTGCCGCGCAGGCGCCTTGCGTTTCCAAAGCTCGGGAGGCCGCCGTTGCCTCTGGCCAAGAGAGCTCCGTGGATGCCTGTGTGTGGGGTGGCGGACGCCGCCGCCTCCGGGGGCTCAAGCCATGCCGGAAAACAAGTGGTTAAATTCCCCCTCCCTGCCAGTGTTTGTTTGCCACTCCCACATTTCGCCGTGGCGCGGCGGAGACTCGGCGCTTGGCTCCTCCCTGTCCATTCGCCGTTACTGAGAAAATCCTGGTTAGTTTCTTTCCCTCCGCTGACTAGTATGCTTGAGTTCAGCGGGTTGCCGCGTCTGATCTGAGGACGCCACAAGGTTCCCTGGTTGCTTCTCATTTCCCTGTCCCCTGTATCCTGTCTCTTGTTAACTGTTAACAGAAAAAATTGTGTTCATTTTGAGATATCAGTGTGCAGCCAGATGTAAGAGCTGCACCCCCTTCTCTGCCCCGTGTGTTTTCTCTTCTCAGGCATCGCCCTGAGCTGCTAGCAGTGAATCTGTTTTAAGCTCCGGTGAGGGAGATATACAAGGTAAGGAGCACCTACGAGTCTAACTGCCAGGCTCTGATGAAGGATAGAGGTCTGCAAAGAAGAACTGAGAGCAAAGCTTCAGCAGACTCAAATGAAATAGGTTAACAGTAAAAAGAGGTAAACTATGAAAAAAGTTAAGTGACAGAATATAGATGTAATAATTAGATAACATTCAAAGTAAGCAAAGACAAGAAAGAGATATATATAGATAGAAAGAGAGACATTATATGAGATCTCCATTGCAGTTAAGAAATAGGAGCAAAGAGAGATAAATGACAAAGACTAGAACCGAGCAAAGTGACACTTGCTAATAATACTAGCACTTAGAGATGATCTGTAAGAAATAAGGAGCCAGAAAATTTTCTAAAAAAGATAAGAGAAATGAAATGCTGGTCACAAACGTCAGGGAAACTAGAAAACTTAGTACCTGGCAACAAGAAAAAAGAAAGCTTTTGGCTAAAGATCAGAGTGTTTGCTGTTGAAAAAGAAGAGCACTGGGTGAGAGACTGTCCTAACAAAAAGAAGAGGAGCCCCCCCCCTCAAGACAAAACCCTTCACCTGTTCGTGGCTATAAGTAAAGAGACTGGTGGCCTACCTGTTGATGCAGCTAAAAAGAGACTGTGTTTTCATATTCCTCCACTGACCAATGCAAAGCAAGTTTAAAAGGTCCCTGGACACTACAGGTCTTTGCAAACTGTGGATTCCAGGTTTTGCTGCATTAAAAAGATAAACAGCCCTTCGTATAAGAAATAAAGAACAACCTTGGATGGCCTTAGATGCTATTGAGACTGCCCTAATGTTGTCCCCAACTTTGGGACTCCTAAATGTGACTGAGAACAAAAGTATTGCCAAAGAGGTTCTTACTCAGAAATTGGGACCCTAAAAGACCAGTGGCACTTGGAAAAATTAGACCTGGTGACTGAGGGATGGCCTGCTTGTCTGCACATAATGGCTTTTGGTCAGGGACACATGATCCAATTGTTTCCCTGACTGATGGACACATTATTAGAGCTTTTTGTTGACAGAACAAGTGACCTTCACTTCCCCTGCTAACCTGCTGAGTCTTCACCTACTCATCACTGCTCTGACATTCTAGCAGAAGGAACTTTGGCTCAGAAGGCTGAACTCCTGGCGCTAACCCAAGCCCTGCGGTTGGCTGAAGGCAGAGACATCAAAGACAAAGAAGAAATTCTGGCCCTCCTAGAAGCTCCTGAATGAACTGGGTGAGTTGGGGTATCGGGTATCGGCTAAGAAAGCTCAGTTACCGAGGTGCCAAAACGACGGAAAGCGGTGGCTCACCGAAGCCAAGAAAAAAGACTGTGATGCTGATCCCAACCCCCACCACCCCGCGCCAAGTACGTGAGTTTCTGGGGACGGTGGGCTTTTGCAGACTCTGGACTAAAGAAAAAGTCCCATTCACCTGGACTGAGAAACACCAAAAAGCCTTTGACAGCATAAAGGCAGCCCTGCTTGCAGCCCCCGCTCTGGCTTTGCCAGATTTGACTAAGCCTTTTACCTTATATGTTGATGAGCTGCAATGGCCCTGCTTGTTAAAGACCCTGACAAGCTTACCCTGGGTCAGCATGTGACTATACCCACTACCAGAATTTGTTGCTGAATGATTGAGTAACTTTTGCTCCACCTGCCATCCTCAATCCTGCCACCTCCCCTTGGCGGATGACTCCACTCCTGTACATCAATGTGCTGATGAAACTGGAACAAGGAGAGATCTGACTGATCAGCCTTGGTGTGCCTGCCTGGTACACGGATGGCAGCAGCTTTGTCACAGGAGCAGCAGTAGCAGATGGAAAGCAGCTCATATCCATGGGGCCACCTACCAACAGAGGGGGCTACTTACCTCAGCAGGTAAAGATCAAATCAGCCTTGGCCTGAAAGTTTAAACTGGTACACGGATGGCAGTGGCCTCATGGTTAAAGGTAAGCGGAAGGCGGGGACAGCAGTGCAGCAGTGGACAAAAAGCAGGTGATCTAGGCCAGCAGCCTCCCTAAAGGGACTTCAGCCCAGAAAGCTGAACTTGTGGTTTTGATACAAGCTTTATAAATGACACTGACAGCAGGTATGCTTTTGCCACTGTATGGAACAATACAAACAAAGAAAGCTGTTGACATTTGCAGAAGACGTTCTCAATATGGATAAATGAGACTGCTCACATAGTCATCAAGAAGATTATTAAAGAAAATTTTTCCAAGGTTCAGAGTGCCAAAGGCAATAGTGTCAGATAATGGCCCTGCTTTGTTGCCCAGGTAAGTCAGGGTGTGGCCAAGCATTTAGAGGTCAAATAAAAATTACATTGTGTGTATAGACCTCAGAGCTCAGGATAGATAAAAATTAGTCTAAAACTCTAAGACAGACCTTGATAAAATTAATCGTGGAGACTGGCATGGACTTGGTGTTCCTTCCCTATGCCCTATTTCTTGATTCAGTTTTACTCTGTTTAAGATCCTTTATGAGACTCCTATGCCCATCACTGTCTTAACCTATGTTGTTAAACTAGCTATTGAGACTGACGGTAAAGACTGGGTGACCCTCCTTCCCTTTGTGCTTCTCAGAGTCCGAAACACACCTGGACGTTTCGGTCTTACTTCTTATGAAATTTTACATGGGGGACCGCCCCCCCTTGACTAAGTCTAGCAGGATATTGGATCCCTGTGTTGACTCTTTCTACACCCTGCTCTGTTGCCCAGCTCCAGCAAACAGACCCAACGACTAAAAAGAAAAAGATGGGGAGCCCCGAGGATGACCTAATTGGAATCCCATTCCCAGATCACAGCAGCGAGCTCCTGAGCTGCCTAAACGAGCAGCGCCAGCTGGGTCATCTGTGCGACCTCACCATCAGGACACAGGGTTTTGAGTACCAAACCCACAGGGCTGTGCTGGCTGCCTGTAGCCACTACTTCAAGAGGCTCTTTACAGAAGAGAGAGAGAGAACAGTAATAAAAACAGAGAGTGTTGAAACGGCTTCTGGGGGAGCAAAAGCCAGTGTGTGTGAGCTGAACTTTGTAGGGCCGGAGGCCCTAAGTGCCCTGCTCGAGTTTGCTTACACAGCCACACTGACCACCAGCAACGCCAATGTGCCGGCTGTACTCCAAGCTGCTCGGCTACTGGAAATCCCATGTGTCGTCACTACTTGCTTGGAGATTTTGCAAGGCAGTGGACTGGAAGCCCCCAGCCCAGATAAAGATGACTGTGAGCGAGCCCGACAGTACCTGGAGGCTTTTGCCACTGCCACCCCCACAGCCTCAACCTCAAAAATGCTCAACCCACCAGGCTACGGGCTGGCCCAGAGTAACGAACCTCCACTATCATCAGAAGAGCTGGGCTCAGATGAAGATCTCATTGACCCTGACCTGAGGGCTTACCTAAGTTCGCTGCACCAGGATGCCCTGACACCAGGCCTAAATGACCAAAACAAGCTAGTGCCTAAACGCCTTTCACAGATGCCCCAAGAGTGCCCAGTCTGTCACAAGATAATCCACGGGGCAGGCAAACTGCCTCGGCACATAAGGACCCACAATGGTGAAAAGCCTTTTGCCTGTGAGGTCTGCGGTATCCGCTTCACCAGGAATGATAAGCTGAAGATCCACATGCGAGAGCACACAGGAGAGCGACCCTACTCATGCCCCCACTGTCCAGCCCGCTTCCTGCATAACTACGACCTCAAAAACCATATGCATCTGCACACAGGGGGCCGGCTCTATGAATGCCACCTGTGCCACAAGGCCTACGCTAAGGAAGGCCATCTACAGCGCCATCTAAAAAATCAGAACTACCACAAAAATAATGTGGCCATCTCATCCCCTGCTGGACACGACCTCCCCAATGGCCACATAGACTAAGAGCTTTCTTAAGTTTTAGAACTAATCCTAATATGACTCAATCCTGTTGGTTATGTACAGCTATGGATGTTGATCTTAGAACTATAAAACGGTCTATTTTTGACTTCCCTGTCCAAAGTGATGTTACAAAACAGAAAGAGATTGGACTCTGTGGAGGGGGATAAATGCAGGACTCGCTCTAAGATTAGAGCTATTCACTAAAAGAAGGGGGGAATGAAAGAAGAAAAGCTGAACTCTCCATGAACTCTCCAACTCAGAGTTCTCTTACCCCTCCCATCTAGAGGTTGTTCCCGGAACACACCTGAACTTTTTACCTCAGAGTACATTCTTGAACTCTTCACCCCAGAGTCCGACCCCTCCCAAGTGAGAACGGTTCCAGGAGCATTTCTGAGATAAGGGTCTCCTGGAGCGAACTCAGTCCAAACCCTCCTAACTGAAGACTGTTCCAAGAACATTTTTGAGATAGGGGCCTCCTGGTACTACCCCAGAATGTTCCAATAGATCGAGTACATTGCCAAAATATAGGACACGACCCCTTGGTTATGTAAAGCTCCTTGGCAGAACACCTTGGTGACGTAAAACTTGTACTTTTCTCCTTACCCTTCTCCTATAAAAGCCTGTGACAAGTCTGGGCCAATTGCCGAATCTCCTCTGCACCTTGCTGGCTGCATGAGTTTCGACCCCAGATATCTGGTATATGTGCTTTTTGTGTGCTTTCTTGTCGTTGCTGTATTAAATCTTACTCTCTATACATCTTAAGTTCGGTCTCAGTGTCTTCTTGGGTGCGCGGCTGACCCGAGGCTTGAGTAAGTGCCTCCCTTTGGGAGTCCTGGAGTCTTTCACTACCAGCAACAAAATGGTGGCCCATCTCCAGTTCCAGGAGATCAGACAGACAGACAAACAGAGAGACAGACATACAGACAAAGATAAGGATGGCAGCCCTGCCTGGTCTTTCTTTCTTTCTTATCCTTTTTAAAAAATGTTTATTTATTTATTTATTTATTTATTTATTTATTTATTTATTTATTTATTAGATATAAGTACACTGTAGCTATCTTCAGATACTCCAAAAGAGGGTGTCAGATTCTGGAGAATCTAAATCCCTCTTATGGTCTGCATATGATGTACATAAACACAGCCTCACATATACTTCTAAAAATTTAAAGATGGGTGGGGCCACAGAAAGGGATCAACAATTAACAGCATTGTCTCCTCTTCCAGAGAACCTTGGATAAACTACCAGCAACTATATGGTGGCCCATCTCCAGTTCCAGGGTATCAGACAGACAGACAGACAGACAGAGATAAGAATGGAGGCCTGCCTGGTCTTTCTTTCTTTCTTATACATTTAAAAAAAATGTTTATTTATTTATTTATTTATTTATTACATATAAGTACACTGTAGCTGTCTTCAGACACTCCAGAAGAGGGTGCCAGATTCTGGAGAATCTAAATCCCTCTTATGGTCTGCATATGATGTACATAAACACAGCCTCACATATACTTCTAAAAATTTAAAGATGTGTGGGGGCACTGAAAGGGCTCAAAAATTAACAGCATTGTCTCCTATAACAGAGAACCTGGGATCAACTACCAGCAACTATAAGGTGGCCCATCTCCAGTTCCAGGGGATCAGGCAGACAAAGAGACAGACAGACAAGGGTGGCAGTCCTACCTGGTTTTTCTTTCTTTCTTATCCTTTTTAAAAAATGTTTATTTATTTATTTATGTATTTATAAGATATAAGTACACTGTAGCTGTCTTCAGACACTCCAGAAGAGGGTGTCAGATTCTGGAGAATATAAATCCCTCTTATGGTCTACATATGATGGACATAAACACAGATTCACATACACTTCTAAAAATTTAAGATGGGTGTGGCCACTGAAAGGGCTCAACAATTAACAGCATTGTCTCTTCTTCCAGAAAACCTGGGATCAACTACCAGCAACTATATGGTGGCCCATCTCCAGTTCCAGGGGATCAGACAGACAGACAGACAGACAGAGATAAGGAGGGCAGGCCTGCCTGGTTTTTCTTTCTTTCTTATCCTTTTAAAATAATGTTTATTTATTTATTTATTTATTTATTTATTTATTTATTTATGTATTTATTAGATATAAGTACACTGTAGTTGTCTTCAGACACTCCAGAAGAGGGTGTCAGATTCTGGAGAATCTAAATCCCTCTTATGGTCTGCATATGATGTACATAAACACAGCCTAACATATACTTCTAAAAATTTAAAGATAGGTGGAGCCACTGAAAGGGCTCAACAATTAACAGCATTGTCTCTTCTTCCAGAGAACCTGGGATCAACTAACAGCAACTATATAGTGGCCCATCTCCAGTTCCAATGGATCAGACAGACAGACAGACTGACAGAGATAAGGATGGAGGCCTGCCTGGTCTTTCTTTCTTTCTTATACTTTTAAAAAATGTTTATTAATATAAGTATGTATTTATTAGATATAAGTACACTTTAGCTGTCTTCAGACACTCTAGAAGAGGGTGTCATCTTCTGGGTAATCTAAATCCCTCTTATGGTCTGCATATGATGTCCATAAACACAGCCTCACATATACTTCTAAAAATTCAAAGATGTGTGGGGCCACTGAGAGGGCTCAACAATTAACAGCATTGTCTCCTCTTCCAGAGATCCTTGGATGAACTACAAGCAACTATATGGTGGCCCATCTCAAGTTCCAGGGGATAAGACAGACAGACAGACAGACAGAGATAAAGATGGCAAGCCTGCCTGATTTTTCTTTATTTCTTATCCTTTTAAAAAATGTTCATTTATTTATTTATTTATTCATTTATTTATTTATTTATTTATTTATGTATTTATTAGATATAAGTACACTGTAGCTGTCTTCAGACTCTCCAGAAGAGGGTGTCAGATTCTGGAGAATCAATATCCCTCTTATGGTCTGCATATGATGTACATGAACACAGCCTCACATATACTTCTAAAAATTTAAAGATGGGTGGGGCCACTGAAAGGGCTCAACAATTAACAGCATTGTCTCCTCTACCAGAGAACCTGGGATCAACTACCAGGAACTATATGGTGGCCCATCTCCAGTTCCAGGGGATCAGACAGACAGACAGACATACAGACAGATAGAGTTAAGGATGGAAGGCCTACCTGGTCTTTCATTCTTTCTTATCCTTTTTAAAAAATGTTTATTAATTTAAGTATGTATTTATTAGATATAAGTACACTGTAGCTCTCTTCAAACACTCCCGAAGAGGGTGTCAGATTCTGGAGAATCTATATCCCTCTTATGGTCTGCATATGATGTACATGAACACAGCCTCACATATACTTCTAAAAATTTATAGATGGGTGGGGCCACTGAAAGGGCTCAACAATTAACAGCACTGACTCCTCTTCCAGAGAACATGGGATCAACTACCAGCATTTATATGGTGGCCCATCTCTAGTTCCAGGGGAACAGACAGACAGACAGACAGACAAGGATGGCAGGCTTGCCTGGTCTCTCTTTCTTTATTATCCTTTTTTAAAAATGTTTATTTGTTTATTTATGAATTTATTAGATATAAGTACACTGTAGCAGTCTTCAGACACTCTAGAAGAGTGTGTCATCTTCTGGAGAATCTAAATCCCTCTTATGGTCTGCATATGATGTACATAAACACAACCTCACATATACTTCTAAAAATGTAAAGATGGGTGAGCCCACTGAAATGACTCAAAAATTAACAGCATTGTCTCTTCTTCCAGAGAACGTGGGATAAACTACCAGCAACTATATGGTGGCCCATTTCAAGTTCCAAGGGATAAGACAGACATACAGACAGACAGAGATAAGGATGGCAGGCCTGCCTGATTTTTCTTTCTTTCTTATCCTTTTTAAAAAAGGTTTATTTATTTATTTATTTATTCATTTATTTATTTATTTATTTATTTATTTATTTATTAGATATAAGTACACTGTAGCTGTCTTCAGGCACTCCAGAAGAGGGTGTCAGATTCTGGAGAATCTATATCCCTCCTATGGTCTGCATATGATGTACATGAACACAGCCTCACATATACTTCTAAAAATTTAAAGATGGGTGGGGCCACTGAAAGGACTCAACAATTAACAGCATTGTCTCCTCTTCCAGAGAACCTGGAATCAACTACCATCAACTATATGGTGGCTCATCTCCAGTTCCAGGGTATCTGACAGATAGACAGACAGACAGACAGACAGACATGGTGGCAGGCCTGCCTGGTCTTTCTTTCTTTCTTATACTTTTTAAAAAATGTTTATTTATTTATTTATGTATTTATTAGATATAAGTACACTGAAGCTGTCTTCAGACACTCTAGAAGAGGGTGTCATATTCTGGAGAATCTAAATCCCTCTTATGGTCTGCATATGATGTACATAAACACGGCCTCACATATACTTCTAAAAATTTAAAGATGTGTGGGCCCACTGAAAGGGCTCAACAATTAAAAGCATTGTCTCCTTTTCCAGAGAACCTGGGATCAACTACAAGCAACTCTATGGTGGCCCATCTCCAGTTCCAGAGGATCAGACAGACAGACAGACAGACAGAGATAAGGATGGCAGTCCTGCCTGGTCTTTCTTTCTTTCTTATCCTTTTTAAAAAATGTTTGTTTGTTTATTTATTTATTTATTTATTTATTTATTTATTTATTTATTTATTTATTAGATATAAGTACACTGTAGCTATCTTCAGACACTCCAGAAGAGGGTGTCAGATTGTGGAGTATCGATATCCCTCTTATGGTCTGCATATGATGTACATAAACACAGCCTCACATATACTTCTTAAAATTAAAATATGTGTGGGGCCACTTAAAGGTCTCAACAATTAACAGCATTGTCAACTCTACCAGAGATCCTGGGATCAACTACCAGCAACTATATGGTGGCCCATCTCCAGTTCCAGCTGATCAGACAGACAGACAGACAGACAAGGATAATTATGGCAGGCCTACCTGGTCTTTCTTTCTTTCTTATCCTTTTTAAAAAATGTTTATTCATATATTTATGTATTTATTAGATATAAGTACAATGTAGCTATCTTCAAACAATCAAGAAGAGGGTGTCAGATTCTGGAGAATCTAAATCCCTCTTATGGTCTGCATATGATGTACATAAACACAGCCTCAACTTTACTTCTAAAAATTTAAAGATGGGTGGGGCCACTGAAATGGCTCAACAATTAACAGCATTGTCTCCTCTTTCAGAGAACCTGGGATAAACTACCAGCACCTTATGGTGGCCCATCTCCAGTTCCAGGGTATCAAACAGACAGACAGACAGACAGAGTTAAGGATGGAGGCCTGCCTGGTCTTTCTTTCTTTCTTATCCTTTTTAAAAATATTTATTTTTTATATATGTATTCATTAGATATAAGTAAACTGTATCTGTTTCAGACACTCCAGAAGAGGTTGTCAGATTCTGGAGAATCTAAATCCCTCTTATGTTCTGAATATGATGTACATAAACACAGCCTCACATATACTTCTAAAAATTAAAAATGGGTGGGGCCACTGAAAGGGCTCAACAATTAATAGCATTGTCTCCTCTTCCAGAGAACCTGGGATCAACTACCAGCACCTACAAGGTGGCCCATCTCCAGTTCCAGGGGATCAGACAGACAGACAGACAGACAGAGATAATGATGGCAGGCCTGCCTGGTCTTTCTTTCTTTCTTATCCTTTTTAAAAAATATTTATTTATTTATTTATTTATTTATTTATTATTAGATATAAGTACACTGTAGCTGTCTTCAGACACTCCAGAGGAGGGTGTCAGATTCTGGAGAATGTAAATCCCTCTTATGGTCTGCATAGGATGTACATAAACACAGCCTCACATATACTGAGCTGAGTTGTCACAGGCCAACTGCTGGAATTTCTGAGTACCACCTAGAGAGAGAAAAGCTATGCTGTGGTTTCTTAATTTATGTATTTTATTATTTCTATTTGTTGTTTTGTTTTGTTTTATTTGTTTTTAGAGAAGTCCTCAGTCTGTAGCTCTGGCTGACCCAGGACTGCCTACTTGTGTTAATTAGGGTTTCACAGCTAAGAGCAGACACCAAGAGCAAGGTAAGGCTTAGAAAACCCTACATTCAGTGGTGGCTCAAGCTCTTAATGAGAGCATTCTGTAGGTAGAGGCAGTCAGTTTCTGAGTTCGAGGCCACCCTGGTGAAAGACAGGGCTAGGGTAGGGGCTAGGGTGAGGAAAGAAAGAAAGAAAGAAAAAGTTTTTATAAAAGTTTTATAAAAAGTGTTAAAGTTTTTAAAAATTAAAAAAAAAAAATACCAGATCACCATCACACAGCATTGGCTGTCTTCAGGTGTATCCTTTCAGCCTCCAAAACAAAAAACAATGGCTGGCTGTCTTCAGGTGTATCCATTCTCGAGTCTTATTTCCAACCTTAGAGCTGGGCTGAGCTGCCTCATTATGTAATTGCAAACCTTCCTTGGTTTGTCTTTTCCATTTCTAAGACTAACAGGCCTTTTTCTATTTATTGAATATGCTCATGACTGTCCTTTAGATATAGTAAATATAACTGTTGCTTATAAAACTTGTTTTCTAGGAATTTTTAAAGGGCAATGGCAGAGTTTATTTATAAAAAAATAGTTTGCATTTATTTATTTGTGTGAGTGATGAAGCTCAGGTCTTCAAACTCGTCAGGAGGTATGATTACCTCCCCTCTCTCTCAACCCCTCTCTCTCCTCTCTCAATGATTGTGTAAGAATGTTTTGCATGTGTATGCTGTGCCCACAGACTCCAGAACAGAGTATTAGATCCCCTGGAACTGGAGATGGGCCACCATATATAATACTGGTAATTGAGCCCAGGTTCTCTGGAAGAGGAGACAATGCTCTTAATTGTTGAGCCCTCTCTGTAGCCACATCTTTTTTCTTTCTTTTTTTTTTTTTTTGAGTATATGTGAGGCTGTGTTTATATACATCATATGCAGACAATAAGAATGATTTAGATTCTTCAGAATCTGACACCCTCTTCTGGACTGTCTGAAAATAGCTACAGCATACTTAAATATAATAAATAAATAAATCTTTAAAAAGAAAAGGAAAAGTAAAAAAGAAAGATCAGGCCTGCCATATGCATGTTCATAGAGGTAAATGGAAGAGACCCCAATCTAACCTCAGCAGGGTGCTTCCTTCTGGATGGTAGCTCACAGTTTCATCCCAGCAAGACAGGCAAATCACTGAGTTCAAGGACAGTAAGGTTCAGGACAGCCAAGGTTAGGAAGGAAAAGGGTCTATGTTGAGAATACAAACCGACAAAACAACAACTAGGAAAAAGAAGTGACAGTTTAACTTGGGGTAGGGTACCAACAAGAGAAAGCTTTCTGTTACCACTTACAAACACCAGTAGCCTTGCACCCTTCTGCCCAGGTCCCTGCCTTCCTTTCTAGGAATTCTAAGGATGCCAGCGGGTGGGGGAATCCAGATTAACTTTTTAAAAACAAAGACTTGGTCTTTGATGTCTATAGGAAGCCCTTCTCAGTGCCTTTAACTACCACTGAACTTTCAGGGCTGTGACTCAACTGTAACAAGGAACAGGGCTAAGAACCTGCAGCCTTTGAAAACAACTATTTTTTTAAAGTGGGGGACCCAAATCAGCAGTAGAACCCCTCAGGTTCAGCCATAATACTTGTTAGGGAAAGAGCCTCAATGTCCGGAGCTGAGGTCTCATGGGTGAACTGCTTCAAGCTCTGAGTATCATTGAAAGAAAGAAAAGATATCATGTGGTTGCTTAATTTATTTATTTTATTATTTCTATTTTTTGTTTTCTTTTGTTTTGTTTTAGAAAAGGCCTCAGTCTGTAGCTATGGCTGACCTAGGACAGACTACACGTGTTAATTAGGGTTTCACAGCTGAGAAACAGACCATACCTATGTAAGACTTAGAAAACACAACAATCATTGGTGGCTCGAGGTCTTAATGAGAGCACTCTGGAGGCAGAGGCAGTCAGTTTTTGAGATCGAGGCCAGCCTGGTTAAAGACAGGGATAGGCAGGGCTAGGCAAGGCAGGGCTAGGCTAGGCTAGGCTAGGCAAGGGGCTGGGCTAGTCAAGGCAAGGGACTAGGCTAGGCTACTCAAGGGGCTAGGCAAGACAGACAGACAGAGAGAAAGACAGACAAGGATGGCAGGCCTGCCTGGTTTTTCTTTCTTTCTTATCCCTTTTAAAAAATGTTTATTTATTTATTTATTTATTTATTTATTTATGTATTTATTAGATATAAGTACACTGTAGCTGTCTTCAGACACTCCAGAAGAGGGTGTCAGATTCTGGAGAATCTATATCCCTCTTATGGTCTGCATATGATGTACATAAACACAGCCTCACATTTACTTCTAAAAATTTAAAGATGTGTGGGGCCAATGAAAGGGATCAACAATTAACAACATTGTCTCCTCTTATAGAGAACCTGGGATCAACTACCAGCAACTATATGGTGGCCCATCTCCAGTTCCAGGGGATCAGACAGACAGACAGACATACAGACAGATAGAGTTAAGAATGGCAGGCCTACCTGGTCTTTCATTCTTTCTTATCCTTTTTAAAAAATGTTTATTAATTTAAGTATGTATTTATTAGATTTAAGTACATTGTAGCTGTCTTCAAACACTCCCGAAGAGGGTGTCAGATTCTGGAGAATCTATATCCCTCTTATGGTCTGCATATGATGTACATGAACACAGCCTCACATATACTTCTAAAAATTTAAAGATGGGTAGGGCCACTGATAGGGCTCAACAATTAACCGCATTGTCTCCTCTTCCAGAGAACCTGGGATCAACTACCAGCAACTATATGGTAGCCCATCTCCAGTTCCAGGGGATCAGACAGACAGACAGACAGACAGAGATAAGGATGGCAGGCCTGCCTGGTCTTACTTTCTTTCTTATCCTTTTTAAAAAATGTTTATTTATTTATTTATTTATTTATTTATTTATTTATTTATTTATTATAAGTACACTGTAGCTGTCTTCAGACACTCCAGTAGAGGGTGTCAGATTCTGGAGAATCTAAATCCTCTTATAATCTGAATATGATGAACTTAAACACAGATCACATATACTTCTAAATATTTAAAGAAGTGTGGGGCCACTGAAAGGGCTCAACAATTAAGAGCATTGTCTCCTCTTCCAGAGAACCTTGGATCAACTACCAGCAACTATATGGTGGCCCATCTCCAGTTCCAGGGGATCAGACAGACAGACAGACAGACAGATAGAGTTAAGGATGGCAGGCCTACCTGGTCTTTCATTCTTTCTTATCCTTTTTAAAAAATGTTTATTAATTTAATTATGTATTTATTAGATTTAAGTACACTGTAGCTGTCTTCAAACACTACCGAAGAGGGTGTCAGATTCTGGAGAATCTATATCCCTCTTATGGTCTGCATATGATGTACATGAACACAGCCTCACATATACTTCTAAAAATTTAAAGATGGGTGGGGCCACTGAAAGGGCTCAACAATTAACAGCACTGACTCCTCTTCCAGAGAACCTGGGATCAACTACCAGCAATTATATGGTGGCCCATCTCCATTTCCAAAGGATCAGACAGACAGACAGACAAGGATGGCAGGCTTGCCTGGTCTCTCTTTCTTTATTATCCTTTTTTAAAAATGTTCATTTGTTTATTTATGAATTTATTAGATATAAGTACACTGTAGCTGTCTTAAGACACTCCAGAAGAGGGTGTCAGATTCTGGAGAATCTAAATCCCTCTTATGGTCTGCATATTCGGTACATAAACACAGCCTCGCATATACTTCTAAAAATTTAAAGATGGGTGGGGCCACTGAAAGGGCTCAACAATTAACAGCATTGTCTCCTCTTCCAGAGAACCTGGGATCAACTACAAGCAACTCTATGGTGGCCCATCTACAGGTCCAGAGGATCAGACAGACAGACAGACACACAGACAGAGATAAGGATGGCAGGCCTGCCTGGTCTTTCTTTCTTTCTTATCTTTTTAAAAAAATGTTTATTTCTTTATTTATGTATTTATTAGATATAAGTACACTGTATCCGTCATAGACACTCCAAAAGACGGTGTCAGATTCTGAAGAATATAAATCCCTCTTTAAGGGTCTGAATATGATGTACATAAACACAGCATCACATTTACTTCTAGAAATTTAAAGATGGGTGGGGCCACTGAAAGGGCTGAACAATTAACAGCATTGTCTCCTCTTCAGAAGACCTGGGATCAACTATCAGCAACAAAATGGTGGCCCATCTCCAGTTCCAGGAGATCAGACAGACAGACAAACAGAGAGACAGACAGACAGACAAAGATAAGGAGGGCAGCCCTGCCTGGTCTTTCTTTCTTTCTTATCCTTTTAAAAAAATGTTTATTTATTTATTTATTTATTTATTTATTTATTTATTTATTTATTTATGTATTTATTAGATATAAGTACACTGTAGCTGTCTTCAGACACTCTAGAAGAGGGTGTCATCTTCTGGAGAATCTAAATCCCTCTTATGGTCTGCATATGATGTACATAAACACAGCCTCACATATACTTCTAAAAATTTAAAGATGGGTGGGCCCACTGAAAGGGCTCAACAATTAACAGCATTGTCTCTTCTTCCAGAGAACGTGGGATCAACTACCAGCAACTATATGGTGGCCCATCTCAAGTTCCAGAAGATAAGACAGACAGACAGACAGACAGAGATAAGGATGGCAGGCCTGCCTGATTTTTCTTTCTTTCTTATCCTTTTAAAAAATGTTTATTTATTTATTTATTTATTCATTTATTCATTTATTTATTTATTTATGTATTTAAGATATAAGTACACTGTAGCTGTCGTCAGACTCTCCAGAAGACGGTGCAGATTCTGGAGAATCTAAATCCCTCTTATGGTCTGCATATGATTTACATAAACACAGCCTCACATATACTTCTAAAAATTTAAAGAAGGGTGGGGCCACTCTAAAAGCTCAACAATTAACAGCATTGTCTCCTCTTCCAGAGTACCTGGGATCAACTACCAGCAACTATATGGTGGCCCATCTCCAGTTCCAGGGGATCATACAGACAGACATACAGACAGTAATAAGGATGGCAGGCCTGCCTTGTCTTTCTTTCTTTCTTATCCTTTTTAAAAAAATGTTTATTTATGTATTTATTTATGGATTTATTAGATATTAGTACACTGTAGCTGTCTTCAGACACTCCAGAAGAGGGTGTCAAATTCTGGAATCTAAATCCCTCTTATGATCTGCATATGATGTACATGAACACAGCCTCACATATACTTCTAAAAATTTAAAGATGTGTGGGGTCACTGAGAGGGCTCAACAATTAACAGCATTGTCTCCTCTTTCAGAGAACCTTGGATCAACTACCAGCAACTATATGGTGGCCCATCTCCAGTTCCAGGGGATCAGACAGACAGACAGACAGACAGAGATAAGGATGGCAGGCCTGCCTGGTCTTACATTCTTTCTTATCCTTTTTCAAAAATGTTTATTTATTTATTTATTTATTTATTTATTTATTTATTTATTTATTTATTATAAGTACACTGTAGCTGTCTTCAGACACTCCAGTATAGGGTGTCAGATTCTGGAGATTCTAAATCCTCTTATAATCTGAATATGATGTACATAAACACAGCCTCACATATACTTCTAAATATTTAAAGAAGTGTGGGGCCACTGAAAGGGCTCAACAATTAACAGCATTGTCTCCTCTTACAGAGAACCTTGGATAAACTACCAGCAACTATATGGTGGCCCATCTCCAGTTCCCGGGGATCAGGTAGACAGACAGACAGACAGACAGAGATATGGATGGCAGGCCTACCTGGTTTTTCTTTCTTTCTTATCCTTTTTAAAAATTTTTATTTATTTATTTATTTATTTATCTATTTATTTATTTGATATAAGTACACTGTAGCTGTCTTCAGACACTCCAGAAGAGGGTGTCAGATTCTGGAGAATCTAAATCCCTCTTATGGTCTGCATATGATGTACATAAACACAGCCTCACATTTACTACTAAATATTTAAAGATGGGTGGCGCCACTGAAAGGGCTCAACAATTAACAGCATTGTCTCCTCTTCCAGAGAACCTGGGATCAACTACCAGCAATTATTCGTGGCCCATCTCCAGTTCCCAGGGATCAGATTGACAGACAGACAGACAGACAGAGATATGGATGGCAGGCCTGCCTGGTCTTTCTTTCTGTCATATCCTTTTAAAAAAATGTTTATTTATTTATTTATTTATTTATTTATTTATTTATTTATTTATTTATTTATTTATTTATTTATTAGATATAAGTACACTGTAGCTGTTCAGACACTCCAGAAGAGGTTGTCAGATTCTGGAGAATCTAAATCTCTCTTATGGTCTGCATATGATGTACATAAACACAGCCTCATATATACTTCTAAAAATTTAAAGAAGGGTGGGGCCACTCTAAAAGCTCAACAATTAACAGCATTGTCTCCTCTTCCAGAGTACCTGGGATCAACTACCAGCAACTATATGGTGGCCCATCTCCAGTTCCAGGGGATCAGACAGACAGACATACAGACAGTGCTAAGGATGGCAGGCCTGCCTGGTCTTTCTTTCTTTCTTATCCTTTTTAAAAAATGTTTATTTATATATTTATTTATGTATTTATTAGATATAAGTACACTGTAGCTGTCTTCAGACACTCCAGAAGAGGGTGTCAGATTCTGGAGAATCTAAATCCCTCTTAAGGTCTGCATATGATGTACATAAACACAGCCTAACATATACTTCTAAAAATTAAAAGATGTGTGGGGCCACTGAAAGGGCTCAAAAATTAACAGCATTGTCTCCTCTTATAGAGAACCTGGGATCAACTACCAGCACCTTATGGTGGCCCATCTCCAGTTCCAGTGGATCAGACCGACAGACAGACAGAGAGACAGAGATAAGGATGGCAGGCCTGCCTGGTCTTTCTTTATTTCTTATTCGTTTTTAAAAATGTTTATTTATTTATTTATTCATATATGTATTTATTAGATATAAGTACACTGTAGCCGTCTTCAGACACTCCAGAAGAGGGTGACAGATTATAGAGAATCTAAATCCCTCTTATGGTCTGAATATGATGTACATAAACACAGCATCACATATACTTCTAAAAATTAAAAATGGGTGGAGCCACTGAAAGGGCTCAACAATTAACAGCATTGTCTCCTCTTCCAGAGAACCTGGGATCAACTACCAGCAACTATATGGTGGCCCATCTCCAGTTCCAGGGGTTCAGGCAGACAGACAGACAGACAGTAATAAGGATGGCAGGCCTGCCTTGTCTTTCTTTCTTTCTTATCCTTTTTAAAAAAATATTTATTTATATATTTATTTATGGATTTATTAGATATTAGTACACTGTAGCTGTCTTCAGACACTCCAGAAGAGGGTGTCAAATTCTGGAATCTAAATCCCTCTTATGGTCTGCATATGATGTACATGAACACAGCCTCACATATACTTCTAAAAATTTAAAGATGTGTGGGGTCACTGAGAGGGCTCAACAATTAACAGCATTGTCTCCTCTTTCAGAGAACCTTGGATCAACTACCAGCAACTATATGGTGGCCCATCTCCAGTTCCAGGGGATCAGACAGACAGACAGACAGACAGAGATAAGGATGGCAGGCCTGCCTGGTCTTACATTCTTTCCTATCCTTTTTCAAAAATGTTTATTTATTTATTTATTTTTTATTTATTTATTTATTTATTTATTTATTTATTTATTTATTTATTTATTTATTATAAGTACACTGTAGCTGTCTTCAGACACTCCAGTATAGGGTGTCAGATTCTGGAGAATCTAAATCCTCTTATAATCTGAATATGATGTACATAAACACAGCCTCACATATACTTCTAAATATTTAAAGAAGTGTGGGGCCACTGAAAGGGCTCAACAATTAACAGCATTGTCTCCTCTTCCAGAGAACCTTGGATAAACTACCAGCAACTATATGGTGGCCCATCTCCAGTTCCCGGGGATCAGGTAGACAGACAGACAGACAGACAGAGATATGGATGGCAGGCCTACCTGGTTTTTCTTTCTTTCTTATCCTTTTTAAAAATTTTTATTTATTTATTTATTTATTTATTTATCTATTTATTTATTTGATATAAGTACACTGTAGCTGTCTTCAGACACTCCAGAAGAGGGTGTCAGATTCTGGAGAATCTAAATCCCTCTTATGGTCTGCATATGATGTACATAAACACAGCCTCATATTTACTACTAAATATTTAAAGATGGGTGGCGCCACTGAAAGGGCTCAACAATTAACAGCATTGTCTCCTCTTCCAGAGAACCTGGGATCAACTACCAGCAATTATTCGTGGCCCATCTCCAGTTCCCAGGGATCAGATTGACAGACAGACAGACAGACAGAGATATGGATGGCAGGCCTGCCTGGTCTTTCTTTCTGTCATATCCTTTTTAAAAAATGTTTATTTATTTATTTATTTATTTATTTATTTATTTATTTATTTATTTATTTATTTATTAGATATAAGTACACTGTAGCTGTTCAGACACTCCAGAAGAGGTTGTCAGATTCTGGAGAATCTAAATCTCTCTTATGGTCTGCATATGATGTACATAAACACAGCCTCACATATACTTCTAAAAATTTAAAGAAGGGTGGGGCCACTCTAAAAGCTCAACAATTAACAGCATTGTCTCCTCTTCCAGAGTACCTGGGATCAACTACCAGCAACTATATGGTGGCCCATCTCCAGTTCCAGGGGATCAGACAGACAGACATACAGACAGTGCTAAGGATGGCAGGCCTGCCTGGTCTTTCTTTCTTTCTTATCCTTTTTAAAAAATGTTTATTTATATATTTATTTATGTATTTATTAGATATAAGTACACTGTAGCTGTCTTCAGACACTCCAGAAGAGGGTGTCAGATTCTGGAGAATCTAAATCCCTCTTAAGGTCTGCATATGATGTACATAAACACAGCCTAACATATACTTCTAAAAATTAAAAGATGTGTGGGGCCACTGAAAGGGCTCAAAAATTAACAGCATTGTCTCCTCTTATAGAGAACCTGGGATCAACTACCAGCACCTTATGGTGGCCCATCTCCAGTTCCAGTGGATCAGACCGACAGACAGACAGAGAGACAGAGATAAGGATGGCAGGCCTGCCTGGTCTTTCTTTATTTCTTATTCGTTTTTAAAAATGTTTATTTATTTATTTATTCATATATGTATTTATTAGATATAAGTACACTGTAGCCGTCTTCAGACACTCCAGAAGAGGGTGACAGATTATAGAGAATCTAAATCCCTCTTATGGTCTGAATATGATGTACATAAACACAGCATCACATATACTTCTAAAAATTAAAAATGGGTGGAGCCACTGAAAGGGCTCAACAATTAACAGCATTGTCTCCTCTTCCAGAGAACCTGGGATCAACTACCAGCAACTATATGGTGGCCCATCTCCAGTTCCAGGGGTTCAGGCAGACAGACAGACAGACAGACAGAGATAAGGATGGCAGGCATCCCTGGTCTTATTTTCTTTCTTATCCTTTTAAAAAAATTTTTATTTATTTATTTATTTATGTATTTATTAGAATTAAGTACACTGTAGCTGTCTTCAGACACTACAGAAGAGGGTGTCAGATTCTGGAGAATCTAAATCCCTCTTATGGTCTGCATATGATGTACATAAACACAGCCTCACATATACTTCTAAATATTTAAAGATGGGCAGGGCCACTGATAGGGCTCAACAATTAACAGCATTGTCTCCTCTTCCAGAACCCTGGGATCAACTACCAGCAACTTTATGGTAGCCCATCTCCAGTTCCAGGGGATCAGACAGACAGACAGACAGACAGACAGAGATAAGGATGGCAGGCCTGCCTGGTCTTACTTTCTTTCTTATCCTTTTTTAAAAATGTTTATTTATTTATTTATTTATTTATTTATTTATTTATGTATTTATTTTATATAAGTACAATGTAGTGGTCTTCAGACACTCCAGTATAGGGTGTCAGATTCTGGAGAATCTAAATCCTCTTATAATCTGAATATGATATACATAAACACAGCCTCACATATACTTCTAAATATTTAAAGAAGTGTGGGGCCACTGAAAGGGCTCAACAATTAACAGCATTGTCTCCTCTTCCAGAGTACCTGGGATCAACTACCAGCAACTATATGGTGGCCCATCTCCAGTCCAGGGGATCAGACAGAGAGACATACAGACAGTGATAAGGATGGCAGGCCTGCCTGGTCTTTCTTTCTTTCTTATCCTTTTTAAAAAAATGTTTATTTATATATTTATTTATATATTTATTAGATATATGTACACTGTAGCTGCTTACAGACACTCCAGAAGTGGGTGTCAGATTCTGGAGAATCTAAATCCCTCTTATGGTCTGCATATGATGTACATAAACACAGCCTCGCATATACTTCTAAAAATTTAAAGATGTGTGGGGCCACTGAGAGGACTCAACAATTAACAGCATTGTCTCCTCTTTCAGAGAACCTGGGATAAACTACCAGCACCTTATGGTGGCCCTTCTCCAGTTCCAGTGGATCAGACAGACAGACAGACAGACAGAGAGACAGAGATGAGGATGGCAGGCCTGCCTGGTCTTTCTTTATTTCTTATACTTTTTAAAAATTGTTTATTTATTTATTTATTTATTTATTTATTTATTTATGTATTTATTAGATATAAGTACACTGTAGCCGTCTTTAGACACTCCAGAAGAGGGTGTCAGATTCTAGAGAATCTAAATCCCTCTTATGGTCTGAATATGATGTACATAAACACAGCCTCACATATACGTCTAAAAATTATAAATAGGTGGGGCCACTGAAAGGACTCAACAATTAACAGCATTGTCTCCTCTTCCAGAGAACCTGGGATAAACTACAAGTACCTAAAAGGTGGCCCATCTACAGTTCCAGGGGATCAGACAGACAGACAGACAGACAGTGATAAGGATGGCAGGCCTGCCTGGTCTTTCTTTCTTTCTTATCCTTTTTTTAAAAAAATGTTCGTTTATTTATTTATTTATTTATTTATTATTAGATATAAGTACACTGTAGCTGTTCAGACACTCTAGAAGAGGGTGTCAGATTCTGGAGAATCTAAATCCCTCTTATGGTCTGCATATGATGTACATAAACACAGCCTCATATATACTTCTAAAAATTTAAAGAAGGGTGGGGCCACTCTAAAAGCTCAACAATTAACAGCATTGTCTCCTCTTCCAGAGTACCTGGGATCAACTACCAGCAACTATATGGTGGCCCATCTCCAGTTCCAGGGGATCAGACAGACAGACATACAGACAGTGATAAGGATGGCAGGCCTGCCTGGTCTTTCTTTCTTTCTTATCCTTTTAAAAAAATGTTTATGAATATATTTATTTATGTATTTATTAGATATATGTACACTGTAGCTGTCTTCAGACACTCCAGAAGAGGGTGTCAGATTCTGGAGAATCTAAATCCCTCTTATGGTCTGCATATTCGGTACATAAACACAGCCTTGCATATACTTCTAAAAATTTAAAGTTGTGTGGGGCCACTGAGAGGGCTCAACAATTAACAGCATTGTCTCCTCTTTCAGAGAACCTGGGATAAACTACCAGCACCTTATGGTGGCCCATCTCCAGTTCCAGGGTATCAGACAGACAGACAGACAGAGAGACAGAGATATGAATGGCAGGCCTGCCTGGTCTTTCTTTATTTCTTATATTTTAAAAAATGTTTATATTTTATTTATTTATTTATTTATTTATTTATTTATTTATTTATTTATTAGATATAAGTACACTGTAGCCGTCTTCAGACATCCAGAACAGGGTGTCAGATTCTAGAGAATCTAAATCCCTATTATGGTCTGAATATGATGTACATAAACACAGCCTCACATATACTTCTAAAAATTATAAATAGGTGGGGCCACTGAAAGGACTCAACAATTAACAGCATTGTCTCCTCTTCCAGAGAACCTGGGATCAACTACCAGCACCTAAAAGGTGGCCCATCTCCAGTTCCAGGGGATCAGACAGAAAGACAGACAGACAGTAATAAGGATGGCAGGCCTGCCTGGTCTTTCTTTCTTTCTTATCCTTTTTTTAAAAAAAATGTTCGTTTATTTATTTATTTATTTATTTATTTATTTATTTATTTATTATTAGATATAAGTACACTGTAGCTGTTCAGACACTCCAGAAGAGGGTGTCAGATTCTGGAGAATCTAAATCCCTCTTATGGTCTGCATATGATGTACATAAACACAGCCTCGCATATACTTCTAAAAATTTAAAGATGTGTGGGGCCACTGAGAGGGCTCAAGAATTAACAGCATTGTCTCCTCTTTCAGAGAACCTGGGATAAACTACCAGCACCTTATGGTGGCCCTTCTCCAGTTCCAGTGGATCAGACAGACAGACAGACAGACAGAGAGACAGAGATAAGGATGGCAGGCCTGCCTGGTCTTTCTTTATTTCTTATACTTTTTAAAAAATGTTAATTTATTTATTTATTTATTTATTTATTTATTTATTTATTTATTTATTAGATATAAGTTCACTGAAGCTGTCTTCAGACACTCCAGAAGAGGGTGTCACATTCTGGAGAATCTAAATCCCTCTTATGGTCTGCATATGATGTACATAAACACAGCCTCACATATACTACTAATAATTTAACGATGGGTGGGGCCACTGAAAGCGCTCAACAATTAATAGCATTGTCTCCTCTTCCAGAGAACCTGGGATCAACTACCAGCACCTATATGGTGGCCCATCTCCAGTTCCAGGGGATCAGAACGACAGACAGACAGACAGACAGACAGAGATAAGGATGGCAGGACTGCCTGGTTTTCTTTCTTTCTTATCCGATTTAAATAATGTTTATTTATTTATTTATTTATTTATTTATTTATTTATTTATTATATGTACACTGTAGCTGTATTCAGACACTCCAGAAGAGGGTGTCAGATACTGATGAATCTAAATCCCTCTTCTGGTCTGCATATGATGTACATAAACACAGCCTCACATACACTTCTAAAAATTTAAAGATGGGTAGGGCCACAAATAGGGGTCAACAATTAACAGCATTGTATCCTCTTCCAGAGAACCTGGTATCAACTACCAGCAACTATATGGTAGCCCATCTCCAGTTCCAGGTGATCAGACAGACAGACAGACAGACAGACAGAGATAAGGATGGCAGGCCTGCCTGGTCTTACTTTCTTTCTTATCCTTTTTAAAAAATGTTTATTTATTTATTTATTTATGTATTTATTATATATAAGTACACTGTAGCTGTCTTCAGACACTCCAGTAGAGGGTGTCAGATTCTGGAGAAACTAAATCCTCTTATAATCTGAATATGATGTAAATAAACACAGCCTCACATATACTTGTAAATATTTAAAAAGTGTGGGGCCACTGAAAGCGCTCAACAATTAACAGCATTGTCTCCTCTTCCAGAGAACTTTGTATCAACTACCAGCAACTATATGGTGGCCCATCTCCAGTTCCAGGGGATCAGACAGACAGACAGACAGACAGAGATAAGGATGGCAGGCCTGCCTGGTCTTACTTTCTTTCTTATCCTTTTTAAAAAATGTTTATTTATTTATTTTTTTATGTATTTATTATATATAAGTACACTGTAGCTGTCTTCAGACACTCCAGTAGAGGGTGTCAGATTCTGGAGAATCTAAATCCTCTTATAATCTGAATATGATGTACATAAACACAGCCTCACATATACTTCTAAATATTTAAAGAAGTGTGGGGCCACTGATAGGGCTCAACAATTAACAGCATTGTCTCTTCTTCCAGAGATCCTTGGATCAACTACCAGCAACTATATGGTGGCCCATCTCCAGTTCCAGGGGATCAGACAGACAGACAGACAGACAGACAGAGATAAGGATGGCAGGACTGCCTAGTCTTACTTTCTTTCTTATCCTTTTTAAAAAATGTTTATTTATTTATTTATTTATTTATTTATTTATTTATTTATTTATTATCTATTTATTTATTAGATATAAGTACACTGTAGCTGTCTTCAGACACTCCAGAAGAGGGTGTCAGATTCTGGAGAATCTAAATCCCTCTTATGGTCTGCATATGATGTACATAAACACAGCCTCACATATACTTCTAAATATTTAAAGATGGGTGGGGCCATGGAAAGGGCTCAACAATTAACAGCATTGTCTCCTCTTCCAGAGAACCTGGGATCAACTACCAGCAACTATTCGTGGCCCATCTCCAGTTCCCAGGAATCAGACTGACAGACAGACAGACAGACAGACAGCAATATGGATGGCAGGCCTGCCTGGTCTTTCTTTCTGTCTTATCTTTTTTAAAAAATGTTTATTTTTTATTTATTTATTTATTTATTTATTTATTTATTTATTTATTTATTTATTTATTTATTAGGTATAAGTACACTGTAGCTGTTCAGACACTCCAGAAGAGGGTGTCAGATTCTGGAGAATCTAAATCCCTCTTATGGTCTGCATATGATGTACATAAACACAGCCTCACATATACTTCTAAAAATTTAAAGAAGGCTGGGGCCACTCTAAAAGCTCAACAATTAAGAGCATTGTCTCCTCTTCCAGAGTACCTGGGATCAACTACCAGCAACTATATGGTGGCCCATTACCAATTCCTGGGGATCAGATAGACAGACATACAGACATTGATAAGGATGGCAGGCCTGCCTGGTCTTTCTTTCTTTCTTACCCTTTATAAAAAATGTTTATTTATATATTTATTTATGTATTTATTAGATATAAGTACACTGTAGCTGTCTTCAGACACTCCAGAAGAGGGTGTCAGATACTGGAGAATCTAAATCCCTCTTATGGTCTGCATATGATGTACATAAACACAGCCTCACATATACTTCTAAAAATTTAAAGATGTGTGGGGCCACTGAGAGGTCTCTACAATTAACAGCATTGTCTCCTCTACCTGAGAACCTGGGATCAACTACCAGCAACTATATGGTGGCCCATCTCCAGTTCCAGGGGATCAGGCAGACAAAGAGACAGACAGACAAGAGTGGCAGGCCTCCCTGGCTTTTCTTTCTTTCTTATATTTTTAAAAAATATTTATTTATTTATTTATGTATTTATTAGATATAAGTACACTGTAGCTGTCTTCAGACACTCCAGAAGAGGGTGTCAAATTCTGGAATCTAAATCCCTCTTATGGTCTGCATATGATGTACATAAACACAGCCTCACATATACTTCTAAAAATTTAAAGATGTGTGGGGTCACTGAGAGGGCTCAACAATTAACAGCATTGTCTCCTCTTTCAGAGAACCTTGGATCAACTACCAGCAACTATATGGTGGCCCATCTCCAGTTCCAGGGGATCAGACAGACAGACAGACAGACAGAGATAAGGATGGCAGGCCTGCCTGGTCTTACATTCTTTCTTATCCTTTTTCAAAAATGTTTATTTATTCATTTATTTTTTATTTATTTATTTATGTATTTATTAGATATAAGTACACTGTAGCTGTCTTCAGACACTCTAGAAGAGGGTGTCATCTTCTGGAGAATCTAAATCCCTTTTATGGTCTGCATGTGATGTACATAAACACAGCCTCACATATACTTCTAAAAATTAAAAGATGGGTGGGCCCACTGAAAGGGCTCAACAATTAACAGCATTCTCTCTTCTTCCAAAGAACGTGGGATCAACTAAAAGCAACTATAGGGTGGCCCATCTCAAGTTCCAGGGGATAAGACAGACAGAAGGACAGACAGACAGAGATAAGGATGGCAGGCCTGCCTGATTTTTCTTGCTTTCTTATCCTTTTAAAAAAATGTTTATTTATTTATTTATTTATTTATTCAATTATTCATTTTTTTATTTATTTATGTATTTATTAGATATAAGTACACTGTAGCTTTCTTCAGACTCTCCAGAAGAGGGTGTCAGATTCTGGAGTATCTATATCCCTCTTATGGTCTGCATATGATGTACATGAACACAGCCTCACATACACTTCTAAAAATTTAAGGATGGGTGGGGCCACTGAAAGGGTTCAACAATTAACAGCATTGTCTCCTCTTCCAGAGAACCTGGGACCAACAACCAGCAACTATATTGTGGCCCATCTCCAGTTCCAGGGGATCAGACAGACAGACATACAGACAGTTATAAGGATGGCAGGCCTGCCTGGTCTTTCTTTCTTATCTTTTTTAAAAAAAAAATTTATTTATATATTTATTTATGTATTTATTAAATATAAGTACACTGTAGCTGTCTTCAGACTCTCCAGAAGAGGGTGTCATATTCTGGAGAATATAAATCCCTCTTATGGTCTGCATATGATGTACATAAACACAGCCTCACATATACTTCTAAAAATTTAAAGATGTGTGGGCCCACTGAAAGGGCTCAACAATTAACACCATTGTCTCCTCTTCCAGAAAACTTGGGATCAAATACCAGCAACTATATGGTGGCCCATCTCAAGTTGCAGGGGATCAGACAGACAGACAGACAGACAGAGATAAGGATGGCAGGCCTGCCTGATTTTTCTTTATTTCTTATCCTTTTTAAAAATGTTTATTTATTTATTTATTCATTTATTCATTTATTCATTCATTTATTTATTTATTTATTTATTTATTTATTTATTTATTTATGTATTTATTAGATATAAGTACACTGTAGCTGTCTTCAGACACTCCAGAAGAGGGTGTCAGATTCTGGAGAATCTATATCCCCCTTATGGTCTGCATATGATGTACATAAACACAGCCTCACATATACTTCTAAAAATTTAAAGATGGGTGGGGCCACTGAAAGGGCTCAACAATTAACAGCATTGTCTCATCTTCAAAAGGACCTGGGATCAACTACCAGCAACTATATTGTGGCCCATCTCCAGTTACAGGGGATCAGACAGACATACAGACAGACAGACAGACAAGGATTACAGACCTGCCTGGTTTTTCTTTCTTTCTTATACATTTTAAAAACGTTTATTTATTCATATATGTATTTATTAGATATAAGTACACTGTAGCAGTCTTCAGGCACTTTAGAAGAGGGTGTCATATTCTGGAGAATCTAAATCCCTCTTATGGTCTGCATATGATGTACATAAACACAGCCTCACATATACTTCTAAAAATTTAAAGATGTGTGGGGCCACTGAAACGGCTCAACAATTAACAGCATTGTCTCCTCTACCACAGAACCTGGGATCAACTAGCAGCAACTATATGGTGGCCCATCTCCAGTTCCAGGGGATCAGACAGACAGACAGATAGACAGACAAGGATTGTAGGCCTGCCTGGTTTTACTTTCTTTCTTATCCTTTTTAAAAAATGTTTATTATTTATTTATTTATTTATTTATTTATTTATTTATTTATTTATTTATTATATATAAGTACAATGTAGCTGTCTTCAGACACTCCAGAAGAGGCTGTCAGATTCTGGAGAATCTAAATCCCTCTTATGGTCTGCATATGATGTACATAAACACAGCCTCACATATACTTCTAAAAATTTAAAGATGTGTGGGGCCACTGAAACGGCTCAACAATTAACAGCATTGTCTCCTCTACCAGAGAACCTGGGATGAACTACCAGCAACTATATGGTGGCCCATCTCCAGTTGCAGGGGATCAGACAGACAAAGAGACAGACAGACAAGGGTGGCAGGCCTCCCTGGTTTTTCTTTCTTTCTTATCCTTTTTAAAAAATGTTTATTTATTTATTTATGTATTTATTAGATATAAGTACAATGTAGCTGTCTTCAAACAATCCAGAAGAGGGTGTCAGATTATGGAGAATATAAATCCCTCTTATGGTCTGCATATGATGGACATAAACACAGATTCACATACACTTCTAAAAATTTAAAGATGAGTGGGGCCACTGAAAGGTCTCAACAATTAACAGCATTGTCTCTTCTTCCAGAGAACCTGGGATCAACTACAAGCAACTATATGGTGGCCCATCCGAGTTCCAGGGGATCAGACAGACAGACAGACAGACATACAGACAGAGATAAGGAGGGCAGGCCTGCCTGGTCTTTCTTTCTTTCTTATCCCTTTAAAATAATGTTTATTTATTTATTTATTTATGTATTTATTTATTAGATATAAGTACACTGTAGTTGTCTTCAGACACTCCAGAAAAGGGTGTCAGATTCTGGAGAAACTAAATACCTCTTATGGTCTGCATATGATGTACATAAACACAGCCTAACATATACTTCTAAAAATTTAAAGATAGGTGGAGCCACTGAAAGGGCTCAACAATTAACAGCATTGTCTCCTCTTCCAGAGAACCTGGGATCAACTCACAGCAACTATATCATGGCCCATCTCCAGTTCCAAGGGTTCAGACAGACTTACAGACAGACAGACTGACAGAGATAAGGATGGCAGGCCTGCCTGGTCTTTCTTTCTTTCTTATCCTTTTTAAAAAATGTTTATTTATTTATTTATATGTTTATTAGATATAAGTACACTGTAGCTGTCTTCAGACACTCCAGAAGAGGGTGTCAGATTCTGGAGAATCTAAATCCCTATATGGTCTGCATATGATGTTCATGAACACAGCCTAACATATACTTCTAAAAATTTAAAGATGGGTGGGGCCACTGAAAGCGCTCAACAATTAACACCATTGTCTCCTCTTCCAGAGAACCTGGGACCAACAACCAGCAACTATATTGTGGCCCATCTCCAGTTCCAGGGGATCAGACAGACAGACATACAGACAGTTATAAGGATGGCAGGCCTGCCTGGTCTTTCTTTCTTATCTTTTTTAAAAAAAAAATTTATTTATATATTTATTTATGTATTTATTAAATATAAGTACACTGTAGCTGTCTTCAGACTCTCCAGAAGAGGGTGTCATATTCTGGAGAATATAAATCCCTCTTATGGTCTGCATATGATGTACATAAACACAGCCTCACATATACTTCTAAAAATTTAAAGATGTGTGGGCCCACTGAAAGGGCTCAACAATTAACACCATTGTCTCCTCTTCCAGAAAACTTGGGATCAAATACCAGCAACTATATGGTGGCCCATCTCAAGTTGCAGGGGATCAGACAGACAGACAGACAGACAGAGATAAGGATGGCAGGCCTGCCTGATTTTTCTTTATTTCTTATCCTTTTTAAAAATGTTTATTTATTTATTTATTCATTTATTCATTTATTCATTCATTTATTTATTTATTTATTTATTTATTTATTTATTTATGTATTTATTAGATATAAGTACACTGTAGCTGTCTTCAGACACTCCAGAAGAGGGTGTCAGATTCTGGAGAATCTATATCCCCCTTATGGTCTGCATATGATGTACATAAACACAGCCTCACATATACTTCTAAAAATTTAAAGATGGGTGGGGCCACTGAAAGGGCTCAACAATTAACAGCATTGTCTCATCTTCAAAAGGACCTGGGATCAACTACCAGCAACTATATTGTGGCCCATCTCCAGTTACAGGGGATCAGACAGACATACAGACAGACAGACAGACAAGGATTACAGACCTGCCTGGTTTTTCTTTCTTTCTTATACATTTTAAAAACGTTTATTTATTCATATATGTATTTATTAGATATAAGTACACTGTAGCAGTCTTCAGGCACTTTAGAAGAGGGTGTCATATTCTGGAGAATCTAAATCCCTCTTATGGTCTGCATATGATGTACATAAACACAGCCTCACATATACTTCTAAAAATTTAAAGATGTGTGGGGCCACTGAAACGGCTCAACAATTAACAGCATTGTCTCCTCTACCACAGAACCTGGGATCAACTAGCAGCAACTATATGGTGGCCCATCTCCAGTTCCAGGGGATCAGACAGACAGACAGATAGACAGACAAGGATTGTAGGCCTGCCTGGTTTTACTTTCTTTCTTATCCTTTTTAAAAAATGTTTATTATTTATTTATTTATTTATTTATTTATTTATTTATTTATTATATATAAGTACAATGTAGCTGTCTTCAGACACTCCAGAAGAGGCTGTCAGATTCTGGAGAATCTAAATCCCTCTTATGGTCTGCATATGATGTACATAAACACAGCCTCACATATACTTCTAAAAATTTAAAGATGTGTGGGGCCACTGAAACGGCTCAACAATTAACAGCATTGTCTCCTCTACCAGAGAACCTGGGATGAACTACCAGCAACTATATGGTGGCCCATCTCCAGTTGCAGGGGATCAGACAGACAAAGAGACAGACAGACAAGGGTGGCAGGCCTCCCTGGTTTTTCTTTCTTTCTTATCCTTTTTAAAAAATGTTTATTTATTTATTTATGTATTTATTAGATATAAGTACAATGTAGCTGTCTTCAAACAATCCAGAAGAGGGTGTCAGATTATGGAGAATATAAATCCCTCTTATGGTCTGCATATGATGGACATAAACACAGATTCACATACACTTCTAAAAATTTAAAGATGAGTGGGGCCACTGAAAGGTCTCAACAATTAACAGCATTGTCTCTTCTTCCAGAGAACCTGGGATCAACTACAAGCAACTATATGGTGGCCCATCTCGAGTTCCAGGGGATCAGACAGACAGACAGACAGACATACAGACAGAGATAAGGAGGGCAGGCCTGCCTGGTCTTTCTTTCTTTCTTATCCCTTTAAAATAATGTTTATTTATTTATTTATTTATGTATTTATTTATTAGATATAAGTACACTGTAGTTGTCTTCAGACACTCCAGAAAAGGGTGTCAGATTCTGGAGAAACTAAATACCTCTTATGGTCTGCATATGATGTACATAAACACAGCCTAACATATACTTCTAAAAATTTAAAGATAGGTGGAGCCACTGAAAGGGCTCAACAATTAACAGCATTGTCTCCTCTTCCAGAGAACCTGGGATCAACTCACAGCAACTATATCATGGCCCATCTCCAGTTCCAAGGGTTCAGACAGACTTACAGACAGACAGACTGACAGAGATAAGGATGGCAGGCCTGCCTGGTCTTTCTTTCTTTCTTATCCTTTTTAAAAAATGTTTATTTATTTATTTATATGTTTATTAGATATAAGTACACTGTAGCTGTCTTCAGACACTCCAGAAGAGGGTGTCAGATTCTGGAGAATCTAAATCCCTATATGGTCTGCATATGATGTTCATGAACACAGCCTAACATATACTTCTAAAAATTTAAAGATGGGTGGGGCCACTGAAAGCGCTCAACAATTAACACCATTGTCTCCTCTTCCAGAGAAACTGGGATCAACTAACAGCAACTATATGGTGGCCCATCTCCAGATCCAGGGGATCAGAACGACAGACAGACAGACAGACAGACACACAGAGATAAGGATGGTAGGCCTGCCTGGTCTTTCTTTATTTCTTATCCGGTTTAAATAATGTTTATTTATTTATTTATTTATCTATTTATTAGATATAAGTACACTGTAGCTGTCTTCAGACAATCCAGAAGAGGGTGTCAGATTCTGGAGAATCTAAATCCCTCTTATGGTCTGCATATGATGTACATAAACACAGCCTCATATATACTACTAAAAATTTAACGATGGGTGTTGCCACTGAAAGGGCTCAAAAATTAACAGCATTGTCTCCTCTTCCAGAGAACCTGGGATCAACTACCAGCACCTATATGGTGGCCCATCTCCAGTTCGAGGGGATCAGAACGACAGACAGACAGACAGACAGACAGACAGACAGACAGACAGAGATAAGGATGGCAGGCCTGCCTGGTCTTTCTTTCTTTCCTATCCGGTTTAAATAATGTTTATTTATTTATTTATTTATTTATTTATTTATTTATTTATTTATTTATGTACTTATTAGATATAAGTACACTGTAGCTGTCTTCAGACACTCCAGAAGAGGGTGTCAGATACTGATGAATCTAAATCCCTCTTCTGGTCTGCATATGATGTACATAAACACAGCATCACATACACTCCTAAAAATTTAAAGATGGGTAGGGCCACAAATAGGGGTCAACAATTAACAGCATTGTATCCTCTTCCAGAGAACCTGGTATCAACTACCAGCAACTATATGGTAGCCCATCTCCAGTTCCAGGTGATCAGACAGACAGACAGACAGACAGACAGAGATAAGGATGGCAGGCCTGCCTGGTCTTACTTTCTTTCTTATCCTTTTTAAAAAATGTTTATTTATTTATTTATTTATTTATGTATTTATTATATATAAGTACACTGTAGCTGTCTTCAGACACTCCAGTAGAGGGTGTCAGATTCTGGAGAATCTAAATCCTCTTATAATCTGAATATGATGTAAATAAACACAGCCTCACATATACTTGTAAATATTTAAAAAGTGTGGGGCCACTGAAAGCGCTCAACAATTAACAGCATTGTCTCCTCTTCCAGAGAACTTTGTATCAACTACCAGCAACTATATGGTGGCCCATCTCCAGTTCCAGGGGATCAGACAGACAGACAGACAGACAGAGATAAGGATGGCAGGCCTGCCTGGTCTTACTTTCTTTCTTATCCTTTTTAAAAAATGTTTATTTATATATTTATTTATTCATTTATTTTTTTATTTATGAATTTTTTATATATAAGTACACTGTAACTGTCTTCAGACACTCCAGTAGAGGGTGTCAGATTCTGTAGAATCTAAATCCTCTTATAATCTGAATATGATGTACATAAACACAGCCTCACATATTCTTCTAAATATTTAAAGAAGTGTGGGGCCACTGAAAGGGCTTAACAATTAACAGCATTGTCTCCTATTCCAGAGAACCTTGGATCAACTACCAGCAACTATATGGTGGCACATCTCCAGTTCCCGGGGATCAGATACACAGACAGACAGACAGACAGAGATATGGATGGCAGGCCTGCCTGGTCTTTCTTTCTTTCTGATCCTTTTTAAAAAATGTTTATTTATTTATTTATTTATTTATCTATTTATTTATTAGATATAAGTACACTCTAGCTGTCTTCAGACACTCTAGGAGAGGGTGTCAGATTCTGGAGAATCTAAATCCCTCTTATGGTCTGCATATGATGTACATAAACACAGCCTCACATATACTTCTAAATATTTAAAGATGGGTGGCGCCACTGAAAAGGCTCAACAATTAGCAGCATTGTCTCCTCTTCCAGAGAACCTGGGATCAACTACCAGCAACTATTCATGGCCCATCTCCAGTTCCCAGGTATCAAATTGACAGACAGACAGACAGACAGAGATATGGATGGCAGGCCTGCCTGGTCTTTCTTTCTGTCTTATCCTATTTAAAAAATGTTTATTTATTTATTTATTTATTTATTTATTTATTTATTTATTTATGTATTTATTAGATATAAGTACACTGTAGCTGTTCAGACACTCCAGAAGAGGGTGTCGGATTCTGGAGAATCTAAATGCCTCTTATGGTCTGCATATGATGTACATAAACACAGCCTTACATATACTTCTAAAAATTTAAAGATGTGTGGGGCCACTGAAACGGCTCAACAATTAACAGCATTGTCTCCTCTACCAGAGTACCTGGGATCAACTAGCAGCAACTATATGGTGGCCCATCTCCAGTTCCAGGGGATCAGACAGACAGACAGACAGACAGACAAGGATTGCAGGCCTGCCTGGTTTTACTTTCTTTCTTATCCTTTTTAAAAAATGTTTATTTATTTATTTATGTATTTATTAGATATAAGTACACTGTAGCTCTCTTCAGACTCTCCAGAAGAGGGTGTCAGATTCTGGAAAATCTATATCCCTCTTATGGTCTGCATATGATGTACATGAACACAGCCTCACATATACTTCTAAAAATTTAAAGATGGGTGGGCCCACTGAAAGGGCTCAACAATTAACACCATTGTCTCCTCTTCCAGAGAACGTGGGATCAAATACCAGCAACTATATGGTGGCCCATCTCAAGTTGCAGGGGATCAGACAGACAGACAGACAGACAGAGATAAGGATGGCAGTCCTGCCTGATTTTTCTTTCTTTCATATCCTTTTTAAAAATGTTTATTTATTTATTTATTCATTTATTTATTTATTTATTTATTTATTTATTTATTTATTAGATATAAGTACACTGTAGCTTTCTTCAGACTCTCCAGAAGAGGGTGTCTGATTCTGGAGAATCTATATCCCTCTTATGGTCTGCATATGATGTACATAAACACAGCCTCACATATACTTCTAAAAATTTAAAGATGGATGGGGCCACTGAAAGGGCTCAACAATTAACAGCATTGTCTCATCTTCCAGAGGATCTTGGATCAACTACCAGCAACTATATTGTGGCCCATCTCCAGTTCCAGGGGATCAGACAGACATACATACAGACAGACAGACAAGGATTGCAGGCCTGCCTGGTTTTTCTTTCTTTCTTATACATTTTAAAAATGTTTATTTTTTTATATATGTATTTATTAGATATAAGTACACTGTAGCTGTCTTCAGGCACTTCAGAAGAGGGTGTCAGATTCTGGAGAATCTAAATGCCTCTTATGGTCTGCATATGATGTACATAAACACAGCCTCACATATACTTCTAAAAATTTAAAGATGTGTGGGGCCACTGAAACGGCTCAACAATTAACAGCATTGTCTCCTCTACCAGAGTACCTGGGATCAACTAGCAGCAACTATATGGTGGCCCATCTCCAGTTCCAGGGGATCAGACAGACAGAGAGACAGACAGACAAGGATTGCAGGCCTGCCTGGTTTTACTTTCTTTCTTATCCTTTTAAAAAAATGTTTATTTATTTATTTATTTATTTATTTATTTATTTATTTATGCATTTCTTAGATATAAGTACACTGTAGCTGTCTTCAGACACTCCAGAAGAGGGTGTCAGATTCTGGAGAATCTAAATCCCTCTTATGGTCTGCATATGATGTACATAAACACAGCCTCACATATACTACTAAAAATTTAACGATGGGTGGGGCCACTGAAAGTGCTCAACAATTAACAGCATTGTCTCCTCTTCCAGAGAACCTGTGATCAACTACCAGCACCTATATGTTGGCCCATCTCCAGTTCCAGGGGATCAGAACGACAGACAGACAGACAGACAGATATAAGGATGGTAGGCCTGCCTGGTCCTTCTTTTTTCTTATCCGGTTTAAATAATGTTTATTTATTTATTTATTTATTTATTTCTTTATTTATTTATTTATTTATTAGATATAAGTACACTGTAGCTGTCTTCAGACACTCCAGAAGAGGGTGTCAGATTCTGATGAATCTAAATCCCTCTTCTGGTCTGCATATGATGTACATAAACACAGCCTCACATACACTTCTACAAATTTAAAGATGGGTAGGGCCACTGATAGGGTTCAACAATTAACAGCATTGTCTCCTCTTCCAGAGAACCTGGGATCAACTACCAGCAACTATATGGTAGCCCATCTCCAGTTCCAGGGGATGAGACAGACAGACAGACAGACAGACAGACAGACAGAGATAAAGATGGCAGGCCTGCCTGGTTTTACATTCTTTCTTATCCTTTTTAAAAATGTTTATTTATTTATTTATTTATTTATTATATATAAGTACACTGTAGCTGTCTTCAGAAACTCCAGTAGAGGGTGTCAGATTCTGGAGAATCTAAATCCTCTTATAATCTGAATATGATGTACATAAACACAGCCTCACATATACTTCTAAATATTTAAAGAAGTGTGGGGCCACTGAAAGGGCTCAACAATTAACAGCATTGTCTCCTCTTCCAGAGAACCTTGGATCAACTACCAGCAACTATATGGGGGACCATCTCCAGTTCCAGGGGATCAGACAGACAGACAGACAGACAGACAGACAGAGATAAGGATGGCAGGCCTGCCTGGTCTTACTTTCTTTCTTATCCTTTTTAAAAAATGTTTATTTATTTATTTATTTATGTATTTATTATATATAAGTACACTGTAGCTGTCTTCAGACACTCCAGTAGAGGGTGTCAGATTCTGGAGAATCTAAATCCTCTTATAATCTGAATATGATGTAAATAAACACAGCCTCACATATACTTGTAAATATTTAAAAAGTGTGGGGCCACTGAAAGCGCTCAACAATTAACAGCATTGTCTCCTCTTCCAGAGAACTTTGTATCAACTACCAGCAACTATATGGTGGCCCATCTCCAGTTCCAGGGGATCAGACAGACAGACAGACAGACAGAGATAAGGATGGCAGGCCTGCCTGTTCTTACTTTCTTTCTTATCCTTTTTAAAAAATGTTTATTTATATATTTATTTATTCATTTATTTTTTTATTTATGAATTTTTTATATATAAGTACACTGTAACTGTCTTCAGACACTCCAGTAGAGGGTGTCAGATTCTGTAGAATCTAAATCCTCTTATAATCTGAATATGATGTACATAAACACAGCCTCACATATTCTTCTAAATATTTAAAGAAGTGTGGGGCCACTGAAAGGGCTTAACAATTAACAGCATTGTCTCCTATTCCAGAGAACCTTGGATCAACTACCAGCAACTATATGGTGGCACATCTCCAGTTCCCGGGGATCAGATACACAGACAGACAGACAGACAGAGATATGGATGGCAGGCCTGCCTGGTCTTTCTTTCTTTCTGATCCTTTTTAAAAAATGTTTATTTATTTATTTATTTATTTATTTATCTATTTATTTATTAGATATAAGTACACTCTAGCTGTCTTCAGACACTCCAGAAGAGGGTGTCAGATTCTGGAGAATCTAAATCCCTCTTATGGTCTGCATATGATGTACATAAACACAGCCTCACATATACTTCTAAATATTTAAAGATGGGTGGCGCCACTGAAAGGGCTCAACAATTAGCAGCATTGTCTCCTCTTCCAGAGAACCTGGGATCAACTACCAGCAACTATTCATGGCCCATCTCCAGTTCCCAGGTATCAAATTGACAGACAGACAGACAGACAGAGATATGGATGGCAGGCCTGCCCGGTCTTTCTTTCTGTCTTATCCTATTTAAAAAATGTTTATTTATTTATTTATTTATTTATTTATTTATTTATTTATTTATTTATTTATTTATGTATTTATTAGATATAAGTACACTGTAGCTGTTCAGACACTCCAGAAGAGGGTGTCGGATTCTGGAGAATCTAAATCCCTCTTATGGTCTGCATATGATGTACATAAACACAGCCTCACATATACTTCTAAAAATTTAAAGAAGGGTGGGGCCACTCTAAAAACTCAACAATTAACAGCATTGTCTCCTCTTCCAGAGTACCTGGGATCAACTACCAGCAAGTATATGGTGGCCCATCTCTAGTTCCAGGGGATCAGACAGACAGACATACAGACAGTGATAAGGATGGCAGGCCTGCCTGGTCTTTCATTCTTTCTTATCCTTTTTAAAAAAAAGTTTATTTATATATTTATTTATGTATTTATTAGATATAAGTACACTGTAGCTGTCTTCAGACACTCCAGAAGAGTGTGTCAGATTCTGGAGAATCTAAATCCCTCTTATGGTCTGCTTATGATGTACATAAACACAGCCTCACATATACTTCTAAAAATTTAAAGATGTGTGGGTCCACTGAGAGGGCTCAACAATTAACTGGATTGTCTCCTCTACCAGAGAACCTGGGATCAACTACCAGCAACTATATGGTGGCCCATCTCCAGTTCCAGGGGATCAGGCAGACAAAGAGACAGACAGACAAGGGTGGCAGGCCTCCCTGTTTTTTCTTTCTTTCTTATCCTTTTTAAAAAATATTTATTTATTTATTTATTTATTTATGAGATATAAGTACACTGTAGCTGTCTTCAGACACTCTAGAAGAGGGTGTCAGATTCTGGAGAATATAAATCCCTCTTATGGTCTGCATATGATGGACATAAACACAGATTCACATAAACTTCTAAAAATTTAAGATGGGTGGGGCCACTGAAAAGGCTGAACAATTAACAGCATTGTCTCTTCTTCCAGAGAACCTAGGATCAACTACCAGCAACTATATGGTGGCCCATCTCCAGTTCCAGGGGATCAGACAGACAGACAGACAGACAGAGATAAGGAGGGCAGGACTGCCTGGTCTTTCTTTCTTTCTTATCCTTTTAAAATAATGTTTATTTATTTATTTATGTATTTATTAGATATAAGTACACTGTAGCTGTCTTCAGACACTCCAGAAGAGGGTGTCATCTTCTGGAGAATCTAAATCCCTCTTATGGTCTGCATATGATGTACATAAACACAGCCTCACATATACTTCTAATAATTAAACGATGGGTGGGCCCACTGAAAGGGCTCAACAATTAACAGCATTTTCTCTTCTTCCAGAGAACGTGGGATCAACTACCAGCAACTATATGGTGGCCCATTTCAAGTTCCAGGGGATAAGACAGACAGACAGACAGACAGACAGAGATAAGGATGGCAGGCCTGCCTGATTTTTCTTTCTTTCATATCCTTTTTAAAAATGTTTATATATTTATTTATTCATTTATTCATTCATTTATTTATTTATTTATTTATTTATTTATTTATTTATGTATTTATTAGATATAAGTACACTGTAGCTGTCTTTAGAATCTCCAGAAGAGGGTGTCAGATTCTGGAGAATCTATATCCCTCTTATGGTCTGCATATGATGTACATAAACACAGCCTCACATATACTTCTAAAAATTTAAAGATGGGTGGGGCCACTGAAAGGGCTCAACAATTAACAGCATTGTCTCATCTTCCAGAGGACTTGGGATCAACTACCAGCAACTGTATTGTGGCCCATCTCCAGTTCCAGGGGTTCAGACAGACATACATACAGACAGACAGACAAGGATTGCAGGCCTGCCTGGTTTTTCTTTCTTTCTTATACATTTTAAAAATGTTTATTTTTTTATATATGTATTTATTAGATATAAGTACACTGTAGCTCTCTTCAGACTCTCCAGAAGAGGGTGTCAGATTCTGGAAAATCTATATCCCTCTTATGGTCTGCATATGATGTACATGAACACAGCCTCACATATACTTCTAAAAATTTAAAGATGGGTGGGCCCACTGAAAGGGCTCAACAATTAACACCATTGTCTCCTCTTCCAGAGAACGTGGGATCAAATACCAGCAACTATATGGTGGCCCATCTCAAGTAGCAGGGGATCAGACAGACAGACAGACAGACAGAGATAAGGATGGCAGTCCTGCCTGATTTTTCTTTCTTTCATATCCTTTTTAAAAATGTTTATTTATTTATTTATTTATTTATTTATTTATTTATTTATTTATTAGATATAAGTACACTGTAGCTTTCTTCAGACTCTCCAGAAGAGGGTGTCAGATTCTGGAGAATCTATATCCCTCTTATGGTCTGCATATGATGTACATAAACACAGCCTCACATATACTTCTAAAAATTTAAAGATGGATGGGGCCACTGAAAGGGCTCAACAATTAAGAGCATTGTCTCATCTTCCAGAGGATCTTCGATCAACTACCAGCAACTATATTGTGGCCCATCTCCAGTTCCAGGGGATCAGACAGACATACATACAGACAGACAGACAAGGATTGCAGGCCTGCCTGGTTTTTCTTTCTTTCTTATACATTTTAAAAATGTTTATTTTTTATATATGTATTTATTAGATATAAGTACACTGTAGCTGTCTTCAGGCACTTCAGAAGAGGGTGTCAGATTCTGGAGAATCTAAATGCCTCTTATGGTCTGCATATGATGTACATAAACACAGCCTCACATATACTTCTAAAAATTTAAAGATGTGTGGGGCCACTGAAACGGCTCAACAATTAACAGCATTGTCTCCTCTACCAGAGTACCTGGGATCAACTAGCAGCAACTATATGGTGGCCCATCTCCAGTTCCAGGGGATCAGACAGACAGAGAGACAGACAGACAAGGATTGCAGGCCTGCCTGGTTTTACTTTCTTTCTTATCCTTTTAAAAAAATGTTTATTTATTTATTTATTTATTTATTTATTTATTTATGCATTTCTTAGATATAAGTACACTGTAGCTGTCTTCAGACACTCCAGAAGAGGGTGTCAGATTCTGGAGAATCTAAATCCCTCTTATGGTCTGCATATGATGTACATAAACACAGCCTCACATATACTACTAAAAATTTAACGATGGGTGGGGCCACTGAAAGTGCTCAACAATTAACAGCATTGTCTCCTCTTCCAGAGAACCTGTGATCAACTACCAGCACCTATATGTTGGCCCATCTCCAGTTCCAGGGGATAAGAACGACAGACAGACAGACAGACAGATATAAGGATGGTAGGCCTGCCTGGTCCTTCTTTTTTCTTATCCGGTTTAAATAATGTTTATTTATTTATTTATTTATTTATTTATTTATTTATTTATTTATTAGATATAAGTACACTGTAGCTGTCTTCAGACACTCCAGAAGAGGGTGTCAGATTCTGATGAATCTAAATCCCTCTTCTGGTCTGCATATGATGTACATAAACACAGCCTCACATACACTTCTACAAATTTAAAGATGGGTAGGGCCACTGATAGGGTTCAACAATTAACAGCATTGTCTCCTCTTCCAGAGAACCTGGGATCAACTACCAGCAACTATATGGTAGCCCATCTCCAGTTCCAGGGGATGAGACAGACAGACAGACAGACAGACAGAGATAAGGATGGCAGGCCTGCCTGGTTTTACATTCTTTCTTATCCTTTTTAAAAATGTTTATTTATTTATTTATTTATTTATTTATTTATTATATATAAGTACACTGTAGCTGTCTTCAGAAACTCCAGTAGAGGGTGTCAGATTCTGGAGAATCTAAATCCTCTTATAATCTGAATATGATGTACATAAACACAGCCTCACATATACTTCTAAATATTTAAAGAAGTGTGGGGCCACTGAAAGGGCTCAACAATTAACAGCATTGTCTCCTCTTCCAGAGAACCTTGGATCAACTACCAGCAACTATATGGGGGACCATCTCCAGTTCCAGGGGATCAGACAGACAGACAGACAGACAGACAGAGATAAGGATGGCAGGCCTGCCTGGTCTTACTTTCTTTCTTATCCTTTTTAAAAAATGTTTGTTTGTTTATTTATTTATTTATTTATTTATTAATTATATATAAGTACACTGTAGCTGTCTTCAGACACTCCAGTAGATGGTGTCAGATTCTGGAGAATCTAAATCCTCTTATAATTTGAATATGATGTACATAAACACAGCCTCACATATAGTTCTAAATATTGAAAGAAGTGTGGGGCCACTGAAAGGGCTCAACAATTAATAGCATTGTCTCCTCTTCCAGAGAACCTTGGATCAACTACCAACAACTATATGGTGGCCTATCTCCAGTTTCCGGGGATCAGATAGACAGACAGACAGACAGACAGACAGCGATATGGATGGCAGGCCTGCCTGGTCTTTCTTTCTTTCTTATCCTTTTTAAAAAATATTTATTTATTTATTTATCTATTTATTTATTAGATATAAGTTCACTGTAGCTGTCTTCAGACACTCCAGAAGAGGGTGTCAGATTCTGGAGTATCTATATCCCTCTTATGGTCTGCATATGATGTACATAAATACAGACTCACATTTTCTTCTAAAAATTTAAAGATGGATGGGGCCCCAGAAATGGCTCAACAATTAACAGCATTGCCTCCTCTTCCAGAGAACCTTGGATAAACTACCAGCAACTATATGGTGGCCCATCTCCAGTTCCAGGGTATCAGACAGTCTGACAGAGAGACAGAGATAAGGATGGAGGCCTGCCTGGTCTTTCTTTCTTTCTTATACTTTAAAAAAATGTTTATTTATTTATTTATTTATTTATGTATTTATTAGATATAAGTACACTGTAGCTGTCGTCAGACACTCTAGAAGAGGGTGTCATCTTCTGGAGAATCTAAATCCCTCTTATGGTTTGCATATGATGTACATAAACACAGCCTCACATATACTTCTAAAAATTTAAAGATGTGTGGGGCCACTGAGAGGGCTCAACAATTAACAGCATTGTCTCCTCTACCAGAGAACCTGGGATCAACTACCAGCAACTATATGGTGGCCCATCTCCAGTTCCAGGGGATCAGGCAGACAAAGAGACAGACAGACAAGGGTCGCAGGCCTCCCTGGTTTTTCTTTCTTTCTTATCCTTTTTAAAAAATGTTTATTTATTTATTTATGTATTTATTAGATATAAGTACACTGTAGCTGTCTTCAGACACTCCAGAAGAGGGTGTCAGATTCTGGAGAATATAAATCCCTCTTATGGTCTGCATATGATGGAAATAAACACAGATTCACATACACTTCTAAAAATTTAAGATGGGTGGGGCCACTGAAAAGTCTCAACAATTAACAGCATTGTCTCTTCTTCCAGAGAACCTGGGATCAACTACCAGCAACTATATGGTGGCCCATCTCCAGTTCCAGGTGATCAGACAGACAGACAGACAGACAGAGATAAGGAGGGCAGGCCTGCCTGGTCTTTCTTTCTTTCTTATCCTTTTAAAATAATGTTTATTTATTTATTTATTTATTTATTTATGTATTTATTAGATATAAGTACAATGTAGTTGTCTTCAGACACTCCAGAGGAGGGTGTCAGATTCTGGAGAATCTAAATCCCTCTTATGGTCTGCATATGATGTACATAAACACAGCCTCACATTTACTTCTAAAAATTTAAAGGTGGGGGGGCCACTGAAAGGGCTCAGCAATTAACAGCATTGTCTCCTCTTCCAGAGAACCTGGGATCAACTACCTGAAACTATATGGTGGCCCATCTCCACTCCCAGGGGATCAGACAGACAGACAGACAAGGATAAGGATAAGGATGGCAGGCCTGCCTGGTCTTTCTTTCTGTCTTATCCTTTTTACAAAATGTTTATTTATTTATTTATTTATTTATTTATTTATTTATTTATTTTTGTATGTATTTATTAGATATAGGTACACTGTAGCTGTTCAGACACTCCAGAAGAGGGTGTCAGATTCTGGAGAATCTAAATCCCTCTTATGGTCTGCAGATGATGTACATAAACACAGCCTCACATATACTTCTAAAAATTTAAAGAAGGGTGGGGCCACTCTAAAAGCTCAACAATTAACAGCATTGTCTCCTCTTCCAGAGAACCTGGGATCAACTACCAGCAACTATATGGTGGCCCATCTCCAGTTCCAGGGGATCAGACAGACAGACATACAGACAGTGATAAGGATGGCAGGCCTGACTGGTCTTTCTTTCTTTCTTATCCTTTTTTTAAAAAAAATGTTTATTTATTTATTTATTTATTTATTTATTTATTTATTTATTTATGTATTTATTAGATATAAGTACACTGTAGCTGTTCAGACACTCCAGAAGAGGGTGTCAGATTCTGGAGAATCTAAATCCCTCTATGGTCTGCATATGATGTACATAAACACAGCCTCACTTATAGTGAGCTGAGGTGTCACAGGCCAACTGCTGGAATTTCTGAGTACCACCTAGATAGAGATAAGCTATGCTGTGGTTGCTTAATTTATGTATTTTATTATTTCTATTTGTTGTTTTGTGTTGTTTTATTTGTTTTTAGAAAAGTCCTCAGTCTGTAGCTCTGGCTGACCCAGGACTGCCTACTTGTGTTAATTAGGGTTTCACAGCTGAGAACAGACACCAAGAGCAATGTAAGGCTTAGAAAACCCTACATTCAGTGGTGGCTCAAGCTCTTAATGAGAGCACTCTGTAGGCAGAGGCAGTCAGTTTCTGAGTTCGAGGCCACCCTGGTGAAAGACAGGGCTAGGGTAGGGGCTAGGGTAAGAAAGAAAGAGAGAGAGAGAGAGAGAGAAAGAGAGAGAGAAAGAAAAAGAGAGAGAGAGAGAGAAAGAGAGAGAGAGAATAAAAAGTTTTTATAAAATTTTTATAAAAAGTGTTAAAGTTTTTAAAAATTAAAAAAAAAAATACCAGATCACCATCACACAGCATTGGCTGTCTTCAGGTGTATCCTTTCAGCCTCCAAAACAAAAAACAATGGCTGGCTGTCTTCAGGTGTATCCTATTCTCGAGTCTTATTTCCAACCTTAGAGCTGGGCTGAGCTGCCTCATTATGTAATTTCAAACCTTCCTTGGTTTGTCTTTTCCATTTCTAAGACTAACAGGCCTTTTTCTATTTATTGAATATGCTCATGACTGTCCTTTAGATATAGTAAATATAACTGTTGCTTATAAAACTTGTTTTCTAGGAATTTTTAAAGGGAATTGGCAGAGTTTATTTATAAAAAATATTTTGCATTTATTTATTTGTGTGAGTGATGAAGCTCAGGTCTTCAAACTCGTCAGGAGGTATGATTACCTCCCCTCTCTCTCAACCACTCTCTCTCCTCTCTCAATGATTGTGTAAGAATGTTTTGCATGTGTATGCTGTGCCAACAGACTCCAGAACAGAGTATTAGATCCCCTGGAACTGGAGATGGGCCACCATATATAATACTGGTAATTGAGCCCAGGTTCTCTGGAAGAGGAGACAATGCTCTTAATTGTTGAGCCCTCTCTGTAGCCACATCTTTCTTTCTTTTTTTTTTTTTTGAGTATATGTGAGGCTGTGTTTATATACATCATATGCAGACAATAAGAATGATTTAGATTCTTCAGAATCTGACACCCTCTTCTGGACTGTCTGAAGATAGCTACAGCATACTTAAATATAATAAATAAATAAATCTTTAAAAAGAAAAGGAAAAGTAAAAAAGAAAGAACAGGCCTGCCATATGCATATTCATAGAGGAAAATGGAAGAGACCCCAATCTAACCTCAGCAGGGTGCTTCCTTCTGGATGGTAGCTCACAGTTTCATCCCAGCAAGACAGACAAATCACTGAGTTCAAGGACAGTAAGGTTCAGGACAGCCAAGGTTAGGAAGGAAAAGGGTCTATGTTGAGAATACAAACCGACAAAACAACAACTAGGAAAAAGAAGTGACAGTGTAACTTGGGGTAGGGTACCAAAAAGAGAAAGCTTTCTGTTACCACTTACAAACACCGGTAGCCTTGCACCCTTCTGCCCAGGTCCCTGCCTTCCTTTCTAGGAATTCTAAGGATGCCAGGGAGTAGGGGAATCCAGATTAACTTTTTAAAAACAAAGACTTGGTCTTTGATGTCTATAGGAAGCCCTTCTCAGTGCCTTTAACTACCACTGAACTTTCAGGGCTGTGACTCAACTGTAACAAGGAACAGGGCTAAGAACCTGCAGCCTTTGAAAACAACTATTTTTTTAAAGTGGGGGACACAAATCAGCAGTAGAACCCCTCAGGTTCAGCCATAATACTTGTTAGGGAAAGAGCCTCAATGTCCGGAGCTGAGGTCTCATGGGTGAACTGCTTCAAGCTCAGAGTATCACTGAAAGAAAGAAAAGATATCATGTGGTTGCTTAATTTATTTATTTTATTATTTCTATTTTTTGTTTTCTTTTGTTTTGTTTTAGAAAAGGCCTCAGTCTGTAGCTATGGCTGACCTAGGACAGACTACATGTGTTAATTAGGGTTTCACAGCTGAGAAACAGACCATACCTATGTAAGACTTAGAAAACCCAACAGTCAGTGGTGGCTCGAGCTCTTAATGAGAGCACTATGGAGGCAGAGGCAGTCAGTTTCTAAGTTCAAGGCCAGCCTGGTTAAAGACAGGGATAGGCAGGGCTAGGCAAGGCAGGGCTGGGCTAGGCTAGGCTAGGCAAGGGGCTGGGCTAGTCAAGGCAAGGGACTAGGATAGGCTACTCAAGGGGCTAGGCAAGACAGACAGACAGAGAGAAAGACAGACAAGGATGGCAGGCCTGCCTGGTTTTTCTTTCTTTCTTATCCCTTTTAAAAAATGTTTATTTATTTATTTATTTATTTATTTATTTATGTATTTATTAGATATAAGTACACTGTAGCTGTCTTCAGACACTCCAAAGAGGGTGTCAGATTCTGGAGAATCTATATGCCTCTTATGGTCTGCATATGATGTACATAAACACAGCCTCAAATTTACTCTAAAAATTTAAAGATGTGTGGGGCCAATGAAAGGGATCAACAATTAACATCATTGTCTCCTCTTATAGAGAACCTGGGATCAACTACCAGCAAATATATGGTGGCCCATTTCCAGTTCCAGGGGATCAGACAGACAGACAGACATACAGACAGATAGAGTTAAGGATGGCAGGCCTACCTGGTCTTTCATTCTTTCTTATCCTTTTTAAAAAATGTTTATTAATTTAAGTATGTATTTATTAGATTTAAGTACACTGTAGCTGTCTTCAAACACTCCCGAAAATGGTGTCAGATTCTGGAGAATCTATATCCCTCTTATGGTCTGCATATGATGTTCATGAACACAGCCTCACATATACTTCTAAAAATTTAAAGATGGGTGGGGCCACTGAAAGGGCTCAACAATTAACAGAACTGACTCCTCTTCTCGAGAACCTGGGATCAACTACCAGCAATTATATGGTGGCCCATCTCCAGTTCCAGGGGATCACACAGACAGACATACAGACAAGGATGGCAGGCCTGCCTGGTCTCTCTTTCTTTATTATCCTTTTTAAAAAATGTTTGTTTATTTATGTATTTATTAGATATAAGTACACTGTAGCTGTCTTCAGACTCTCCAGAAGAGGGTGTCAGATTCTGGAGAATCAATATCCCTCTTATGGTCTGCATATGATGTACATGAACACAGCCTCACATATACTTCTAAAAATTTAAAGATGGGTGGGGCCACTGAAAGGGCTCAACAATTAACAGAACTGACTCCTCTTCCAGAGAACCTGGGATCAACTACCAGCAACTATATGGTGGCCCATCTCCAGTTCCAGGGGATCAGACAGACAGACAGACAGACAGACAAGGTGGCAGTCCTGCCTGGTCTTTCTTTCTTTCTTATCCTTTTTAAAAAATGTTTGTTTATTTATTTATTTATTTATTTATTTATTTATGTATTTATTAGATATAAGTACACTGTAGCTATCTTCAGACACTCCAGAAGAGGGTGTCAGATTCTGGAGAATCTATATCCCTCTTATGGTCTGCATATGATGTACATAAACACAGCCTCACATATACTTCTAAAAATTTAAAGATGGGTGGGCCCACTGAAAGGGCTCAACAATTAACACCATTGTCTCCTCCTCCAGACAACGTGGGATCAACTTCCAGCAACTATATGGTGGCCCATCTCAAGTTCCAGGGGATAAGACAGACAGACAGACAGACAGAGATAAGGATGGCAGGCCTGCCTGATTTTTCATACTTTCTTATCCTTTTTAAAAAATGTTTATTTATTTATTTATTTATTCATTTATTTATTTATTTATTTATTTATTTATTTATTTATTTATTAGATATAAGTACACTGTAGCTGTCTTCAGACTCTCCAGAAGAGGGTGTCAGATTCTGGAGAATCTATATCCCTCTTATGGTCTGCATATGATGTACATAAACACAACCTCACATATACTTCTAAAAATTTAAAGATGGGTGGGGCCACTGAAAGGGCTCAACAATGAACAGCATTGTCTCCTCTTCCAGAGGACCTGGGATCAACTACCAGCAACTATATTGTGGCCCATCTCAAGTTCCAGGGGATAAGACAGACATACATACAGACAGACAGACAAGGATTGCAGGCCTACCTGGTTTTTCTTTCTTTCTTATACATTTTAAAAATGTTTATTTATTTATATATGTATTTATTAGATATAAGTACACTGTAGCTATCTTCAGACACTTCAGAAGTGGGTGTCATATTCTGGAGAATCTAAGTCCCTCTTATGGTCTGCATATGATGTACATAAACACAGCCTCACATATACTTCTAAAAAGTTAAAGATGTGTGGGGCCACTGAAACGGCTCAATAATTAACAGCATTGTCTCCTCTTCCAGACAATGTGGGATCAACTATCAGCAACTATATGGTCGCACATCTACAGTTCCAGGGGTTCAGACAGACAGACAGACAGACAAGGATTGCAGGCCTGCCTGGTTTTATTTTCTTTCTTATCCTTTTTAAAAAATGTTTATTTATTTATTTATTTATTTATTTATTTATTTATTATATATAAGTACACTGTAGCTGTCTTCAGACACTCCAGAAGAGGATGTCAGATTCTGGAGAATCTAAATCCCTCCTATGGTCTGCATATGATGTACATAAACACAGCCTCACATATACTTCTAAAAATTTAAAGATGTGTGGGGCCTCTGAGAGGGCTCAACAATTAACAGCATTGTCTCCTCTACCAGAGAACCTGGGATCAACTACCAGCAACTATATGGTGGCCCATCTCCAGTTCCAGGGGATCAGGCAGACAAAGAGACAGACAGACAAGGGTGGCAGGCCTCCCAGGTTTTTCTTTCTTTCTTATCCTTTTTAAAAAATGTTTATTTATTTATTTATGTATTTATTAGATATAAGTACACTTTTGCTGTCTTCAGACACTCCAGAAGAGGGTGTCAGATTCTGGAGAATATAAATCCCTCTTATGGTCTGCATATGATGGACATAAACATAGATTCACATACACTTCTAAAAATTTAAGATGGGTGGGGCCACTGAAAGGGCTCAACAATTAACAGCATTGTCTCTTCTTCCAGAGAACCTGGGATCAACTACCAGCAACTATATGGTGGCCCATCTCCAGTTCCAGGGGATCAGACAGACAGACAGACAGACAGACAGAGATAAGGAGGGCAGGCCTGCCTGGTTTTTCTTTCTTTCTTATCCTTTTAAAATATTGTTTATTTATTTATTTATTTATTTATTTATTTATTTATTTATTAGATATAAGTACACTGTAGTTGTCTTCAGACACTCCAGAAGAGGGTGTCAGATTCTGGAGAATCTAAATCCCTCTTATGGTCTGCATATGATGTACATAAACACAGCCTAACATATACTTCTAAAAATTTAAAGATAGGTGGAGCCACTGAAAGGGCTCAACAATTAACAGCATTGTCTCCTCTTCCAGAGAACCTGGGATGAAATAACAGCAACTATATGGTGGCCCATCTCCAGTTCCAAGCGATCAGACAGACAGACAGACAGACTGACAGAGATAAGGATGGAGGCCTGCCTGGTCTTTCTTTCTTTCTTATACTTTAAAAAAAATGTTTATTTATTTATTTATTTATTTATTTATTTATTTATTTATTAGATATAAGTACACTGTAGCTGTCTTCAGACACTCTAGAAGAGGGTGTCATCTTCTGGAGAATCTAAATCCCTCTTATGGTCTGCATATGATGTACATAAACACAGCCTCACATATACTTCTAAAAATTTAAAGATCGGTGGGCCCACTGAAAGGGCTCAACAATTAACAGCATTGACTCTTCGGCCAGAGAACGTGGGATCAAATACCAGCAACTATATGGTGGCCCATCTCAAGTTCCAGGGGATAAGACAGACAGACAGACAGACAGAGATAATGATGGCAGGCCTGCCTGTTTTTTCTTTCTTTCTTATCCTTTTTAAAAAATGTTTATTTATTTATTTATTTATTTATTTATTTATTTATTTATTTATTCATTTATTCATTTATTTATTTATTTATGCATTTATTAGATATAAGTACACTGTAGCTGTCTTCAGACTCTCCAGAAGAGGGTGTCAGATTCTGGAGAATCTATATCTTTCTTATGGTCTGCATATGATGTACATAAACACAGCCTCACATATACTTCTAAAAATTTAAAGATGGGTGGGGCCACTGAAAGGGCTCAACAATTAACAGCATTGTCTCCTCTTCCAGAGGACCTGGGATCAACTACCAGCAACTATATTGTGGCCCATCTCCATTTCCAGGGGATCAGACAGACATACATACAGACAGACAGACAAGGATTGCAGGCCTGCCTGGTTTTTCTTTCTTTCTTATACATTTTAAAAATGTTTATTTATTTATTTATTTATTTATTTATTAGATATAAGTACACTGCAGCTGTCTTCAGACAATCCAGAAGAGCGTGTCATATTCTGGAGAATCTAAATCCCTCTTATGGTCTGCATATGATGTACATAAACAAAGCCTCACATATACTTCTAAAAATTTAAAGATGTGTGGGGCCACTGAAACGGCTCAACAATTAACAGCATTGTCTCCTCTACCAGAGAACCTGGGATCAAATACCAGCAATTATATGGTGGCCCATCTCCAGTTCTAGGGGATCAGACAGACAGACAGACAGACAGACAAGGATTGCAGGCCTGCCTGGTTTTACTTTCTTTCTTATCCTTTTTAAAAAATGTTTATTTATTTATTTATTTATGTATTAATATATATAAGTACACTGTAGCTGTCTTCAGACACTCCACAAGAGGGTGACAGATACTGGAGAATCTAAATCCCTCTTATGGTCTGCATATGATGTATATAAACACAGCCTCACATATACTTCTAAAAATTTAAAGATGTGTGGGGCCACTGAAAGGGCTCAACAATTAACAGCATTGTCTCCTCTAACAGAGAACCTGGGAACAAATACCAGCAACTATATGGTGGCCCATCTCCAGTTCCAGGGGATCAGGCAGACAAAGACACAGACAGACAAGGGTGGCAGGCCTTCCTGGTTTTTCTTTCTTTCTTATCCTTTTAAAATAATGTTTATTTATTTATTTATGAATTTATTAGATATAAGTACACTGTAGTTGTCTTCAGACACTCCAGAAGAGGGTGTCAGATTCTGGAGAATATAAATCCCTATTATGGTCTGCATATGATGGACATAAACACAGCCTAACATATACATCTAAAAATTTAAAGATGGGTGGGGCCACTGAAAGGGCTCAAGAATTAACAGCATTGTCTCTTCTTCCAGAGAACCTGGGATCAACTACCAGCAACTATATAGTGGCCCATCTCCAGTTCCAGGGGATCAGACAGACAGACAGACAGACAGAGATAAGGAGGGCAGGCCTGCCTGGTTTTTCTTTCTTTCTTATCCTTTTAAAAATGTTTATTTATTTATTTATTTATTTATTTATTTATTTATTTATTTATTTATTTATTAGATATAAGTACACTGTAGTTTTTTTCAGACACTCCAGAAGAGGGTGTCAGATTCTGGAGAATCTAAATCACTCTTATGGTCTGCATATGATGTACATAAACACAGCCTCACATATACATCTAAAAATTTAAAGATAGGTGGAGCCACTGAAAGGGCTCAACAATTAACAGCATTGTCTCCTCTTCCAGAGTACCTGGGATCAACTACCAGCAACTATATTGTGGCCCATCTCCAGTTCCAGGGGATCAGACAGACATACATACAGACAGACAGACAAGGATTGCAGGCCTGCCTGGTTTTTCTTTCTTTCTTATACATTTTAAAAATGTTTATTTATTTATTTATTTATTTATTTATTTATTTATTTATTTATTTATGTATTTATTAGATATAAGTACACTGTAGCTGTCTTCAGACACTTAAGAAGAGGGTGTCATATTCTGGAAATCTAAATCCCTCTTATTGTCTGCATATGATGTACATAAACACAGCCTCACATATACTTCTAAAAATTTAAAGATGTGTGGGGCCACTGAAACGGCTCAACAATTAACAGCATTGTCTCCTCTACCAGAACCTGGGATCAACTAGCAGCAACTATATGGTGGCCCATCTCCAGTTCCAGGTGATCAGACAGACAGACAGACAGACAGACAGACAGAGATAAGGAGGGCAGGCCTGCCTGGTCCTTCTTTCTTTCTTATCCTTTTAAAAAATGTTTATTTATTTATTTATTTATTTATTTATTAGATATAAGTACACTGTAGCTGTCTTCAGACACTCCAGGAGAGGGTGTCAGATTCTGGAGAATCTAAATCCCTCTTATGGTCTGCATATGATGTACATAAACACAGCCTCACATATACTAATAAAAATTTAACGATGGGTGGGGCCACTGAAAGCGCTCAACAATTAACAGCATTGTGTCCTCTTCCAGAGAACCTGGGATCAACTACCAGCACCTATATGGTGGCCCATCTCCAGTTCCAGGGGATCAGAACGACAGACAGACAGACAGACAGACAGAGATAAGGATGGCAGGCCTGCCTGGTCTTTCTTTCTTTCTTATCTGGTTTAAATAATGTTTATTTCTTTATTTACTTATTTATTTATGTATTTATTAGATATAAGTACACTGTAGTTGTCTTCAGACACTCCAGAAGAAGGTGTCAGATTCTGATGAATCTAAATCCCTCTTCTGGTCTGCATGTGATGTACATAAACACAGCCTCACATACACTTCTAAAAATTTAAAGATGGGTAGGTCCACTGATAGGGTTTAACAATTAACAGCATTGTCTCCTCTTCCAGAGAACCTGGGATCAACTACCAGCAACTATATGGTGGCCCATCTCCAGTTCCCGGGGATCAGATAGACAGACAGACAGACAGACAGAGATAAGGATGGCAGGCCTGCCTGGTCTTACTTTCTTTCTTATCCTTTTTAAAAATGTTTATTTATTTATTTATTTATTTATTTATGTATTTATTATATATAAGTACACTGTAGCTGTCTTCAGACACTCCAGTAGAGGGTGTCAGATTCTGGAGAATCTAAATCCTCTTATAATCTGAATATGATGTTCATAAACAGGCCTCACATATACTTCTAAATATTTAAAGAAGTGTGGGGCCACTGAAAGGGCTCAACAATTAAGAGCATTTTCTCCTCTTTCAGAGAACCTTGGATCAACTACCAGCAACTATATGGTGGCCCATCTCCAGTTCCTGGGGATCAGATAGACAGACAGACAGACAGACAGAGATATGGATGGCAGGCCTGCCTGGTCTTTCTTTCTTTCTTATCCTTTTTAAAAAAATGTTTATTTATTTATTTATTTATTTATTTATCTATTTGTTTATTAGATATAAATACACTGTAGCTGTTCAGACACTCCAGAAGAGGATGTCAGATTCTGGAGAATCTAAATCCCTCTTATGGTCTGCATGTGATGTACATAAACACAGCCTCACATATACTTCTAAAAATTTAAAGAAGGGTGGGGCCACTCTAAAAGCTCAACAATTAACAGCATTGTCTCCTCTTCCAGAGTACCTGGAATCAACTACCAGCAACTATATGGTGGCCCATCTCCAGTTCCAGGGGATCAGACAGACAGACATACAGACAGTGCTAAGGATGGCAGGCCTGCCTGGTCTTTCTTTCATTCTTATCCTTTTTAAAAAATATTTATTTATTTATTTATTTATTTATGCATTTCTTAGATATAAGTACACTGTAGCTGTCTTCAGACACTCCAGAAGAGGGTGTCAGATTCTGGAGAATCTAAATCCCTCTTATGGTCTGCATATGATGTACATAAACAGAGCCTCACATATACTTCTAAAAATTAAAAGATGGGTGGGCCCACTGAAAGGGCTCAACAATTAACAGCATTGTCTCTTCTTCCAGAGAACGTGGGATCAACTACCAGCAACTATATGGTGGCCCATCTCAAGTTCCAGGGGATAAGACAGACAGACAGACAGACAGAGATAAGGATGGCAGGCCTGCCTGATTTTTCTTTCTTTCTTATACTTTTTAAAAAATGTTTATTTATTTATTTATTTATGTATTTATTAGATATAAGTACACTGTAGCTGTCTTCAGACTCTCCAGAAGAGGGTGTCAGATTCTGGAGAATCTATATCCCTCTTATGGTCTGCATATGATGTACATAAACACAGCCTCACATATACTTCTAAAAATTTAAAGATGGGTGGGGCCACTGAGAGGGCTCAACAACTAACAGCATTGTCTCCTCTTCCAGAGAACCTGGGATCAACTACAAGCAACTATATTGTGGCCCATCTCCAGTTCCAGAGGATCAGACAGACATACATACAGACAGACAGACAAGGATTGCAGGCCTGCCTGGTTTTTCTTTCTTTCTTATCCTTTTAAAAAATGTTTATTTATTTATTTATGTATTTATTAGATATAAGTACACTGTAGCTGTCTTCAGACACTCTAGAAGAGGGTGTCATCTTCTGGAGAATCTAAATCCCTCTTATGGTCTGCATATGATGTACATAAACACACCCTCACATATACTTCTAAAAATTTAAAGATCGGTGGGCCCACTGAAAGGGCTCAACAATTAACAGCATTGACTCTTCGGCCAGAGAACGTGGGATCAAATACCAGCAACTATATGGTGGCCCATCTCAAGTTCCAGGGGATAAGACAGACAGACAGACAGACAGAGATAATGATGGCAGGACTGCCTGTTTTTTCTTTCTTTCTTATCCTTTTTAAAAAATGTTTATTTATTTATTTATTTATTTATTTATTTATTTATTTATTCATTTATTCATTTATTTATTTATTTATTTATGCATTTATTAGATATAAGTACACTGTAGCTGTCTTCAGACTCTCCAGAAGAGGGTGTCAGATTCTGGAGAATCTATATCTTTCTTATGGTCTGCATATGATGTACATAAACACAGCCTCACATATACTTCTAAAAATTTAAAGATGGGTGGGGCCACTGAAAGGGCTCAACAATTAACAGCATTGTCTCCTCTTCCAGAGGACCTGGGATCAACTACCAGCAACTATATTGTGGCCCATCTCCATTTCCAGGGGATCAGACAGACATACATACAGACAGACAGACAAGGATTGCAGGCCTGCCTGGTTTTTCTTTCTTTCTTATACATTTTAAAAATGTTTATTTATTTATTTATTTATTTATTTATTTATTTATTTATTTATTAGATATAAGTACACTGCAGCTGTCTTCAGACAATCCAGAAGAGCGTGTCATATTCTGGAGAATCTAAATCCCTCTTATGGTCTGCATATGATGTACATAAACAAAGCCTCACATATACTTCTAAAAATTTAAAGATGTGTGGGGCCACTGAAACGGCTCAACAATTAACAGCATTGTCTCCTCTACCAGAGAACCTGGGATCAAATACCAGCAATTATATGGTGGCCCATCTCCAGTTCTAGGGGATCAGACAGACAGACAGACAGACAGACAAGGATTGCAGGCCTGCCTGGTTTTACTTTCTTTCTTATCCTTTTTAAAAAATGTTTATTTATTTATTTATTTATGTATTTATTATATATAAGTACACTGTAGCTGTCTTCAGACACTCCACAAGAGGGTGACAGATACTGGAGAATCTAAATCCCTCTTATGGTCTGCATATGATGTATATAAACACAGCCTCACATATACTTCTAAAAATTTAAAGATGTGTGGGGCCACTGAAAGGGCTCAACAATTAACAGCATTGTCTCCTCTAACAGAGAACCTGGGAACAAATACCAGCAACTATATGGTGGCCCATCTCCAGTTCCAGGGGATCAGGCAGACAAAGACACAGACAGACAAGGGTGGCAGGCCTCCCTGGTTTTTCTTTCTTTCTTATCCTTTTAAAATAATGTTTATTTATTTATTTATGAATTTATTAGATATAAGTACACTGTAGTTGTCTTCAGACACTCCAGAAGAGGGTGTCAGATTCTGGAGAATATAAATCCCTATTATGGTCTGCATATGATGGACATAAACACAGCCTAACATATACATCTAAAAATTTAAAGATGGGTGGGGCCACTGAAAGGGCTCAAGAATTAACAGCATTGTCTCTTCTTCCAGAGAACCTGGGATCAACTACCAGCAACTATATAGTGGCCCATCTCCAGTTCCAGGGGATCAGACAGACAGACAGACAGACAGAGATAAGGAGGGCAGGCCTGCCTGGTTTTTCTTTCTTTCTTATCCTTTTAAAAATGTTTATTTATTTATTTATTTATTTATTTATTTATTTATTTATTTATTAGATATAAGTACACTGTAGTTTTTTTCTGACACTCCAGAAGAGGGTGTCAGATTCTGGAGAATCTAAATCACTCTTATGGTCTGCATATGATGTACATAAACACAGCCTCACATATACATCTAAAAATTTAAAGATAGGTGGAGCCACTGAAAGGGCTCAACAATTAACAGCATTGTCTCCTCTTCCAGAGTACCTGGGATCAACTACCAGCAACTATATTGTGGCCCATCTCCAGTTCCAGGGGATCAGACAGACATACATACAGACAGACAGACAAGGATTGCAGGCCTGCCTGGTTTTTCTTTCTTTCTTATACATTTTAAAAATGTTTATTTATTTATTTATTTATTTATTTATTTATGTATTTATTAGATATAAGTACACTGTAGCTGTCTTCAGACACTTAAGAAGAGGGTGTCATATCTGGAAATCTAAATCCCTCTTATTGTCTGCATATGATGTACATAAACACAGCCTCACATATACTTCTAAAAATTTAAAGATGTGTGGGGCCAAAGAAACGGCTCAACAATTAACAGCATTGTCTCCTCTACCAGAACCTGGGATCAACTAGCAGCAACTATATGGTGGCCCATCTCCAGTTCCAGGTGATCAGACAGACAGACAGACAGACAGACAGACAGAGATAAGGAGGGCAGGCCTGCCTGGTCCTTCTTTCTTTCTTATCCTTTTAAAAAATGTTTATTTATTTATTTATTTATTTATTTATTTATTTATTTATTAGTTATAAGTACACTGTAGCTGTCTTCAGACACTCCAGGAGAGGGTGTCAGATTCTGGAGAATCTAAATCCCTCTTATGGTCTGCATATGATGTACATAAACACAGCCTCACATATACTAATAAAAATTTAACGATGGGTGGGGCCACTGAAAGCGCTCAACAATTAACAGCATTGTGTCCTCTTCCAGAGAACCTGGGATCAACTACCAGCACCTATATGGTGGCCCATCTCCAGTTCCAGGGGATCAGAACGACAGACAGACAGACAGACAGACAGAGATAAGGATGGCAGGCCTGCCTGGTCTTTCTTTCTTTCTTATCTGGTTTAAATAATGTTTATTTCTTTATTTACTTATTTATTTATGTATTTATTAGATATAAGTACACTGTAGTTGTCTTCAGACACTCCAGAAGAAGGTGTCAGATTCTGATGAATCTAAATCCCTCTTCTGGTCTGCATGTGATGTACATAAACACAGCCTCACATACACTTCTAAAAATTTAAAGATGGGTAGGTCCACTGATAGGGTTTAACAATTAACAGCATTGTCTCCTCTTCCAGAGAACCTGGGATCAACTACCAGCAACTATATGGTGGCCCATCTCCAGTTCCCGGGGATCAGATAGACAGACAGACAGACAGACAGAGATAAGGATGGCAGGCCTGCCTGGTCTTACTTTCTTTCTTATCCTTTTTAAAAATGTTAATTTATTTATTTATTTATTTATTTATTTATTTATTTATTTATGTATTTATTATATATAAGTACACTGTAGCTGTCTTCAGACACTCCAGTAGAGGGTGTCAGATTCTGGAGAATCTAAATCCTCTTATAATCTGAATATGATGTTCATAAACAGGCCTCACATATACTTCTAAATATTTAAAGAAGTGTGGGGCCACTGAAAGGGCTCAACAATTAAGAGCATTTTCTCCTCTTTCAGAGAACCTTGGATCAACTACCAGCAACTATATGGTGGCCCATCTCCAGTTCCTGGGGATCAGATAGACAGACAGACAGACAGACAGAGATATGGATGGCAGGCCTGCCTGGTCTTTCTTTCTTTCTTATCCTTTTTAAAAAAATGTTTATTTATTTATTTATTTATTTATTTATCTATTTGTTTATTAGATATAAATACACTGTAGCTGTTCAGACACTCCAGAAGAGGATGTCAGATTCTGGAGAATCTAAATCCCTCTTATGGTCTGCATGTGATGTACATAAACACAGCCTCACATATACTTCTAAAAATTTAAAGAAGGGTGGGGCCACTCTAAAAGCTCAACAATTAACAGCATTGTCTCCTCTTCCAGAGTACCTGGAATCAACTACCAGCAACTATATGGTGGCCCATCTCCAGTTCCAGGGGATCAGACAGACAGACATACAGACAGTGCTAAGGATGGCAGGCCTGCCTGGTCTTTCTTTCATTCTTATCCTTTTTAAAAAATATTTATTTATTTATTTATTTATTTATGCATTTCTTAGATATAAGTACACTGTAGCTGTCTTCAGACACTCCAGAAGAGGGTGTCAGATTCTGGAGAATCTAAATCCCTCTTATGGTCTGCATATGATGTACATAAACAGAGCCTCACATATACTTCTAAAAATTAAAAGATGGGTGGGCCCACTGAAAGGGCTCAACAATTAACAGCATTGTCTCTTCTTCCAGAGAACGTGGGATCAACTACCAGCAACTATATGGTGGCCCATCTCAAGTTCCAGGGGATAAGACAGACAGACAGACAGACAGAGATAAGGATGGCAGGCCTGCCTGATTTTTCTTTCTTTCTTATACTTTTTAAAAAATGTTTATTTATTTATTTATGTATTTATTAGATATAAGTACACTGTAGCTGTCTTCAGACTCTCCAGAAGAGGGTGTCAGATTCTGGAGAATCTATATCCCTCTTATGGTCTGCATATGATGTACATAAACACAGCCTCACATATACTTCTAAAAATTTAAAGATGGGTGGGGCCACTGAGAGGGCTCAACAACTAACAGCATTGTCTCCTCTTCCAGAGAACCTGGGATCAACTACAAGCAACTATATTGTGGCCCATCTCCAGTTCCAGAGGATCAGACAGACATACATACAGACAGACAGACAAGGATTGCAGGCCTGCCTGGTTTTTCTTTCTTTCTTATCCTTTTAAAAAATGTTTATTTATTTATTTATGTATTTATTAGATATAAGTACACTGTAGCTGTCTTCAGACACTCCAGAAGAGGGTGTCAGATTCTGGAGAATATAAATCCCTCTTATGGTCTGCATATGATGGACATAAACACAGATTCACATACACTTCTAAAAATTTAAAGATGGGTGGGGCCACTGAAAGGGCTCAACAATTAACAGCATTGTCTCTTCTTCCAGAGAACATGGTATCAACTACCAGCAACTGTATGGTGGCCCATCTCCAGTTCCAGGGGATCAGACAGACAGACAGACAGACAGACAGAGATAAGGAGGGCAGGCCTGCCTGGTCTTTCTTTCTTTCTTATCCTTTTAAAATAATGTTTATTTATTTATTTATTTATTTATTTATTTATTTATTTATGTATTTATTAGATATAAGTACACTGTAGTTGTCTTCAGACACTCCAGAAGAGGGTGTCAGATTCTGGAGAATCTAAATCCCTCTTATGGTCTTCATAATATGTACATAAACACAGCCTAACATATACTTCTAAAAATTTAAAGATAGGTGGAGCCACTGAAAGGGCTCAACAATTAACAGCATTGTCTCCTCTTCCAGAGAACCTGGGATCAACTACCAGCAACTATATGCTGGGCCATCTACAGTTCCAGGGGATCAGACACACAGAGAGACAGACAGACACTGTAGGACCCAGAATATGGCAAGAAACCCTGGGAAAGGTGGAAAATTAATAATACACTCTGTAGTACCCAGAATATGGCAAGAAACCCTCATAAAAGTAGAAAATTAAAAACTCACACTGAAGGAACCCAAATATGGCAAGAAAACCTGAAAAATGTGGAAAATGGGAATAATCACAGTGTAGGAACCAGAATTCCGAAAATACTTGAAAAACGTCATAAATGAGAAAATCACATTTTAGGACCCAGAATATGGGGAGAAACCCTGAGAAACGTGGAAAATTAAAAATACACTCTGTAGCACTGAGAATATGGCAAGAAACCCTCAACAAAGTAGAAAATTAAAAACTCACACTGAAGGATCCCGAATATGGCGCGAAAACATGAAAAAGGTAGAAAATGAGAATAATCACACTGTATTACCCAGAATTACAAAAACATGAAAAACATCGAAAATGAGAAAATCACACTTGTAGGACCCAAAATACGAAAAAACTTGAAAAACGTGGAAAATGAGAAAATCACACTGCAGAAACCAGAATATGCCGAACAACCATGAAAAACCTGAAAATTAAAAATTCACACTATTGGACACAGAATATGGTGAGAAACCATGAAAAGACTGGACAATTAAAATTTCACACTTCATTACCCAGATATGGAGAGAAATACTGAAAACCGTGGGAAAAAATTCACAATGAAGGACCTGGAATACGGCAAGAGACCCTGAAAAAACATGGAAATGAGAAAATCACACAGTATAACCCAGAATATGACGAAAAAACCTGAAAAAGATAAAATATTAAAATATCACACGGAAGGACCCAGAATATGGCGAGAAAACCTGAAAAAAGTAGAAAATTAAAAATTCACACTGAAAGACCCCGAATATGGTTTGAAAACCTGAAAAAGGTGGAAAATGAGAATAATCACACTGTAGGACCCAGATTATGCCCAGAAACCCTGAAAACGTGTAAAATTAAAAAAACATGCTGTAGGACCCAGAATATGGCGAGAAAACCTGAAAAAAGTAGAAAATTAAAAATTCACACTGAAGGACCCCGAATATGGTGAGAAAACCTGAAAAAGGTGGAAAATGAGAATAATCACACTGTAGGACCCAGATTTTGCCCAGAAACCCTGAAAACGTGGAAAATTAAAAATACATGCTTTAGGACCTAGAATATGGCGAGAAACCCTGAAAAAAGTTCAAAATTACAAACTCACACTGTAGGACCCCAAATATGGCGAGAAACCCTGAAAAAGGTGGAAAATGAGAAAATCACATTTCAGGACCCAGAATAGGCCTAGAAAATGTGAAAAACGTGAAAATTAAAAATTCACTCTAACGGACCCAGAATATGGCGAGAAAAAGGTAATAAAAAAGTAGAAAATTAAAATCTCACAGTGAAGGAGCCCAAACATGGCGAGAAAATCTGAAAAAGGTGGAAAATGAGAAAATCACACTGTAGGATCCAGAATATGGTGAGAAACCCTGAAGAAAGTAGAAAAATACAAACTGACACTGAAGGACCCCAAATATGGGGAGAAAACCTGAAAAAGGTGGAAAATGAGAAAATCACACTGCAGGACCCAGAATATTTCAAGAAACACTGAAAAACGTGAAAATTAAAAATTCACACTGTCGGACACAGAATATGGCGAGAAACCATGAAAAAAAGTGGATAATTAAAATTCACACTGTATTACCCATAATATGGGGAGAAATACTGAAAAACGTGGAAAATTAAAAATCCACACTGAAGGACCTGGAATATGGCAAGAAAACCTGAAAATGTGGAAATGAGAAAATCACAATGTAGGACCCAGAATATGAAGAAAAAACCTGAAAAACGTGGAAAATGAAAAATACATACTATAGGACACAGTTTATGGCGAGAAACCCTGAAAGAGTAGACAATTAAAAACTCACACTGAAGGACCCCAAATATGGCAAGAAACCCTGAAAAAAGTAGAAAATTACAAACTGACACTGAAGAACCCCAATTATGGCGAGAAAACCTGAAAAAGGTGGAAAATGAGAAAATCACACTGTAGGACCCAGAATTACGAAAAAACTTGAAAATATCGAAAATGAGAAAATCACACTATAGGACCCAGAATATGCCAAGAAACCCTGAAAACGTGAAAAATTAAAAATACAACGTTTAGGACCCAGAATACGGCGAGAAACCCTGAAAAAATTAGAAAATTAAAAACTCACACTGAAGGACCCGAAAAATGGCTAGAAAGGCTGAAAAAGGTGGAAAATGAGAAAATCACACTGTAGGACCCAGAATTACGAAAAAAATTGAAAAATGTGGAAAATGAGAAAATCACACTGTAGGACCCAGAATATGCCGAGAAACGCTGAAAAAAGTGAAACATTAAATATTCACACTGTCGGACCAAGAATATTACCAAAAAAAAAACCTTAAAAACGACGAAAATTAAAAATTTACACTGTGGGACCCAGAATATGGCGAGAAACACTGAAAAATGTGGAAAATTAAATTCACACTGTACGAACAAGAATATGCCGAGAAAACCTGAAAAAGTTTGAAAATGAAAAAATCACACTGTGGGACTGAGAATATGACGAAAAAAAAACCTTAAAAACATGGAAAATTAAAAACTCCCACTGAAGAACCTAGAATATGGCAAGAAACCCTGAAAAAGGTGGAAAATGAGAAATTCACACTGTAGGACCCAGAATATGATGAGAAACACTGAAAAATGTTGAAAAATAAAAATTCACACTATAGGACCAGAATATGGAAAAAAACCTTGAAAAACGTGGAAAATTAAAAATTCACACTGCAGGACCCAGAATATGCTGAGAAAACCTGAAAAAGGTGGAAAATGAGAAAATCACACTGTAGGATGGAGAATTGGGGAAAAAAAACTTGAAAAAAGTCAAAAATTAGAAAATCGCACAGTAGGAGCAAGAATATGCCAGAAACCCTGAAAACGTGGAAAATTAAAAATACACGCTGTAGGATTCAGAATATGGCAAGAAACCCTGAAAGAAGTAGAAAATTAAAAACTCACACTGAAGGACCCGGAATATGGCGAGAAAACCTGAAAAAATGTGCAAAATGAGAAAAACAATCTGTAGGACATAGAAATGCGAAAAAACTTTAAAAAAGTGGAAAATGAGAAAATCACATTGTAGGACCCAGAATATGCCAAGAAACCCTGAAAAACGAGAAAAAATAAAAATATGCTTTTTGGAGCCAGAATATTGCAAGAAACACAGTAAAAAGTAGAAAATTAAAAACTCACACTGAAAGACACCGAATATGGCAAAAAACCTGAAAAAGGTGGAAAATGAGTATAATCACACTGTAGGACACAGAATAGCGAAAAAACTTGAAAAACGTGGAAAAGGAGAAAATCACACTGCAGAACCCAGAATATGCCGAGAAACCCTGAAAAACTAGAAAATTAAAAACTCACATTGAAGGACCCCGAATATGGAGAGTTAACCTGAAAAAGGTGGAAAATGAGAAAATCACACTGTAGGACCCAGAATTACAAAAAAACTTGAAAAACGTGGAAAAGGAGAAAATCACACTGCAAGACCCAGAATATGCCGAGAAACACTGAAAAATGTGAAAATAAAAAATTCACACTGTCAGACACAGAATATGGCAAGAAACCATGAAACAAGTGGAAAATGAGAAAATCACACTGTATTGCCCAGAATATGGCGAGAAATACTGAAAAACGTGGAAAATTAAAAATTCAGACTGAAGGACCTGGAATATGGCAAGAAAACCTGAAAAACGAGGAAATGGGAAAATCACACTGTAGGAGCCAGAATATGCAGAGAAACCTTGAAAAACGTGGAAAATTAAAAATACACTCTGTAGGACCCAGAATATGGCGAGAAACCCTGAAGAATGTAGAAAATTAAAAACTCACATTGAAGGACCCCGAATATGGCGAGAAAACCTGAAAAAGGTGGAAAATGAGAAAATCACACCGTAGGACCCATAATATTACAAAAAACTTGAAAGAAGTGGAAAATTAAAAATTCACAGTGAAGGACCCAGAATATGGCGAGAAAACCTGAAAAACGAGGAAAATTCAAAATTCACACTGTAGGACCCAGAATATGGCTAGAAAACCTGAAAAAGTTGGAAAATGAGAATAATCACACTGTAGGACCAAGATATGCGAAAAAACTTGAAAAATTTCAAAATTGAGAAAATCACACTGTAGGACCCAGAATATGCTGAGAAACACTGAAAAACGTGGAAAATTAAAAATACACGCTGTAGGACCCATAATATGTCGAGAAACCCTGAAAAATTAGAAATGTAAAAACTCACACTGAGGGACCCCAAATATGGCAAGAAAACATGAAAAAGGTGAAAAAAGAGAAAATCACACTGTAGGACCCAGAAATATGAAAAAACTTGAAAAATGTGGAAAATGAGAAAATCACACTGCAGAAACCAGAATATGCCGAACAACCATGAAAAACCTGAAAATTAAAAATTCACACAGTCGGACACAGAATATGGTGAGAAACCATGAAAAAAGTGGACAATTAAAAATTCACAATTTATTACCCAGATATGGCGAGAAATACTGAAAACCGTGGAAAAAAATTCACACTGAAGGACCTGGAATACGGCAAGTGACCCTGAAAAACATGGAAATGAGAAAATCACACAGTAGGACCCAGCATATGGCGAGAAAACCTGAAAAAAGTAGAAAATTAAAAATTCACACTGAAGGACCCCGAATATTGCAAGAAAACCTGAAAAGGGTGGAAAATGAGAATAATCAATCTGTAGGACCCAGCTTATGCCTAGAAACCCTGAAAACGTGGAAAATTAAAAATACATGCTGTAGGACCCAGAATATGGCATGTAACCCTGAAAAAAGTTGAAAATAACAAACTCACAATGTAGGACCCCAAATATGGCGAGAAACCCTGCAAAAGGTGGAAAATGAGAAAATCACACTGCAGGATCCAGAATATGCCGAGAAAATGTGAAAAACGTGAAAATTAATAATTCACACTCACGGACCCAGAATATGGCGAGAAACACTTAATAAAAAAGTAGGAAATTAAAAACTCACAGTGAAGGAGCCCAAACATGACCAGAAAAACCTGAAAAAGGTGGAAAATGAGAAAATCACACTGTAGGATCCAGAATATGGCGAGAAATCCTGAAAAAAGTAGAAAAATAAAAACTCACACTGAAGGACCCCAAATATGGCAAGAAAACCCGAAAAAGGTGGAAAATGAGAAAATCACACAGTAGGACCCAGAATTACAAAAAAACTTGAAAAAAGTGGAAAATGAGAAAATCACACTGCAGGACCAAGAATATTTAGAGAAATCCTGAAAAACTTGAAAATTAAAAATTCACACTCCAGGACCTAGAATATGCCGAGAAATCCTGAAAAACGTGAAAATTAAAAATTCACATTATCGGACCCAGAATATGGTTAGAAACCCTGAAAAACGGGAAAATTAAAAATTCAACTGAAGGACCCGGAATATGGCGAGAAACCCTGAAAAAAGTAGAAAACTGGAAAATGAGAATAATCACAGTGTAGGACCCAGAATTGCACAAAAAAAAACTTGAAAAACATCGTAATGAGAAAATCACACTGTAGGACCCAGAATATGGCAAGAAACCCTGAGAAACGTGGAAAATTAATAATACACTCTGTAGTACCCAGAATATGGCAAGAAACCCTCAAAAAAGTAGAAAATTAAAAACTCACACTGAAGAACCCCAAATATGGCAAGAAAACCTAAAAAATGTGGAAAATGAGAATAATCACAGATTAGGACCCAGAATTGCGAAAATACTTGAAATGTCGTAAATGAGAAAATCACATTTTAGGACCCAGAATCTGGCGAGAAACCCTGAGAAACGTAGAAAATTAAAAATACACTCTGTAGCACCGAGAATATGGCAAGAAACCCTCAACAAAGTAGAAAATTTAAAACTCACAATGAAGGACCCCGAATATGGCGAGAAAACCTGAAAGAGGTGGAAAATGAGAATAATCACACTGTAGGACCCAGAATAGCGAAAAAAAAACATGAAAATCATTGAAAATGAGAAAATCACACTGTAGGACCCAGAATATTGCGAGAAACCCTGAGAAACGTGGAAAATTAAAAATACACTCTGTAGCACCCAGAATATGGCAAGAAACGCTCAAAAAAGTAGAAAATTAAAAACTCACACTGAAGGACCCTGAATATGCCGAGAAAACATGAAAAAGGTAGAAAATGAGAATATTCACACTATATTACCCAGAATTACAAAAACATGAAAAACATCGAAAATGAGAAAATCACACTGTAGGACCCAGAATATGCTCAGAAACCATGAAAAACGTGGAAAATTAAAAATACACGCTCTAGGACCCAGAATATGGCAAGAAACTTTGAAAAAGAAAATTAAAAATTCACACTGAGGTATCACGAATATGGAGAGAAAACCTGAAAAAGGTGGAAAATGAGAATAATCACACTGTAGGACCCAGAATTGCGAAAAAACTTGAAAAACGTCGAAAATGAGAAAATCACACTGTAGGACCCACAATATGACGAAAAAAAACCTGAAAAACGTGGAAAATTAAAAATACACGCTGTAGGACACAGAATATGTCGAGAAACCCTGAAAAATTAGAAAATTAAAACCTCACACTGAAGGACCCTAAATATGGTGAGAGAACCTAAAAAATGTAGAAAATTAAAAATTCACACTAAAGGACCCGGAATATGGCAATAAAACCTGAAAAAGAGGAAAATTAAAAATTCACACTGAAGGACCCAGAATATGGCAATAAAACCTGAAAAAAGTAGAAAATTAAAAATTCACACTGAAGGACCTGGAATATGTGAAGAAAACCTGAAAACCGTGGAAATGAGAAAATCACACTGTAGGACCCAGAATATGACGGAAAAACCTGAAAAACGTGGAAAATTAAAAATTCACACTGAAGGACCTGGAATATGTGAAGAAAACCTGAAAAACGTGGAAATGAGAAAATCACACTGTAGGATCCAGAATATGACGGAAAAACCTGAAAAACGTGGAAAATTAAAAATTCACACTGAAGTACCCGGCATATGGTGAGAAAAACTGAAAAACGAGGAAAATTCAAAAACACACTGTAGGATCCAGAGTAAAGGCGAGAAAACCTGAAAAAGGTGGAAAGTGAGAATTTTCACAATGTAGGACCCAGATTTGGAAAAAAAAAAAAGTGAAAAACGTCGAAAATGAGAAAATCACACTGTAGGACCCAGAGTATGCCGAGAAACCCTAAAAACGGTGGAAATTGAGAAAATCACACTTTAGGACCCAGAATTTCGAAAAAACTTGAAAAATGTAGAAAATGAGGAAATCACACTGTAGGACCCACAATATGACGAAATAAACCTGAAAAACGTGGAAAATTAAAAATACACGCTGTAGGACACAGAATATGTTGAGAAACCCTGAAAAATTAGAAAATTAAAAACTCACACTGAAGGACCCTAAATATGGCGAACATAAAAAAAGTAGAAAATTAAAAATTCACACTAAAGGACCCGGAATATGGCAATAAAACCTGAAAAAAGAGGAAAATTAAAAATTCACACTGAAGGACCTGGAATATGTGAAGAAAACCTGAAAAACGTGGAAATGAGAAAATCACACTGTAGGAACCAGAATATGACGGAAAAACCTGAAAAACGTGGAAAATTAAAAATTCACACTGAAGTACCCGGCATGTGGCGAGAAAAACTGAAAAATGAGGAAAATTCAAAAACACACTGTAGGATCCAGAATATAGGCGAGAAAACCTGAAAAAGGTGGAAAGTGAGAATTATCACAATGTAGTACCCAGACTTGGAAAAAAAAAAGTGAAAAACGTCGAAAATGAGAAAATCACACTGTAGGACCCAGAGTATGCCGAGAAACCCTGAAAAACGA